>NC_074711.1:37567764-37890264 GCF_947242115.1 Biomphalaria glabrata
CTGTTATTGGATGTGTATGAACATGAGTTGTTTCAAGTGTTTCTATGGTGCGAACAACAAGAAACATTTTTAATTCGAAACATTTCAGATAGAACCTAGAACGAACGAGAGCTCAGAATATTGTTTGACTCACTGTTCGGTATGATTCACTGAACAGGATTATATCCAGACTGTTAGAGATAGCATTAAATTTGGCTCGTAAAAAGTGGGTTTGTTTTTTGTATTTATTTTCCACCAGTGACACTGAGCTAGTGACTATGAATTAATTCAACAAAAAAATAATTAAATTCCTTTTTTTAAAGATAACATCTCCGCTATATAACTTACTGAGCGATTTTTTTTTCTCTTAATAACTAATGAATGAAAGATTATTAAGAGAAAAATGATACAATTTTTACCCACCACTTCTCCCCTCTCTCCACGAGAAAGAATCCTGGTTAAGCTAATGTATATACTAGACCTTATACTAGTCCACTGATAGGTCTTTAGATTTAGACTTAGAAAAAGATGCCCAAACTGTTCCTGAACATTAACTTGCTCTACAAGGAATGCGGAATTATAATGGTCAAACTAGGCCAACGAGCTAGTAGTTATTTTCCCTGCGATATAAATATTGTAGGAAAATCGTTAGAGCCGCTTTCGAGATTCGTGTCCACTCGCCCAGGTTTATTTGTTTGAAGTTTCCACGAAGTTATAAATTGAACAGAAGTATTGTAAAAACGAATACGGACAATAGCGTCTTGTTAGGCAGTTCTATGACAGCAGTACCAAGTAGTTTAGTTTTCTGCAGTACCAAGTAGTTTAGTTTTCTGCAGTACCAAGTAGTTTAGTTTTCTGCAGTACCAAGTAGTTTAGTTTTCTGCAGTACCAAGTAGTTTAGTTTTCTGCAGTACCAAGTAGTTTAGTTTTCTCTGTAAAGACCGCGAAGAAAGTGGTCTATTCCCTTTTCTTTATGAATTAAATAGACTCAACTTGGACCCGGTGTTAATCAACCCATTTTGTTTACCTAGGCATTGCGTTTTAAATAGTGTTCTAGTTTGTAATTACCAGACGGCGAAAAAAAATCTTAATCGACCGCCGACGGACAATGGTTATGCTTGCCCTGGATGTGACAAATTATATAGGTCACAGCTGGGGCTGCGTAGCCATGGGAAATACGGCATTCCTCATTAATCTTATTATTAATATTATCATACTAAATACTGGCGAAGATTAATCAGCAAGAGTAGCATGGAAGAAAAACATTGGGTCCCTGTCTGTACAAAGTATAGGAACAGACAGCCCTCTGAAACTATTGCGGATGGCTACTAAGCGAAAGGAATAAAGGGTTTTGGTTGCCCGAAGAGTCAATACAACCCAAAGAAAAGAATCGAGTGAAAAATCAAGCGATACTGATTATAAAAGCAGTGAATAGGGAAATCAGAATATTGAGGATAAAATTACGTCTTTAAATCAGCTAAACTTCAAACTTCCTCCTGTAGTGTCTAGACTAGAAGTTTGAATGGAAAACGTAGTCATAGAATATATCAACCGAAAGCTCTTTAAAACTGAAACACGTAAACATTGGGCCTCACAAGGGCTTCCTAACCATCCAATGGATTGCTGGTTGACTCCCAAGACGGGCTCAGAATGATTGTTCTCCATAGTTGCCCCCTCAAGGTTGGCATCCATTGTAAGCCTATTTGGGAGTCCTTTATGATACGCCAGTTAAATAGGTTACTATACGATTCCACTATCTCTGATGTTCTGAGTGCTAAGATAGTAATCAAACGCAATGTCTACTGCAGAGCGTGCTTAACTGAAGGTCGTGGGATTGACCAACGTGAATTATTCAAGTGTATATCATGCCTAGCAAGACGTGATTGCGACAATCAGAAATATTTGTTGTAGGTTTACAAAGGGTTTGAAAATGACAACGCTGAGAGTTTTATTGTGACATGTGTTTACAAAAAGTTTTTTTTTTTTTTTAAATCTCCTTTTGGTTTTATCGTCAAGCTCTGGAGATGTGCACGTATTGATAATACAAGTTTACATCATTTCGTATAAATCATGATTACACATCATTACACATAATCATTACACAGACTATCTGCTTGAGCGATGCCCTCCCCACCTCCCCCCACTCCTGTTTTACTTCCCTATATTTAAAAATGAAAAAAATAAATAGTATTCAAATTAATCTATCACCATCATTTTTTTTTCATTTTTTTTTAAATATATCTATCTATCTATCTACCCATCCATCCATCTATCTATCTATCTATCTATCTATCTATCTATCTATCCATCCAGTGGTGTAGCTAGGGTGGTGGGAAGGGGGGTCCAAATTCAAAAGTCATCGATTGAAAAGATCTAAGCCGATGGTCATCCTCCATTAGCTATAAATAGCATGTCGAAAACATATTGATTGATTTCGATATTGATACAGATATGTTTGTAATCAATTGAGTGATTTTATTTTTTAGTTGTTTATTTTTAATTTTCATTTGGGGCTACGAAATTCACTTCGCCTCCAATTACTTAAGACCGCTTCTGTTGACCCCACGGTCTCCCATCACCAACCCTTAGACTCACTAGTTTACTGTTGGGGGGGATTGTTGGTTTAGGGAGACGCTACTAACAAAGGTTTGACCAACATTGATCTATAGTTTAGTCCTCAAATTTCTCAGAAATGAAATCTTTTCTCTCCATTATTCTATCCTACTTAGTGAGGGTCAGTGACAGCGTGGAATATCGTTTAAAATAATGTTAAAATATTTTTTAGATTACCAGCGAGATATCTCTTTAAATTAGGTTTCATCCAACGCTACAATGAATCTTTGCTATGCCGACAATTCCGTTAACCCCCGTGTGTTATCTAGTCATTAAGTCGGAAACAAATTGCGTTCAATGTAGTATGCTTACATTGGATGGGTGCTTCTATAATTAGAAATAATCTCAAAGTTGAAGGTCCTTGGAGTTAGAACTTGACAAGCCAGGGACATACCGCTGATAGCACTTTGATATTCATACATTGGTATCTCCTTTCACTAGCCTAAAGGTATTTGGCTTTAAAAAAAAAGAGTTCGCACTTTTTCTTCTGATTATTTTTATTTAGCCCTTATTGATCATTTATGATTTACAACATTAGGTGGCATCCAGACTTCCAGTTGAGGGAATACACAACAAAAAAAGGGAAAAATGAATAAGAACGGTAAACAATGTCTTGATAAGTGTCTTAGTGACTCCTGTTGGAAAACGTCGCTATTCAATTTTATGGTGTTTTCCTGCCTGTTTGTCAGCCTATCACGCTTAGGTCTAAAAATGTAACACAGAAATAGAAATCCTTAAAAACATTATAATATGCAACGTCAATACTATAGATGAAACACAATCAAAATGCCTACGAGTGAAAGCTAAAAAATTAATTCCTACTATCTGATTTCTGGGGCTGAATGAAACTGTATTTTAAAATGAAACTTCATCACAAATTTATGAATGAAAAAGTTTTGAGAAAATGTTTTTTAAAAATTCTTTATCCACTGGAGGAACGTATTTTTTTAGTACAATGTATTCTAATAATCTACTTCACCTAGCTGCTTCTGAACAACCAAACTGGAGTGCTGCAAGGGTGCATTCTCTCTCCAGCTCTTTTAAACTTATTTCTGAAACATATCATAATGGAAACTCTTGAAGGATTTACCTCCAGCTTAACCATAAAAAAAGGAGGGGGTGGGCTATTTCCAATTTGTGGTTTGCGGATAATATAGACCTCTTTGGAGAAAATGTAGACCATGTACAAGATCTTACTTTATAACTAGATGCCGCAGCTAGAGCATTTGACATGGGGATTAGTGCTGAAAAAAAAAAACTAGTTTGAGGTGGAGATAGTAAGACATCTTGCATTCAGTTGAATGGTCAAACATTGAAAGAAGTTGAATCATGAAATGCCTTGGGTCAAACAGATAAAGACATGGAGGATCAAGAACATAGATCAAAACCCGTCCAAGCTTGTCCACCTCTGCCATCAGCTAACTCGGACAAATCTGGAAAAGTAACATCAGCTTCCCAGTAAAATTGTAAAACAGTATTCTTCCCTAGTGGTCTCTACACTCCTATTTGGTTGTGAAAGTAGGACACTGAACTAAAAGAAGACTTAAAGCTTTTAGGAGAAAACAGCTACAGAAAAATACTGGGTATCAGAAACTAGGAAAAAAGAAGAAGACAAATGAGTTTGTAATTTTACAATTTCACATCTGGCTGGCATACAGGAGGAAGTGGTTCCATCATATTGTATGACATGACTCTTAAAAATCATCCTTCAAGGTACAGTGGAGGGAGCACGAAGAAAGGGTCGTCCAAAGAAAAGCTGACTGGATAACATACAAGAATGGACCGGCCTGATCGGGAAAAGTGAAGGGACTTTGGTTATGTAAAGTGTCACAGCACCCCTTACGACAAAATTCAAGGGCCAGATGATGAGATGATGACGTCCGGTTAATCTAGATATGAATGTCAAAAAGCATTATGTTTAATAGACATTAAAACCTGGTGCTCACTAAAGTTTCATGTTATAATATTGCAAATAGAGTTTGAATCATAGGCGGCTCATGTGCACACTTTCAGCATAAGATTGTTACAGCTGTCCATCATTTGCATGTAATAAGACTACGCTAAAGAAAAAGGCTACATATATATTTACATATATATTCACACAAATTAGGAAAAAAATATTTTTTTAACGTATACTTCGATCAGTGATAAAGACATTGAAGTAAATACCTGCAGCGGTCATCTCATCTTAAATGCGTTGTACATTGAAGTAAATACCTGCAACGGTCATCTCATCTTAAATGCGTTGTACGTTGAAGTAAATACCTGCAACGGTCATCTCATCTTAAATGCGTTGTACATTGAAGTAAATACCTGCAACGGTCATCTCATCTTAAATGCGTTGTACGTTGAAGTAAATACCTGCAACGGTCATCTCATCTTAAATGCGTTGTACGTTGAAGTAAATACCTGCAACGGTCATCTCATCTTAAATGCGTTGTACATTGAAGTTTCCATTTTGATAAGGACATTGAAGTAAATACCTGCAGCGGTCATTTCATCTAAAATGCGTTGTACCTTATATTCCCCATCCATTTTAATTAGGATGTTGACTTTCATGCCGGGTGGTCAATTATTTAAAACTCACTGGAACATTTCGTGGTTTGAACTTTTCCAGAAACGTTTTTGGAGTATCATGATTTCCTGACCTGGACCAGCCGTGTGTCTTATTGCTTCAGTCTATTGACTGATACACATGAGACCTGGACCAGCCGTGTGTCTTATTGCTTCAATGTATTGACTGATACACATGCGACCTATTGTACTGTTTGACCCCATGCTTGACTGATGCACATGCGACCTATTGTACTGTTTGACCCCATGCTTGACTGATGCACATGCGACCTATTGTACTGTTTGACCCCATGCTTGACTGATGCACATGCGACCTATTGTACTGTTTGACCCCATGCTTGACTGATGCACATGCGACCTATTGTACTGTTTGACCCCATGCTTGACTGATGCACATGCGACCTATTGTACTGTTTGACCCCATGCTTGACTGATGCACATGCGACCTATTGTACTGTTTGACCCCATGCTTGACTGATGCACATGCGACCTATTGTACTGTTTGACCCCATGCTTGACTGATGCACATGCGACCTATTGTACTGTTTGACCCCATGCTTGACTGATGCACATGCGACCTATTGTACTACTTTTGTCCCATGTTTGTCAGTATGTCACGACACAAACACACTAATCAATGCCCACGGGGAAGTCGAGAGCATTAAATATTGACATAGTATTAATTAGTCAACTAGTGTAATCAATCCTTTGATTTATCTCCCCTGTCTACATCCTCAGAAACTTCCTAATAGATATTTTAGAGTTTAATTTATTTTTTCATGAAAGATGATACATATTTTACACTATGTTTAAACCGATACCTGTATTGTATCCTATCGAGAAACTGGGTTATCTCATCAACGCCTGGTAATACTAGATATTTAAACGTGCTAATTTCGTAATCCACATTGTGCGTGCTTTTTTAAATGTCTATACCGTGTCTACCTTAAGGAACGGTAACTGTAGTTATGTGACTACATGCAAGGGCAATGAACTCGTTATGTTATTTTTATGTATGTAAATTACAATAATTATTGGGCATTAATGAGCAAAAACGTTACGAACCTACAATGTGTGTGTGTTTGTATGAGTTCGCAAATATGTTTAGGCCTATGAATGTGTGTGTGTGTGTGCAGCTGTAGAGTGATTAAACTTTTTTTTCTTTAACCCCCTTCACGACCCCCCCCCCCTTTTTTTTTCATGAAAATTATGAAATTAAAGCAAAAAAAAATACATATATACACAGATTGGACGTAGGTTAACAATGGTTAGCCAAGTCTTTGTCCGAGATGAACTTTATACAATGTCCTTCGTTTTATATTTCAACTAATCAACTCAGTTTTCATAATCATATACAAAGTTTAAGTATCAAATTTAAAAGAAAAAATCAAATACTCAAATGAGTTGATCTAGTGATGCTGGTATGGATAGAGAACAGATTAAATCGTTTTTGTTATTTCCCTATTAAATGTGCTGTCTGCTAAGCTTAATGGAATTACTCTATTGATACGTCAGTAGGCAATCGATTATTTGTCTCATCAGATATGATCACTAAACAATGCATAGGAGTCGTCAGGGGGGAGTATTTTTATTTTCTTTCAATTCTACCGTTTCCGATCAATTCTACCCAAAGCCTTGATGCCATTGTCATTATTTGTAGTCTTATTTTAATATCAAGAAAACGACCAGTAAATCAATGACAGTGGACATTTAATTAGACCAACAGTTGTCATTTAATTAGACCAACAGTTGTCATTAAATTAGACCAACAGATGTCATTTAGGTTTACAAAGATGAAAACTTTGCTAAAATCCCTTTTCCTGTTAAACTTGTTCAACTTTTATGACCGTTTCCTATTAAACTTGTTCAACTTTTATGACAGTTTCCTATTAAACTTGTTCAACTTTTATGACAGTTTCCTATTAAACTTGTTCAACTTCTATGACAGTTTCCTATTAAACTTGTTCAACTTCTATGACAGTTTCCTATTAAACTTGTTCAACTTCTATGACAGTTTCCTATTAAACTTGTTCAACTTCTATCACAGTTTCCTATTAAACTTGTTCAACTTCTATGACAGTTTCCTATTAAACTTGTTCTACTTTTATGACAGTTTCCTGTTAAACTTGTTCATTTCTATAACAGTTAATTATGTGGCTTGGTGGTTGATCGGTAAAGCGCTTAGCTTCCGAACCAGGTGTGTTGGGTTCGAATCCTGGTGAAGACTATGATTTTTAATTTCGGGATCGTTGGGCACCTCTGACTCCATCGGGGAAAGTAAAGGGTGTTGGTCTTTGTGCTGGCCACATTATACCCTCGTTAATCGTAGGCTACAAAAATAGATGACCTTTACATCATCTGCCCCTATAGATCGCAATGTCTGAAAAGGAAACTTTTAAATTTAAAGCGCTGACCGGGCTCATCAATAATCTATACAATCAAATCAAAGGCACTTCAGAGAGTATTTAATGTTGTTAAAATAGTCTATTTTAGTATGCTTTGAAAAGTCAACATATTATTAAAACACATTATTGTATAGAATGTTGAATTCTGATGCAACCTTTGATGAATATGTCTGGATAAAAAGAGGGATTAATAAAGAGGATTGATGTCCCAATCAAGAGACGATCATGTGTGTAAGTTGTATTGTGAACGCAGTATTTATCTTATCTTACATAATACAGACGTTACTTCAAAAAAGAAGATGATTACGAAGTGAGTCCACGTATATTGCTTTTAAATCTTCAATATCTTGTGATTTTAGTTGTTTAATTTTGAAATATTTTGTTTGTACATTGAAATTTAAAGCTGGATAATATATTTATCAATAAAAGTCAATGTTATTTTGTCTGTAAAAGAAGGTTTGAGCTTTAATGAAGATTTGTGTGAAAGTAATTTGTAAAGTAACACGTCTACTGGTGTCAGTTGAATTAGCTGTCTGAAGCTACAACCCAATCGCTACAACCCAATCACTACACCCATCAGTCCACAAACTAACATGATAAGAAAAATGAAAACTTGCCAAACGAAAACAGCGAAACAGAAATAGTACGATTAAAAAGTTGAACGAAAATAAATGTTTTGTTTATTGCAAAGTTATGACATCATGCTCAAACTCTTTTCTATTTTACAGTAACTGCTTTGCCAATTATTTCAACAGGGGCGTTGCTAGGAATTTCCCATCATTTGGGGGGTTTGACCACTTTTGGGGGCCCTGCATTTTACGTAATATTTAGTATTCAATGTAAAAAACACTCATTTGGGAGGAGGCTCGGGGAATTTTAAAATTCTTCCCCCTCCTCCCCTCCTAACCCTAGCTACGCCACTGAATTTCAAGTTAATAAATAATAAAATGACAGTCTCGTTGTGGTTTACAATCCTACCAAATTGAAGTACTATTGATTCTACGCAGCTTTAACTGTTAGTAGCTCAATAAAAATTAAAAAAAAAAAAGAAAAGAAAATTAGGTGCAATCTTAAAATATGTTTTACTAATGCAAGGATCTAGGTATCTACATACAGTATCAAAAGTACCTCAGTAGTGTCCACCTTGCATGCGGCCCGCTTGGCCACCTCAAAAATTATCAAAATAATGTTAAACTATTACGCTGGAAAATAAAAGATGACAAGCTACTTGAATTGAAAAATAGAATTTGTTAAACTGAACAACGAGATAGAGTCTGCATTGAAAGCCAGCTACATTTTTTGCAAATCATTTACTGAAAGGAATGTTATGAAGGAGTGTGTCGTTAAAGCTGCGGAAGTCCAGAAAAGTTGAAAGCATTGAAAGAAATAACTTTAACTAGCAACACTGTGGCAGATAGAATAATTGACTTGTCAGTCAGCTTGTGTGAAGGATTAAAGAACAAAATAGATTTTGAAATATTCTCATTGGCTCTCTATGAGTCAACTGATGTAACGGGTGTAGCACAGTTGGCTGTGACAGGAATTTTAAGATACATGAGGAGCTACTTGAGCTTTGTTCTATACATAACACCACATTAGGCGAGGATGTTTTTGAGAAATACCAGGTGATATTGCAGTACAATTTACCTTTGGTAAAGCTAGTTAGTCTAACTACGGATGGCGCACTAACCATTATAAAATAGTTTTGATGCAAAGCTACTGCAAAAAATAAGAGAGACGAATGCTAATTTAAAATTTGCTCATTTTCAGTATATCGTTCACCAAGAAACATAATGCACAAAGCAATTACAATTCCAACATGTCATAAGACTGGTTTCAGTCACTATCAATTTTATTCGTGCCCGTGGCTTAAATCATCGCCAATGTTCAATGTTTCTGAATGACATTGGACACAAAGTCTGCTGGCTCTCCTGTCATAAAGAATTGAAGAGATTTGTTGTACTGTTTCTGAACATTTAAGGTGAACCTGTTGAACATTTTAATACTGACGAATGGGTTCAAGATTTGGCATTTGCAATTGATCTCACTGGTCACCTGCAAGACTTGAATTTGAAACTTCAAAGTAAAGACTAAATTGTCACAATTGCGTGTGATCATGTGAAGTGCTTTCAAGCAAAATTACGACTGTGGATAAATCAAATATGAAGAGAAAATCTTGTTCACTTGTCAGGAACTAAAAAGATTAAATACGGCTACAACAGTTGCAAATATGTCTTACACCTGAAATCGTTAGTAGATGCTTTCACTGGCCGTTTTCATGACTTCGTTTCATACGAGCATAAATTTTCGTTGTTTTTATCTCCATTTTCATTTGCTTCTGAAAATGCTGCTGGTAATGTGCAACTAGAGCTGATAGAATAGCAGTGAGATTCTTTGTTGAAAGCGAAGAGTAAAGAAGTGGCTGCGCCAAAATTTAGTTATTTACCTAAACGTTACGTTCAATTGCGGAAATTTGCAGCCAGAATTCTAGCTATTTTTGCAAGCACTGATCTCTGTGAGCAGTTTTTTTCTAGAATGAAAGCTACAAATCACCTCACCGTTCGAGATTATCTGATCAAAATTAGTCGTCAGTGATGATAGTGTCAGTGACAAACAAACTTCCACCCGATATTAATAAACTTGTATCCCAGAAAAGTGCCAAGCATCAGGACAAAGAAAAAAATGCGCAATCTTAGTAATTTTTAATTATGAAATCGTACTACAAATTTAGCTAACTAAGGGACATGTGTGCCATTAATTATTGTATTCTATTGTATTGTTTCTAATTTACATAAAACTAGTAAGCTGTTTTGCAACTGATTTTTCACTGCGGCCCCTCAGAATATAGTAAGTTTTTTATGCGGCCCATACACCTTAACGAGTTTGACATGCCTGCTCTAGACCATATATTAATGACAATGACGATACAGTATGTACATTCAAATATATCCGCGTGTCTTATTTTCTGTTTAAAATTGTATCGAACCATTCTCCATGAGTAAAACACTGATTTCTGTTTTCACTTTGAATCATCCATGGGGAATGTATTCATTTATTTACTTGAATGTTTGATTCTAGATCTATGGAGTGGCTGCCCAGTCGTGAACCATACGCTCCACAATATCGCCACAATGTTTATTAACAAAAGGTTTTATATTAACTCACTCCGTCTGTCTGTCTGTCTGTCTGGTACAAATTTCTACATGTTTTTTCTCCAACTACCATTTTCTCGGATCGAGTTCAAATTGTGCACAATTACTGATAGTAGCTGATCATAAATGAATGAAAAAAAAATAATCAGTTAGTTAATCAAGTTGTGGTAACTTATTCATTCTGTTTTATATAGAAAAGGGGAGCTAAACCTTGCAATATTGAGATATGTGCTAGAAATTTTGCGTTCTTCCTCTTAGATAATTTTTTTAAATGTGTTTTATTTTTATATTTTGCTTTATATTTTTTTTTACATATTTTATATAGCGCAACTTTATAGCATTGCATGCATTGCCTTTAGAGGCAATCAATAAATACAACTCTGCTGGAGTGGCGTGTCCACCTCGAGCTCCGCTTAATCGGTAGCCAAGCGATTTAAACCTGTTGGCCATGCATCTCACTCATGCCGTCCTGCAAGAGGTTTGGGTAAAAATATATAAACTGCCTGAAACTCACGTCGACTACAACTTTTTGGTTCTATTTAATACTTTGTAATGTCTGTAGTACTATTAAAGCATGGCATGGGTTGCCTGAGTCAGCCAGGAAAACCAATGGTATGGCAGAATTGAAGACATTGGTTAACATCACAAATAATAACTTAAGTAAGCTGTGGTGTAGACGAAGCAGCGGATCATTCTTAATAACAGGCTAAGGTCTATGTTGTCTGTTAGTATGTATATCAATTCACTGTGTCTGTCTATATGTCTGTCTGGTAAAAGTGTGTACAAGTTATTTCTCTTACACCCATTCTCAGATCAAGTTGAAAATTCACACAATTATTCATTAGCATAGACAAGACATGATAGAAAAGTAACCAGTCAATTAATAACTTGTAATTAATTATTTTGTTTGTTATAAACCAGGGAAACTAATCATTCAGTATTTGGCTAAATTTGTTGGGTTTAGTTCCGTTAAACAATTGTTAACGCTATTTCTCCATGACGCATTTTGCGATTAAGTTAAAACTTAAAACTATTATTTATTGTACCTAACAAAACACGAATACATTTTTAAAAGTATCCAATTAGTCAATTACAGTTAATTAATAATAATTTGTTTGATATAGAATAAGGAAAATAACTTGTAATTTATTGACACATATAGTTTTAAGGGCGGAGTTCTTTCCCTTTAGATAAGATTTGTTTTTTTTTTGTTTTTGTTTTTTAAAGGATTATTTTATATTTTGCTTGTCCGTAAATTGATATGCGATATATTCATTACATTCCTAATTACCTATATCTTATCTTATCTTATCTTATATAATACTGACGTTACTTCAAAAAAGAAGGTGATTATGTCCTACGCGTCATGCATTCAGTCATGCATATTAACCAATGACTTAAATTCTGCGAAGTCGCTGGTTTTCCTGTGTGCCATTATCTACAGCTTATTACGCTTATCGTTTATGTCATTAAAGTTCCATTTTCACACCTTGCGATCTATAGGGCAGATGACGTTAAGGTCATTTGATTCTTTGGCCAACGATTAAACGAGCAGGGTGTCATGTGGCCAGCAAAACGACCGACTGTCTTTATTTTTCCTCAAACTAATGTCAGGTACCCATTAGAGTTGGGTGAATTCAGGGACGCCCAAAAATCCCGAAATTCAAAATCCTAGTCTTCGCCGAGATTCGAACCCAAGAGTTCAGTCGGAAGCCAAGCGCTTAATCACTCAGCCACCGTGCCCCTTTATGTCATTAGGCTGCCTTATATAGAAAAAAAAGATGTGACAGAGTAATGTAGAGAAGTAGACTAAAGATGTATGTTTGTATGGTTGTATGTTTGTATGGTTGTATGTTTGTATGGTTGTATGTTAGTGTGAGATACGTCTGGGACTTAATGAGAGATCACATTCTGATGACGTTGATGGGTGCTTGAGTGCGCGATTGAGTCCCAAGTGACTTCATGTCTGAGGTGTTTGTGTACTCCATTCAAGTCAATCCTTCTCTCCCCTTCAAAGTTCTTGCTATCATTGATTACCAAAAGTAGTACAAGAATTACCTCCCTTCCCCTTTTGATATTGTCCCCAGACGCACACATTCTGTAACTAGCTTGTGGGCAGCTGTGGTCTAACTAGACGTCTTCTCTGTATACACATCATGTGAGTCAGTCCTCGAGCACCAGTGTTGTCGTCTTCTCTGTATACACATCATGTGAGTCAGTCCTCGAGCACCAGTGTTGTCGTCTTCTCTGTATACACATCATGTGAGTCAGTCCTCGAGCACCAGTGTTGTCCCGATGATACTTTGATTGTGTGCAGACAATCTCTTATATTGTCAACACGTTATTGTTGTGGTGGAAACAAGACGTCAGCTCTCTCTGGACCATCAAGATGTCAGCTCTCCCTAGGCGATTCCCCCCCTGGCCCGCACTCTAGTGACTACCAAACAAGACCCTGCCACATGCTACTGTCTGGGACTAGCGGAACTTTCAGACTTTTAATTGGGCTTATGCCTGATGGATGACAGCGTGATTTGTGCCACAATCACCAAGTAGTTATAGTAATAGTGTATCCTGATATCGGCTGTTAAACTTCTCTCTCAGTCATCAATTGTGTAAAAAAAAACAAACAAAAAAAACAAGAACAAAGCAAAACAAAAAAAAAAACAAATTCATCAGTTTTATTTTACAATAGCTACCCTTAGAACTTAAAAGAATTTCAAAATTTCTTGTATTGTTTTTTTTTCCATTAAATTGTCATTATTGTCAAACTTTAGTTAGTTTTATTTCGAGCGCGATCCTCACAAATTTTTTAAACAGGCGAAGTAATTTTTAAAACAAATTGCCCCAAAATAAAACAGCTGATTGGGTTTAGTCCGATTTCTTCGCAATGCTTCGGTCGCCCCTTCCCTAGACTTAAATTTAAGTGACTGCTGTAAAAGTTATACTTGAGTTGCTAGGGCTATAACACGGGCTGGGATGTAAATATCTAACACATAAAGACCGGGAGAGAGTGAGAGAGAAAGAAAGAGAGAGAGGGGGAGGGTAAAGATAGAATTAGGCAGAGAAAGAGTAAAAGAAAGACAAAGCGAGAGAAGAAAAGAGAGAGACAAAGAGAGAAACAAAAGAGACAAAGACAGATAGAATGAGAGGTAAAGAGAAAGTGTGTGAGACAGAGAGAAAGAAAGAGAGAGAGAAAGTAAGAGAGAGAGACAAAGAGCGAAAGAGAGATACAAAGAGAGAATGAGAGAGTGACAGGAAGAGAGAGTGAGAGATAAAAAAGAGACAAAGAAGTGGTGAGAGAGAGCCAGAGAGGTGGCGAGAAAGTAATAAAGATATAGAGATGGATAAAGATGGCACAAAGAGATATGAGATAGCAAAGGTCCTCAGGGAACTCGGTAATTTTTCAACATTTCTCCCCCCCCCCCCCAAAAAAAAAAAAAAAAAAGTCTTCCTGCACCAGTCAGACGATTATTTATGAATGGCCGACCCAGTTCACCCTGCACTAGAAGAAAATACCAGCACACGTTTAATACCACGCTTCAACTTAACTTAGTGGACAGGTCATTTCAATAAAACGTTTAGAATGAATTATTGATTTGTTTTCAGTTTCAAGCGCTTCCAAACAAAAAAACATGGTGTCCTACGTCACCTCAATTTCCTGTGCAATAACAAAAGTAAATGAAGAGGTCTTAGGATAAGACACAGATACCTAAATCTAATCGACCATCTGGAGGAGCCTCCCAAGAATATTGCAGCCAAATTCAGCTAGATTGTATAGCCATGTTAGCTGAGACACCTATAGAACAAGATATCAAAAGATGCAAATGGGGCTGGATTGGGCACATAGCTCAAAGAACAGCAGACAATATTGAAAGACTCTGGAACCCACTGGGGAAGAGAAAGGCTGGAAGACCAAATCTAACACGGGGATGATATGTAGACAAAGAAGCAAAGATGGCTGGATGGACATGGACCCAGCTGAGGGGAATAGCTTAGAGCAGAATCCGATGGCGAAGTAATGTCAAAAAGATTAAGTCAAGCACGGCCATGAGTCAATGCCAAAGTCAAGACATTAATATACCAATGTCATGAGACTAAAGTGCAATGGCAGAATTGTAAAAATGATGGATAGATAACAAGTATTTCAAACTTTCCATTCCTGCAAAAATTAATACAGCACTCTCATTAAATAAACCTGCTAAAGCAGTAATACCTTAAAACCTGGAAATTTTGAAAACAATGTATAGCATCCTTAAGTCGAGTTGACTATGGATCATTTCGTGGAACTGAGATGAATGCCTGGACATTAGTTCTGGTCGTAACGATGTCACCCACACAGCCAAGCAGCTGATGTGTCCAAAAGAACGCCAAGTGCCGATACAGTTTGGGGTCAGCGGCGTCGCAGGCTCTGCCGAGGTGAAGCACTGTGTGCTTCAAACTGCCTAAGGGTCACTAGCTCCTGATTTTTCCTCATGGTTGACTCCCGAAGCCTTTCCCATGACTAGGTATAGCTGCAAGGCAATAGAGGTTTGAATTCAGTTTTCCTTCTCCTAAGAGGGTAGCCAACCATAACAAAAGAGCCTCTACTGCCCGAAGCTTACTAGCTTAGGCGCCAGCTATTCCCCTTCGCCCTTTCTCCTGTTAGTTCAGTTCTGTGGATGCACACGTGACTTCCAGGAGTTGGACTGTTTATCATAAGCTTTGTGAGACGAATGCCATTAGGAAGCAATTTATAGGTAGTCCAGCAATGACATACTTACTCAACCTGTGAAAACAATATAGTCTTGGTAAATGTATGTGTGTTTCCAAACAAGTACCGTGCCTATTTATTTCTCCACAGAACACACTGTCTTACAGAACGCTGCTTGCCCTTGTAATGGTGCTGGCCATTACTTGGTTGACACATGGAACAGATGCAATCTCTTTGCGACCTTATGTGGGCAGTCAGTATGACCACAAGTCAAATCAGGTACTTACATAAACTAATGGATTGATAAACAGACAGAATGGAGGTCTGTTAGATGGACATTTGGGGAAAAAAGTGTATGAGACATTTAGACGGATGAATTTCAAGGTCATTAGCAACATTAACGACGGAAACTTAACTTTGTGGCATGACGAAATTCAATCTCATTTCAACAAAGCTTATATCAACTCTTATATCAACTCTTTCTGTCTGTCGGATACACAGTTTTTACAAGTTATTTATCCAACACCCATTCTCGAGTTAAAGTTGAGACATTGCACAATTATTCATTGACATAGACAAGACATACATTAATTTTAAAAAATAACTAATTAGTCAATTACTGTTAATTAAT
The DNA here is from genome assembly GCF_947242115.1 of Biomphalaria glabrata. Taxonomy (NCBI): domain Eukaryota; kingdom Metazoa; phylum Mollusca; class Gastropoda; family Planorbidae; genus Biomphalaria; species Biomphalaria glabrata. The sequence continues at coordinate 37,583,809 of NC_074711.1, forward strand.
TACTATGCTTGATACCAACAAGGGAAATCAACTTTTCATTATTCACAAATATGGCTAAATTTATAGGGGTTAGTCCCCTTAAATAATTGTCAACGCTATTTCTCACACAAGGTTTCTTCGATCAAGGTGATACTTTAAGCGATTATTTACTGTACCTAACAAAACATGACTAAATTTAAAAAAAAAATCAATTATTCAATTAATTATTAATTTATCAAATAATTAATTTATATTATTGATAACAGTTGTAAGTAAAGAGTGATTCCCTTTAGATAAGCTTATTTTTCTTGTTGATTTTTTATTGTTTTATTTTGCTTGTTATTTTTTTGTATGTGTACTGTTACATTCTTCTTGAGCATGTTCCTGCGGGAACTTATTTCATTCATTGAATTCTTAAGTTTTAGAAAGTCCTGTTTTGTCCTTATTGTTTTCTTCATTAGCTTCTAGAATGATCCATTTAAGTCTGGTCCTGTCATGTTGTCTTCTCATTGTTCTACAGGAACTTATTTCATTAGCTTCTAGAATGATCAACCTTTTGAAGTACGGCTACGATTTTGATGACGGAATTACAAAAAGAAATGGCGGAACAGCTGACACACTTTACAACATCCCAGATCTGATGCATATAGGACGCAGATAAATGCAGGTAGGTTATACATGTAGGACGCAGATAAATGCAGGTAGGTTATACATGTAGGACGCAGATAAATATAGGTAGGTCATACATCTAGGACGCAGATAAATGCAGGTAGGTCATACATGTAGGACGCAGATAAATGCAGGTAGGTTATATATGTAGGACGCAGATAAATACAGGTAGGCCTTGCATGTTGGTATGTTATATATGTAGGACGCATATAAATACAGGTAGGTCATACTTGTAGGAAGCAGATAAATACAGTATGTATTACATATAGGACCCAAATAAATAAATATATACTACAGGTAGGCGTCTTTCTTTTAGCCGTGGAAAGCCCCAGGGCAACGACACCAGCTGGGAAGAGGATTCTGACATTGTAGGAGACCGATTTCTATGAAGACAGCTTACCGCCCGAATCGCCAAACGGCGCTGGAGGATCCATGTCAAAGACTAAACAATGATCTCTGTCCTCGACCAATCTTAATCCCTTATTTCACATTCAGTAATGCTGATATTAATGATGAATGTATATACCATCATTTATATAATCGTTTTTTGTTTGTTTTTGTTTTGTTTTTGTTCTCTTCAACTTCTTGAGTTCTGTCCCAAGCAGAGGAAGCATATTCTAATATTGGCCTGAGGTTAAATAGCAGCAAGTGCAGTATGTCTTAAATTAAATTTTTCTATTTAGAAAAAAAAATTATGTTGGTTCTTCGTCAAAACTAGAGAGTCCCTGGCATACACTTAGATATTGGGTTATCCGATTTAGCTTCTGAAAATACGAAGGCGTGTTCATTAGTTAAAACCATTGTAAAAATCTAGAAGTCAAAGTAAAAAGCTAAACAAGTACAATGATCAATGGTTTACAAAAAAAAAGTCATTCGTTCGTGTCCTGTATAACTAGCTAGCGATTGTGTTCCATATAAAATCTTATAATATAATATACATGTATATAATATGTAATGTAATGTCTAACATCTAGAAAAATAATGATTAACAGGTCATCTAATAATGATGAACATCTAATCTCAAGATATTTATCATCAATTCTAATGATATTTATTATCTAATGTAATACTTATCATCTAATTTAATGATAATTAACATTTAATCTTAAGATATTTATCATCAATTCTAATGATATTTATTATCTAATGTAATACTTATCATCTAATTTAATGATAATTAACATTTAATCTTAAGATATTTTATATCTAATCTAAAAATATGTAGAATCTAATCTAAACCCTAACCCTAAAGATGTGTAGAATCTAATCTAAAGATGTGAAGAATCTAATCTAAAGATGTGAAGAATCTAATCTAAAGATGTGTAGAATCTAATCTAAAGATGTGAAGAATCTAATCTAAAGATGTGTAGAATCTAAAGATGTGTATCATGATAAAATCTAATCTATAGATGTGTAGAATCTAATCTACTGATGTGTAGAATCTAATCTACTGATGTGTAGAATCTAATCTACTGATGTGTAGAATCTAATCTATAGATGTGTAGAATCTAATCTAATAATATTTAACATCTAGTCTAGTCTAATGTCTGTTTGTTTTCTCTCCCAGGTGCAGGAAGTCACGTGTCCGTTCTATTTGATGTGTTTTTCTTTCTTCCGGTGTGACGTCACCTTGAGACCTACTTTGTGCTAACATACATCCCCAGACGACTTCACTTCCATTTGCTGAGTTCTCCACGCGCTTTATTTTGTAACTTCAATTTATTTATTTTTGTGTTGAAAACTAATTAGCTATATTTTAATTCATGCTTACGTATCACATTTTAATTTCATACCAAACATCATGTCGCTGCAAATGTTCCCTCCACAACCCAACCCTTATCTAATGCCCAAGCTTTTAAGTGAGTTAGTTTGACGCTGTTGTTTTCACGCACGTTGCCCAAATGATACAGCTCTGGAAGTGGGATCATTTCGTTTTATGCCCCAAGTGCAGCGGTGGAGGCAAAGTAATAATGTTTACTTAGAAATACTCTTCATTCATTGGGATCATTTTTAAACAAAGAAATCAAAACGAAGCTAACTCCCGTTTCCGTATCTTCGTGTTATTTAATATACAAATGTAAACCTTTATGAGAAATGGAGTTCTCTGGGTTTTAAAGATTGATTGAAAGTCTAAATATGTAGAACTATTAGATACATTTTTAATTATGTGTGCGAAACGCTTTCAGATACTTAACTTCCTAAATTACATTAATTCGGTGCTATATTTCTAGGTGCTGAGAGGTGCCTAGTGTATGTTTGTTTTGTTTTTTTTTGTTGTTTTTTTTCTGATACGCCAGAATGCATGTCACAATTAACTCAGCCCAATCAAACGTTTAATTCTAAAGTGCAACAAAACAAACAATTACAGATAAACCAGAATGAGCCACAACAGCGCTAATGAATAATGTACACTGTTGTCTGTGGTTTAATCAAGAATTTCGATGGTCGTTGGAAAGGGAAATAACTTATTGTCCAAACACTTTATTGTACAAGATGTATTTGTACACGAGTTCTAAAAGAAACTGAAATAAAAGTTTGATCATTAAAATGTTTATGATACTTCGCGAGATCTCCCTCCTAGAAACATACAGTCACTGAAAATGAAAGAAGAAAAACAAATAGAAATAAAGGACACGTTTCGTTTCTCTAAACTTTCTAGTTTTTGTTTTCATTTTACCTATATGCCACCATCTTCCCACTTTGTCAATATCAATGACATATTTAAAAGTTGAAAGTGTTATATCTGTATTGTACAAAAATGTGTGTGTGTACCTTAAGGAAACGAGATGGCTCTTCATCTGTGTTTCCCTAACCATGTTCCGTGGAGCACATGTGACCCTTGAGCTGAATTGGTGCTCCAAGAGAGGCGACACTGATGAACTAGTGCAGGGGAAGTCAAAAATAAAAATAAAAATTGCGCTTAATTGCAATGAAAAGAAAATGAAAATGCAAGAGAGACAACTCATTCAGGGAAATATCGTCAAAGTGAGGCAGCAGCACTAGCGATCCAGAACTTTGGAGTGGGGAGGGGGCGATTTTTTTTTCAAACCCTAACCCTAGCGCCCAGTAAACCCTAACCCTATACATAAACGTGCGTACAGCATATATATATATATATATATATATATATATATGAATATAAGAAAATATACATATGAATTTTTAAAAAAGCAGTGTTTCTCAACCTTCGGCGAAAAAAAAAAGTCATGTTGAGGCCTTTCTCTTGCAGGTTTGGGGGTCTGGGGGAACGCTGTATGCTTCTCCAGTGAGGTTCGAGGCGAAGCCCCGCTGCCAAAATCGTTTTCTGGCATTCTTCACTGAAGAAAAGTATTCTCCTGACATCTACAGTTCATTACTCATCAGTGGAGTTCGGGGCGAAGCCCCGACGACATAAGTGTTTTCTTGCATTCTTCACTGCAGAAACGCATTCTCCTGACCTTAAGCTCCCTATTAAAAAAGGACCTTTTGAATAGTGTTGTAAACTATTCTAATATGAATTTATAGGCCCTTAATACATTGCAAATAAAACCGATTTGTTCCTTGAAAAGATAAGATACCCCACATATTTAGATTAAAGCTTTGAGGATCGCCGCCGAAGAAAAAATTATTCGATAAATAATATTCAATATAATTCAAGCGTAAAATGTGAGTTATAGTCCCAAATTTATGTAACTAGAAGATATCAGATTGAGTAAAGGTTGGAAAAGGCGACTAGGTAAAAACTATTTTGGTTTGGAACTAATCTCAATCGTGACTCTTGTACCGAAAAATTTCGTTTGAATTTTAACTTTTCCAAAGCCAAGTCTTTCTTAAAATAATTATGATAAATTCATGTGAAATTAAATTACATAAACTATCTGGCAAGGGGAGGGGCGATAGAGTGAAAACGATTAATCCTGGCTCCTTTTTATAATTTCTGCTTATGATTGCATTTGGCATTTAAGAATAGGGGTGGGGCGAAGAATTTAATTTATAGCATATATAAATTATATCAGAGACAGATTTTTTTTATTTTGTAATTTCTTAACTATAATACAAATAGAAAAAAGTAATTGTTTGTCGATGGGGGGGGGGGGAGGCGATTGCATGTATCGCTCCTCCCACCTGGTACAACCCTTTTTCATTTTATATTTAATAATCATAAAATTTGAGATTAGAGTGTGGTGCGACATAATATTCAATGGATTCACATATCAATACGTAGTTTATATTATATAGATATTCAACTAATTGTGTTCACAAACTATGACTTCTCCATAAAAATAGGAACGCCCCCCCCCACTAAGAGGGCTAGAGAGGGGAGGGCAGTACAGGCAATCGCATTCCCCCATACCCCACCGAATCGGCCAAAATACCAGAAGGGGAGAGACATAGTATAAAATGTATCTATTAATTCAACAAATTTTGTTCACAAACTATGATTTGTCCATAATAGTAGGACCGCCCCCCCCCCCACTCAAAGGGTTTAGGTGGGAAGGGCAGTAGAGGTATTCGTCCCCCCCCCCTAATCGTTCTACAGGGAAATGACATAATATAAAGATCGGTTAAAATATCAATACGTTTTAATCATATAGATATTTAATTGATTCTGTTAGCAAGCTGTGATTTCTACAAATAAATTGGAACGCCCCCCCCCACTCAAAAGTTTATTGTGGGGGGGGGGGGGGGCGGATTGATGTCATCGCCCCCTCCCGACCCCACCAAATCGGCCAACATACTAGAGGGGGGTGGCCAAATAATCTAAAAATCGCCCCTACCGCCCCCCCCCCTTGATCCGCCAGTGATGTGCAGAGAAGTTCAGTAAGCTCTGTATATAGAGATCTAGATCTACTATCCTGTGTTGTTATACAGGCAGACTACTTAGCAAACCAAAACAAACCTCAAGGATCTTTCTACATTCAAATAGAAAGAATAAAGTCATCATCTTGGATTTTACACTGTTGGGAGGGGGGGTCGGAATTTAGTGACTGATTTTTTTTTGGGGCTTTAAATGTGTTTCTTTTAGGTGAGATTTTAATACTAGACCATCACTTGCCCCAGCGCAACCAAAGGGGTTTCGAGTTTAAAACCCCCTAACAGTGGGTTTTGCAGTTAAACCCTCCTCTTTTATAAAACAAAAGAAAAAAAATGCAAACAACAATCCCCGAATTCCAAGAGCACAGTTAAGGAAGATTTTGATTTTAAACCCCCCTCCGAAATTTACGATAAAACCCCCTCTTCAATATAAGACTATCCATACATCAGTCACCTGATTCTATGAGCGAGGCAAAGAGGGGTTTTGTGTTTAAGCCACCCTCCCCCTTCAGCGGGGTTTGCAGCTAAAAAATACCTCTTCAATTTAAATAAAATTACACACTCAAAATTCTATGAGCGTAGCCAAGCCAAGGGGGGGGGGAGTTTAACCCCCCCCCTCCTCCAGCGCTTTTTTTAAGTTTAAAAAACCTCCATAGGGTTTTGAGTTTAAAACCCCCGTACAGAGAATTTTGAGTCTGAAAACCTCCTTCTTCCATATTTTTCTAAAGCAAACTACAGTCACAAAATTCTAAGAGCGTAGCTAAGGTGGTTTTGAATTTGTTAGACAAATTCAGAGATTTTTTAGTTTAAAACTCCCAAATCAGAGAATTTTGACGATAAACTTCGATAAACTACAGTCACCTAATACCATGAACGTAGCCAAGAGAGGCTACAAATTTCTACCAGTGGCTGAGCTGCATTAATAAAGTGCAGTGAATAGTCATCTGCCGAAATTGAAAAAAAGACTAAATGTCCCCAAACAAAGATGGCTAAGACTGATCTTAGGAATCAGTTATAGAGATTGGGTCTCAATCAAGGAAATCCTATGCCAAACTGGGAGTCGACCCCTTGGTAAGGTTGTAACAGAGCGTTGCACGAGGTTTGCGGTTCTCCGACAAAATGAATTACGCATAATAAGAGTTGTGATGACATGGAGGCCAATACGAGAAAAGCGTAAACAGGGACATCCTAGTACAACTTGGCGCCACACTTTCATGGAGGTCCTTAGAGCAGATGGGAAGAGGCTTCAGACATTGCCATTTAAAGATTATTGTGGAAGCACTTTACTGCACCGAACGGCGTGGGAGGATCTAAGTAAGAATAATTGTTTAATAGCAAGATAATGTGTAGATACCTAAGAATATGTATTTTCTTGGCTTTCAATACCGGAAATAAGGCTGGGGGAGAGAAAAAAAAATCCCACCCCCGAAAAAAAATCCTGGCTACGCCCATGATACACATCGTATATGAATGAATCTACAGATGTTTCAGTTTCTTTCAATTGAACATTAAGTAAATTAATTCAAGATCTAGTCACGTGTGCATATTTAAGGCATACATTACAGAAGAAGGTTAAACTGAAAATAATTATTTCATTATAAATCAACTGGAGCTGTTTTGATGTTGACGCAAAGGGTGTTCCAAAACAATAAGAAAGATGTCCATTGGGATGAGGGTATTTATGATATCCAGAAAGTATCTCTAGGAACCACTCTCAGAGACATAATACAATGTAATCTTTTAGTTAACATTATGGATTAATTTTTCCAATAAATTGGAGAATCGTGAGCACCAAATGTTTTTGATTACGTAGTAATATGATGATGGATATTTAGAGCAAAACATTATTAAGATTTTTCCCAAAGATATACATTAACTGTCAAATTTCTAGTACAAATGTTCAAAACGCCCCTCCAACAGGAGCCAATTCCTGGGCTCGAAGTTCATTTTCAAGGATTGAAGGCTAGAGGACTAAAAGTTTGAAGGAATCATTTAGCATCTCCAATATGGATGAATACTAAACTAAATGATGCTTTTGTTTGAACTCTACATAAATATTTCAATACATGCTACTCCGTTTTAGATTTATGTAATAAATGGCAATTTACTACAGTGGCGTAGCTAGGGTGGGGGGATGAGAATTTGGGGGGGGACCCCAATGAGTATTTTTCACATTGAATATTAAATATTACGCAAAATCCAGGGGCCAATAATGAGGTCAAGCCCCCCCCCGGGGCCCCCAAATGATGGCAAATTTTAGATGCGCCCCTGATTTACTACAACCTCTTTGTGCAGGCTTTTCTGACACTGCAATTGAGTCGACGTTGAGAGGCATGCTAAATATTATATTATTCCTAAACAGTGCCTGATAGAAGGATATCGGCAATCCCTAGACACATTGCTCATACTATTTATTGAGGTATAAATATATATATATTCGATATTCCACACATAGCACTTCAGCTTTGTAACTACATATATTAAATTATGAATTATCCTATCTAGAATTAGCGAGTAGTACCTAAGAGTGAAATACACATATGATCCAAATAGTAAAGTGTACCATTATTTAAAAAGTGTAGAAAACCCTGATCCATCATCTTTGATTCCTTTTTATTTATAATTATTAAAACTACTTTGAAGGATCATATGTTGTGCATTGTTTAATTTTTTTCTCTCCCTTTTTGAAAACTTTTATACTAAGAGCCCTAACTAAGAGATGCATATGCACATGATTTATTGAAGTTATCTCCCCTGCATAATATTTATTTTTTAAATCTTCTCTAAGGAAATATTAAGAAAGATCAAATGTAGTCTTGTAGACAATTGAGTGTGATTAAGCTTTGCTAAAACGTGTTTTAATTAGTTTGGACATTCTAATTGTGAATGCATTAGATTATAGATAGTTTTTTTTTTATGAATGAAATGTCAATCGGAATTCAAGTTTTTCTCCAATGCGCCAGGCGAATAGTCTATTCATGAATCAATAGGCTTTGGGAAACAAGAAATGGAGAGATGTCCGCCGTCAAAACAATTCATTGCTATTTTTTTATTGTGACATACATTTGAAATTAAAACAGGGACCATACTTTTGAAAAGTAACATGAACTCAACAAACATGCAAGGAAAAATAAAACAATGAGAAACAAAACAAATAAATCAATGATTGAACTAGTGATTGTCTAATCTAAAGCATGGCATCAGTTACAACTATAACATTCAACATATTAAAACATTTTGTCAAATTTTCAACATATATATATATATATTAAAAAAAGAGCCACGTAAACACACATTTATAACATAACATTATCATATCACATCTTTGTTTATCATTGTTCGTATGATTGGATCACTTTTTTTTCGTTAACAAACTAATTCTACAAAAAAAAGAATTTCACTCTATTGTAACATACAAATTAGAAAAAAACCGTTCTAGTCTAGTATTCAGGCTGAACAATGCAATCCAGCAAATAAAAAACTAATGTGACATTCTGAATCAGACTCTTTTTTGCTTTACAGTGCCATTCGTTTGATAATATGTTTTAATGACCTTTCAAGAACTGCACACATTCTTCAAATAGAAACAACAATTTCCTCAAGTTTACTAGGAATTCTTTATCCTTAGAATTTTTAGACATAATAAGTAAACATTTCCATAAACTAACTCGGTATTTTCTTGTGCTAGAACTTATGCTTCACTAAACTTAGCTCAAAATTTCTAGACACTTCCCCAAAGCTAAAAGTATGCTTCACTAAACTTAGCTCAAAATTTCTAGACACTTCCCCAAAGCTAAAAGTATGCTTCACTTAACTTAGCTCAAAATTTCTAGACACTTCCCTAAAGCTAAAAGTATGCTTCACTAAACTTAGCTCGAAATTTCTAGACACTTCCCTAAAGCTAAAAGTATGCTTCACTAAACTTAGCTCAAAATTTCTAGACACTTCCCCAAAGCTAAAAGTATGCTTCACTAAACTTAGCTCAAAATTTCTAGACACTTCCCCAAAGCTAAAAGTATGCTTCACTAAACTTAGCTCAAAATTTCTAGACACTTCCCCAAAGCTAAAAGTATGCTTCACTAAACTTAGCTCAAAATTTCTAGACACTTCCCCAAAGCTAAAAGTATGCTTCACTAAACTTAGCTCAAAATTTCTAGACACTTCCATAAAGCTAAAAGTATGCTTCACTAAACTTAGCTCAAAATTTCTAGACACTTCCCCAAAGCTAAAAGTATGCTTCACTAAACTTAGCTCAAAATTTCTAGACACTTCCCCAAAGCTAAAAGTATGCTTCACTAAACTTAGCTCAAAATTTCTAGACTCTTCCCCAAAGCTAAAAGTATGCTTCACTAAACTTAGCTCAAAATTTCTAGACTCTTCCCTAAAGCTAAAAGTATGCTTCACTAAACTTAGCTCAAAATTTCTAGACACTTCCCCAAAGCTAAAAGTATGCTTCACTAAACTTAGCTCAAAATTTCAAGACACTTCCCTAAAGCTAAAAGTATGCTTCACTAAACTTAGCTCAAAATTTCTAGACACTTCCCCAAAGCTAAAAGTATGCTTCACTAAACTTAGCTCAAAATTTCTAGACACTTCCCCAAAGCTAAAATTATGCTTCACTAAACTTAGCTCAAAATTTCTAGACACTTCCCCAAAGCTAAAAGTATGCTTCACTAAACTTAGCTCAAAATTTCTAGACACTTCCCCAAAGCTAAAAGTATGCTTCACTAAACTTAGCTCAAAATTTCTAAACACTTCCCCAAAGCTAAAAGTATGCTTCACTAAACTTAGCTCAAAATTTCTAGACACTTCCCTAAAGATAAAAGTATGCTTCACTAAACTTAGCTCGAAATTTCTAGACACTTCCCCAAAGCTAAAAGTATGCTTCACTAAACTTAGCTCAAAATTTCTAGACACTTCCCCAAAGCTAAAAGTATGTTTCACTAAACTTAGCTCAAAATTTCTAGACACTTCCCCAAAGCTAAGAGTATGCTTCACTAAACTTAGCTCAAAATTTCTAGTTACTTCCCCAAAGCTAAAAGTATGCTTCACTAAACTTAGCTCAAAATTTCTAGACACTTCCCCAAAGCTAAAAGTATGCTTCACTAAACTTAGCTCAAAATTTCTAGACACTTCCCCAAAGCTAAAAGTATGCTTCACTAAACTTAGCTCAAAATTTCTAGACACTTCCCCAAAGCTAAAAGTATGCTTCACTAAACTTAGCTCAAAATTTCTAGACACTTCCATAAAGCTAAAAGTATGCTTCACTAAACTTAGCTCAAAATTTCTAGTCACATCCCCAAAGCTAAAAGTATGCTTCACTAAACTTAGCTCAAAATTTCTAGACACTTCCCCAAAGCTAAAAGTATGCTTCACTAAACTTAGCTCAAAATTTCTAGACTCTTCCCTAAAGCTAAAAGTATGCTTCACTAAACTTAGCTCAAAATTTCTAGACACTTCCCCAAAGCTAAAAGTATGCTTCACTAAACTTAGCTCAAAATTTCTAGACACTTCCCCAAAGCTAAAAGTATGCTTCACTAAACTTAGCTCAAAATTTCTAGACACTTCCCCAAAGCTAAAAGTATGCTTCACTAAACTTAGCTCAAAATTTCTAGACACTTCCCCAAAGCTAAAAGTATGCTTCACTAAACTTAGCTCAAAATTTCTAGACACTTCCATAAAGCTAAAAGTATGCTTCACTAAACTTAGCTCAAAATTTCTAGACACTTCCCCAAAGCTAAAAGTATGCTTCACTAAACTTAGCTCAAAATTTCTAGACTCTTCCCCAAAGCTAAAAGTATGCTTCACTAAACTTAGCTCAAAATTTCTAGACTCTTCCCTAAAGCTAAAAGTATGCTTCACTAAACTTAGCTCAAAATTTCTAGACACTTCCCCAAAGCTAAAAGTATGCTTCACTAAACTTAGCTCAAAATTTCTGGACACTTCCCTAAAGCTAAAAGTATGCTTCACTAAACTTAGCTCAAAATTTCTAGACACTTCCCCAAAGCTAAAAGTATGCTTCACTAAACTTAGCTCAAAATTTCTAGACACTTCCCCAAAGCTAAAAGTATGCTTCACTAAACTTAGCTCAAAATTTCTAGACACTTCCCCAAAGCTAAAAGTATGCTTCACTAAACTTAGCTCAAAATTTCTAGACACTTCCCCAAAGCTAAAAGTATGCTTCACTAAACTTAGCTCAAAATTTCTAAACACTTCCCCAAAGCTAAAAGTATGCTTCACTAAACTTAGCTCAAAATTTCTAGACACTTCCCTAAAGATAAAAGTATGCTTCACTAAACTTAGCTCGAAATTTCTAGACACTTCCCCAAAACTAAAAGTATGCTTCACTAAACTTAGCTCAAAATTTCTAGACACTTCCCCAAAGCTAAAAGTATGTTTCACTAAACTTAGCTCAAAATTTCTAGACACTTCCCCAAAGCTAAGAGTATGCTTCACTAAACTTAGCTCAAAATTTCTAGTTACTTCCCCAAAGCTAAAAGTATGCTTCACTAAACTTAGCTCAAAATTTCTAGACACTTCCATAAAGCTAAAAGTATGCTTCACTAAACTTAGCTCAAAATTTCTAGACAATTCCTCAAAGCTAAAAGTATGCTTCACTAAACTTAGCTCAAAATTTCTAGACACTTCCCCAAAGCTAAAAGTATGCTTCACTAAACTTAGCTCAAAATTTCTAGACACTTCCATAAAGCTAAAAGTATGCTTCACTAAACTTAGCTCAAAATTTCTAGTCACATCCCCAAAGCTAAAAGTATGCTTCACTAAACTTAGCTCAAAATTTCTAGACACTTCCCCAAAGCTAAAAGTATGCTTCACTAAACTTAGCTCAAAATTTCTAGACTCTTCCCTAAAGCTAAAAGTATGCTTCACTAAACTTAGCTCAAAATTTCTAGACACTTCCCCAAAGCTAAAAGTATGCTTCACTAAACTTAGCTCAAAATTTCTAGACACTTCCCCAAAGCTAAAAGTATGCTTCACTAAACTTAGCTCAAAATTTCTAGACACTTCCCCAAAGCTAAAAGTATGCTTCACTAAACTTAGCTCAAAATTTCTAGACACTTCCCCAAAGCTAAAAGTATGCTTCACTAAACTTAGCTCAAAATTTCTAGACACTTCCCCAAAGCTAAAAGTATGCTTCACTAAACTTAGCTCAAAATTTCTAGACACTTCCCCAAAGCTAAAAGTATGCTTCACTAAACTTAGCTCAAAATTTCTAGACACTTCCATAAAGCTAAAAGTATGCTTCACTAAACTTAGCTCAAAATTTCTAGACACTTCCCCAAAGCTAAAAGTATGCTTCACTAAACTTAGCTCAAAATTTCTAGACACTTCCCCAAAGCTAAAAGTATGCTTCACTAAACTTAGCTCAAAATTTCTAGACACTTCCCCAAAGATAAAAGTATGCTTCACTAAACTTAGCTCAAAATTTCTAGACTCTTCCCTAAAGCTAAAAGTATGCTTCACTAAACTTAGCTCAAAATTTCTAGACACTTCCCCAAAGCTAAAAGTATGCTTCACTAAACTTAGCTCAAAATTTCTAGACACTTCCCCAAAGCTAAAAGTATGCTTCACTAAACTTAGCTCAAAATTTCTAGACACTTCCCCAAAGCTAAAAGTATGCTTCACTAAACTTAGCTCAAAATTTCTAGACACTTCCCCAAAGCTAAAAGTATGCTTCACTAAACTTAGCTCAAAATTTCTAGACACTTCCCCAAAGCTAAAAGTATGCTTCACTAAACTTAGCTCAAAATTTCTAGACACTTCCCCAAAGCTAAAAGTATGCTTCACTAAACTTAGCTCAAAATTTCTAGACACTTCCCCAAAGCTAAAAGTATGCTTCACTAAACTTAGCTCAAAATTTCTAGACTCTTCCCTAAAGCTAAAAGTATGCTTCACTAAACTTAGCTCAAAATTTCTAGACACTTCCCCAAAGCTAAAAGTATGCTTCACTAAACTTAGCTCAAAATTTCTAGACACTTCCCTAAAGCTAAAAGTATGCTTCACTAAACTTAGCTCAAGATTTCTAGACACTTCCCCAAAGCTAAAAGTATGCTTCACTAAACTTAGCTCAAAATTTCTAGACACTTCCCCAAAGCTAAAAGTATGCTTCACTAAACTTAGCTCAAAATTTCTAGACACTTCCCCAAAGCTAAAAGTATGCTTCACTAAACTTAGCTCAAAATTTCTAGACACTTCCCTAAAGCTAAAAGTATGCTTCACTAAACTTAGCTCAAAATTTCTAGACAATTCCCTAAAGCTAAAAGTATGCTTCACTAAATATAGCTCGAAATTTCTAGACACTTCCCCAAAGCTAAAAGTATGCTTCACTAAACTTAGCTCAAAATTTCTAGACACTTCCCCAAAGCTAAAAGTATGCTTCACTAAACTTAGCTCAAAATTTCTAGACACTTCCCCAAAGCTAAAAGTATGCTTCACTAAACTTAGCTCAAAATTTCTAGACACTTCCCTAAAGCTAAAAGTATGCTTCACTAAACTTAGCTCAAAATTTCTAGACAATTCCCTAAAGCTAAAAGTATGCTTCACTAAATATAGCTCGAAATTTCTAGACACTTCCCCAAAGCTAAAAGTATGCTTCACTAAACTTAGCTCAAAATTTCTAGACACTTCACCAAAGCTAAAAGTATGTTTCACTAAACTTAGCTCAAAATTTCTAGACACTTCCCCAAAGCTAAAAGTATGCTTCACTAAACTTAGCTCAAAATTTCTAGTTACTTCCCCAAAGCTAAAAGTATGCTTCACTAAACTTAGCTCAAAATTTCTAGACACTTCCATAAAGCTAAAAGTATGCTTCACTAAACTTAGCTCAAAATTTCTAGACACTTCCCCAAAGCTAAAAGTATGCTTCACTAAACTTAGCTCAAAATTTCTAGACACTTCCCCAAAGCTAAAAGTATGCTTCACTAAACATAGCTCAAAATTTCTAGACACTTCCATAAAGCTAAAAGTATGCTTCACTAAACTTAGCTCAAAATTTCTAGTCACATCCCTAAATCTAAAAGTATGCTTCACTAAACTTAGCTCAAAATTTCTAGACACTTCCCCAAAGCTAAAAGTATGCTTCACTAAACTTAGCTCAAAATTTCTAGACTCTTCCCTAAAGCTAAAAGTATGCTTCACTAAACTTAGCTCAAAATTTCTAGACACTTCCCCAAAGCTAAAAGTATGCTTCACTAAACTTAGCTCAAAATTTCTAGACACTTCCCCAAAGCTAAAAGTATGCTTCACTAAACTTAGCTCAAAATTTCTAGACACTTCCCCAAAGCTAAAAGTATGCTTCACTAAACTTAGCTCAAAATTTCTAGTTACTTCCCCAAAGCTAAAAGTATGCTTCACTAAACTTAGCTCAAAATTTCTAGACACTTCCATAAAGCTAAAAGTATGCTTCACTAAACTTAGCTCAAAATTTCTAGACACTTCCCCAAAGCTAAAAGTATGCTTCACTAAACTTAGCTCAAAATTTCTAGACTCTTCCCCAAAGCTAAAAGTATGCTTCACTAAACTTAGCTCAAAATTTCTAGACTCTTCCCTAAAGCTAAAAGTATGCTTCACTAAACTTAGCTCAAAATTTCTAGACACTTCCCCAAAGCTAAAAGTATGCTTCACTAAACTTAGCTCAAAATTTCTAGACACTTCCCTAAAGCTAAAAGTATGCTTCACTAAACTTAGCTCAAGATTTCTAGACACTTCCCCAAAGCTAAAAGTATGCTTCACTAAACTTAGCTCAAAATTTCTAGACACTTCCCCAAAGCTAAAAGTATGCTTCACTAAACTTAGCTCAAAATTTCTAGACACTTCCCCAAAGCTAAAAGTATGCTTCACTAAACTTAGCTCAAAATTTCTAGACACTTCCCCAAAGCTAAAAGTATGCTTCACTAAACTTAGCTCAAAATTTCTAAACACTTCCCCAAAGCTAAAAGTATGCTTCACTAAACTTAGCTCAAAATTTCTAGACACTTCCCTAAAGATAAAAGTATGCTTCACTAAACTTAGCTCGAAATTTCTAGACACTTCCCCAAAACTAAAAGTATGCTTCACTAAACTTAGCTCAAAATTTCTAGACACTTCCCCAAAGCTAAAAGTATGTTTCACTAAACTTAGCTCAAAATTTCTAGACACTTCCCCAAAGCTAAGAGTATGCTTCACTGAACTTAGCTCAAAATTTCTAGTTACTTCCCCAAAGCTAAAAGTATGCTTCACTAAACTTAGCTCAAAATTTCTAGACACTTCCATAAAGCTAAAAGTATGCTTCACTAAACTTAGCTCAAAATTTCTAGACAATTCCTCAAAGCTAAAAGTATGCTTCACTAAACTTAGCTCAAAATTTCTAGACACTTCCCCAAAGCTAAAAGTATGCTTCACTAAACTTAGCTCAAAATTTCTAGACACTTCCATAAAGCTAAAAGTATGCTTCACTAAACTTAGCTCAAAATTTCTAGTCACATCCCCAAAGCTAAAAGTATGCTTCACTAAACTTAGCTCAAAATTTCTAGACACTTCCCCAAAGCTAAAAGTATGCTTCACTAAACTTAGCTCAAAATTTCTAGACTCTTCCCTAAAGCTAAAAGTATGCTTCACTAAACTTAGCTCAAAATTTCTAGACACTTCCCCAAAGCTAAAAGTATGCTTCACTAAACTTAGCTCAAAATTTCTAGACACTTCCCCAAAGCTAAAAGTATGCTTCACTAAACTTAGCTCAAAATTTCTAGACACTTCCCCAAAGCTAAAAGTATGCTTCACTAAACTTAGCTCAAAATTTCTAGACACTTCCCCAAAGCTAAAAGTATGCTTCACTAAACTTAGCTCAAAATTTCTAGACACTTCCCCAAAGCTAAAAGTATGCTTCACTAAACTTAGCTCAAAATTTCTAGACACTTCCCCAAAGCTAAAAGTATGCTTCACTAAACTTAGCTCAAAATTTCTAGACACTTCCATAAAGCTAAAAGTATGCTTCACTAAACTTAGCTCAAAATTTCTAGACACTTCCCCAAAGCTAAAAGTATGCTTCACTAAACTTAGCTCAAAATTTCTAGACACTTCCCCAAAGCTAAAAGTATGCTTCACTAAACTTAGCTCAAAATTTCTAGACACTTCCCCAAAGCTAAAAGTATGCTTCACTAAACTTAGCTCAAAATTTCTAGACTCTTCCCTAAAGCTAAAAGTATGCTTCACTAAACTTAGCTCAAAATTTCTAGACACTTCCCCAAAGCTAAAAGTATGCTTCACTAAACTTAGCTGAAAATTTCTAGACACTTCCCCAAAGCTAAAAGTATGCTTCACTAAACTTAGCTCAAAATTTCTAGACACTTCCCCAAAGCTAAAAGTATGCTTCACTAAACTTAGCTCAAAATTTCTAGACACTTCCCCAAAGCTAAAAGTATGCTTCACTAAACTTAGCTCAAAATTTCTAGACACTTCCCCAAAGCTAAAAGTATGCTTCACTAAACTTAGCTCAAAATTTCTAGACACTTCCCCAAAGCTAAAAGTATGCTTCACTAAACTTAGCTCAAAATTTCTAGACACTTCCCCAAAGCTAAAAGTATGCTTCACTAAACTTAGCTCAAAATTTCTAGACACTTCCCCAAAGCTAAAAGTATGCTTCACTAAACTTAGCTCAAAATTTCTAAACACTTCCCCAAAGCTAAAAGTATGCTTCACTAAACTTAGCTCAAAATTTCTAGACACTTCCCCAAAGCTAAAAGTATGCTTCACTAAACTTAGCTCAAAATTTCTAGACACTTCCTCAAAGCTAAAAGTATGCTTCACTAAACTTAGCTCAAAATTTCTAGACACTTCCCCAAAGCTAAAAGTATGCTTCACTAAACTTAGCTCAAAATTTCTAGACACTTC
This sequence comes from Biomphalaria glabrata, assembly GCF_947242115.1. Classification (NCBI taxonomy): domain Eukaryota; kingdom Metazoa; phylum Mollusca; class Gastropoda; family Planorbidae; genus Biomphalaria; species Biomphalaria glabrata. The sequence goes on from NC_074711.1 coordinate 37,601,137, forward strand.
CCCAAAGCTAAAAGTATGCTTCACTAAACTTAGCTCAAAATTTCTAGACACTTCCCTAAAGCTAAAAGTATGCTTCACTAAACTTAGCTCAAAATTTCTAGACAATTCCCTAAAGCTAAAAGTATGCTTCACTAAATATAGCTCGAAATTTCTAGACACTTCCCCAAAGCTAAAAGTATGCTTCACTAAACTTAGCTCAAAATTTCTAGACACTTCACCAAAGCTAAAAGTATGTTTCACTAAACTTAGCTCAAAATTTCTAGACACTTCCCCAAAGCTAAAAGTATGCTTCACTAAACTTAGCTCAAAATTTCTAGTTACTTCCCCAAAGCTAAAAGTATGCTTCACTAAACTTAGCTCAAAATTTCTAGACACTTCCATAAAGCTAAAAGTATGCTTCACTAAACTTAGCTCAAAATTTCTAGACACTTCCCCAAAGCTAAAAGTATGCTTCACTAAACTTAGCTCAAAATTTCTAGACACTTCCCCAAAGCTAAAAGTATGCTTCACTAAACATAGCTCAAAATTTCTAGACACTTCCATAAAGCTAAAAGTATGCTTCACTAAACTTAGCTCAAAATTTCTAGTCACATCCCTAAATCTAAAAGTATGCTTCACTAAACTTAGCTCAAAATTTCTAGACACTTCCCCAAAGCTAAAAGTATGCTTCACTAAACTTAGCTCAAAATTTCTAGACTCTTCCCTAAAGCTAAAAGTATGCTTCACTAAACTTAGCTCAAAATTTCTAGACACTTCCCCAAAGCTAAAAGTATGCTTCACTAAACTTAGCTCAAAATTTCTAGACACTTCCCCAAAGCTAAAAGTATGCTTCACTAAACTTAGCTCAAAATTTCTAGACACTTCCCCAAAGCTAAAAGTATGCTTCACTAAACTTAGCTCAAAATTTCTAGTTACTTCCCCAAAGCTAAAAGTATGCTTCACTAAACTTAGCTCAAAATTTCTAGACACTTCCATAAAGCTAAAAGTATGCTTCACTAAACTTAGCTCAAAATTTCTAGACACTTCCCCAAAGCTAAAAGTATGCTTCACTAAACTTAGCTCAAAATTTCTAGACACTTCCCCAAAGCTAAAAGTATGCTTCACTAAACTTAGCTCAAAATTTCTAGACACTTCCCCAAAGCTAAAAGTATGCTTCACTAAACTTAGCTCAAAATTTCTAGTTACTTCCCCAAAGCTAAAAGTATGCTTCACTAAACTTAGCTCAAAATTTCTAGACACTTCCCCAAAGCTAAAAGTATGCTTCACTAAACTTAGCTCAAAATTTCTAGACACTTCCCCAAAGCTAAAAGTATGCTTCACTAAACTTAGCTCAAAATTTCTAGACACTTCCCCAAAGCTAAAAGTATGCTTCACTAAACATAGCTCAAAATTTCTAGACACTTCCATAAAGCTAAAAGTATGCTTCACTAAACTTAGCTCAAAATTTCTAGTCACATCCCTAAATCTAAAAGTATGCTTCACTAAACTTAGCTCAAAATTTCTAGACACTTCCCCAAAGCTAAAAGTATGCTTCACTAAACTTAGCTCAAAATTTCTAGACTCTTCCCTAAAGCTAAAAGTATGCTTCACTAAACTTAGCTCAAAATTTCTAGACACTTCCCCAAAGCTAAAAGTATGCTTCACTAAACTTAGCTCAAAATTTCTAGACACTTCCCCAAAGCTAAAAGTATGCTTCACTAAACTTAGCTCAAAATTTCTAGACACTTCCCCAAAGCTAAAAGTATGCTTCACTAAACTTAGCTCAAAATTTCTAGTTACTTCCCCAAAGCTAAAAGTATGCTTCACTAAACTTAGCTCAAAATTTCTAGACACTTCCATAAAGCTAAAAGTATGCTTCACTAAACTTAGCTCAAAATTTCTAGACACTTCCCCAAAGCTAAAAGTATGCTTCACTAAACTTAGCTCAAAATTTCTAGACACTTCCCCAAAGCTAAAAGTATGCTTCACTAAACTTAGCTCAAAATTTCTAGACACTTCCATAAAGCTAAAAGTATGCTTCACTAAACTTAGCTCAAAACTTCTAGTCACATCCCCAAAGCTAAAAGTATGCTTCACTAAACTTAGCTCAAAATTTCTAGACACTTCCCCAAAGCTAAAAGTATGCTTCACTAAACTTAGCTCAAAATTTCTAGACACTTCCCCAAAGCTAAAAGTATGCTTCACTAAACTTAGCTCAAAATTTCTAGACACTTCCCCAAAGCTAAAAGTATGCTTCACTAAACTTAGCTCAAAATTTCTAGACACTTCCCCAAAGCTAAAAGTATGCTTCACTAAACTTAGCTCAAAATTTCTAGACACTTCCCCAAAGCTAAAAGTATGCTTCACTAAACTTAGCTCAAAATTTCTAGACACTTCCCCAAAGCTAAAAGTATGCTTCACTAAACTTAGCTCAAAATTTCTAGACACTTCCCCAAAGCTAAAAGTATGCTTCACTAAACTTAGCTCAAAATTTCTAGACACTTCCCCAAAGCTAAAAGTATGCTTCACTAAACTTAGCTCAAAATTTCTAGACACTTCCATAAAGCTAAAAGTATGCTTCACTAAACTTAGCTCAAAATTTCTAGACACTTCCCCAAAGCTAAAAGTATGCTTCACTAAACTTAGCTCAAAATTTCTAGACACTTCCGCAAAGCTAAAAGTATGCTTCACTAAACTTAGCTCAAAATTTCTAGACACTTCCCCAAAGCTAAAAGTATGCTTTACTAAACTTAGCTCAAAATTTCTAGACTCTTCCCTAAAGCTAAAAGTATGCTTCACTAAACTTAGCTCAAAATTTCTAGACACTTCCCCAAAGCTAAAAGTATGCTTCACTAAACTTAGCTCAAAATTTCTAGACACTTCCCCAAAGCTAAAAGTATGCTTCACTAAACTTAGCTCAAAATTTCTAGACACTTCCCCAAAGCTAAAAGTATGCTTCACTAAACTTAGCTCAAAATTTCTAGACACTTCCCCAAAGCTAAAAGTATGCTTCACTAAACTTAGCTCAAAATTTCTAGACACTTCCCCAAAGCTAAAAGTATGCTTTACTAAACTTAGCTCAAAATTTCTAGACTCTTCCCTAAAGCTAAAAGTATGCTTCACTAAACTTAGCTCAAAATTTCTAGACACTTCCCCAAAGCTAAAAGTATGCTTCACTAAACTTAGCTCAAAATTTCTAGACACTTCCCCAAAGCTAAAAGTATGCTTCACTAAACTTAGCTCAAAATTTCTAGACACTTCCCCAAAGCTAAAAGTATGCTTCACTAAACTTAGCTCAAAATTTCTAGACACTTCCCCAAAGCTAAAAGTATGCTTCACTAAACTTAGCTCAAAATTTCTAGACACTTCCCCAAAGCTAAAAGTATGCTTCACTAAACTTAGCTCAAAATTTCTAGACACTTCCCCAAAGCTAAAAGTATGCTTCACTAAACTTAGCTCAAAATTTCTAGACACTTCCCCAAAGCTAAAAGTATGCTTCACTAAACTTAGCTCAAAATTTCTAGTTACTTCCCCAAAGCTAAAAGTATGCTTCACTAAACTTAGCTCAAAATTTCTAGACACTTCCATAAAGCTAAAAGTATGCTTCACTAAACTTAGCTCAAAATTTCTAGACACTTCCCCAAAGCTAAAAGTATGCTTCACTAAACTTAGCTCAAAATTTCTAGACACTTCCCCAAAGCTAAAAGTATGCTTCACTAAACTTAGCTCAAAATTTCTAGACACTTCCCCAAAGCTAAAAGTATGCTTCACTAAACTTAGCTCAAAATTTCTAGTTACTTCCCCAAAGCTAAAAGTATGCTTCACTAAACTTAGCTCAAAATTTCTAGACACTTCCCCAAAGCTAAAAGTATGCTTCACTAAACTTAGCTCAAAATTTCTAGACACTTCCCCAAAGCTAAAAGTATGCTTCACTAAACTTAGCTCAAAATTTCTAGACACTTCCCCAAAGCTAAAAGTATGCTTCACTAAACATAGCTCAAAATTTCTAGACACTTCCATAAAGCTAAAAGTATGCTTCACTAAACTTAGCTCAAAATTTCTAGTCACATCCCTAAATCTAAAAGTATGCTTCACTAAACTTAGCTCAAAATTTCTAGACACTTCCCCAAAGCTAAAAGTATGCTTCACTAAACTTAGCTTAAAATTTCTAGACTCTTCCCTAAAGCTAAAAGTATGCTTCACTAAACTTAGCTCAAAATTTCTAGACACTTCCCCAAAGCTAAAAGTATGCTTCACTAAACTTAGCTCAAAATTTCTAGACACTTCCCCAAAGCTAAAAGTATGCTTCACTAAACTTAGCTCAAAATTTCTAGACACTTCCCCAAAGCTAAAAGTATGCTTCACTAAACTTAGCTCAAAATTTCTAGTTACTTCCCCAAAGCTAAAAGTATGCTTCACTAAACTTAGCTCAAAATTTCTAGACACTTCCATAAAGCTAAAAGTATGCTTCACTAAACTTAGCTCAAAATTTCTAGACACTTCCATAAAGCTAAAAGTATGCTTCACTAAACTTAGCTCAAAACTTCTAGTCACATCCCCAAAGCTAAAAGTATGCTTCACTAAACTTAGCTCAAAATTTCTAGACACTTCCCCAAAGCTAAAAGTATGCTTCACTAAACTTAGCTCAAAATTTCTAGACACTTCCCCAAAGCTAAAAGTATGCTTCACTAAACTTAGCTCAAAATTTCTAGACACTTCCCCAAAGCTAAAAGTATGCTTCACTAAACTTAGCTCAAAATTTCTAGACACTTCCCCAAAGCTAAAAGTATGCTTCACTAAACTTAGCTCAAAATTTCTAGACACTTCCCCAAAGCTAAAAGTATGCTTCACTAAACTTAGCTCAAAATTTCTAGACACTTCCCCAAAGCTAAAAGTATGCTTCACTAAACTTAGCTCAAAATTTCTAGACACTTCCCCAAAGCTAAAAGTATGCTTCACTAAACTTAGCTCAAAATTTCTAGACACTTCCCCAAAGCTAAAAGTATGCTTCACTAAACTTAGCTCAAAATTTCTAGACACTTCCATAAAGCTAAAAGTATGCTTCACTAAACTTAGCTCAAAATTTCTAGACACTTCCCCAAAGCTAAAAGTATGCTTCACTAAACTTAGCTCAATATTTCTAGACACTTCCCCAAAGCTAAAAGTATGCTTCACTAAACTTAGCTCAAAATTTCTAGACACTTCCCCAAAGCTAAAAGTATGCTTTACTAAACTTAGCTCAAAATTTCTAGACTCTTCCATAAAGCTAAAAGTATGCTTCACTAAACTTAGCTCAAAATTTCTAGACACTTCCCCAAAGCTAAAAGTATGCTTCACTAAACTTAGCTCCAAATTTCTAGACACTTCCCTAAAGCTAAAAGTATGCTTCACTAAACTTAGCTCAAAATTTCTAGACACTTCCCCAAAGATAAAAGTATGCTTCACTAAACTTAGCTCAAAATTTCTAGACTCTTCCCTAAAGCTAAAAGTATGCTTCACTAAACTTAGCTCAAAATTTCTAGACACTTCCCCAAAGCTAAAAGTATGCTTCACTTAACTTAGCTCAAAATTTCTAGACACTTCCCCAAAGCTAAAAGTATGCTTCACTAAACTTAGCTCAAAATTTCTAGACACTTCCCCAAAGCTAAAAGTATGCTTCACTAAACTTAGCTCAAAATTTCTAGACACTTCCCCAAAGCTAAAAGTATGCTTCACTAAACTTAGCTCAAAATTTCTAGACACTTCCCCAAAGCTAAAAGTATGCTTCACTAAACTTAGCTCAAAATTTCTAGACACTTCCCCAAAGCTAAAAGTATGCTTCACTAAACTTAGCTCAAAATTTCTAGACACTTCCCCAAAGCTAAAAGTATGCTTCACTAAACTTAGCTCAAAATTTCTAGACACTTCCCCAAAGCTAAAAGTATGCTTCACTAAACTTAGCTCAAAATTTCTAGACACTTCCCCAAAGCTAAAAGTATGCTTCACTAAACTTAGCTCAAAATTTCTAGACACTTCCCCAAAGCTAAAAGTATGCTTCACTAAACTTAGCTCAAAATTTCTAGACACTTCCCCAAAGCTAAAAGTATGCTTCACTAAACTTAGCTCAAAATTTCTAGACTCTTCCCTAAAGCTAAAAGTATGCTTCACTAAACTTAGCTCAAAATTTCTAGACACTTCCCCAAAGCTAAAAGTATGCTTCACTAAACTTAGCTCAAAATTTCTAGACACTTCCCCAAAGCTAAAAGTATGCTTCACTAAACTTAGCTCAAAATTTCTAGACACTTCCCCAAAGCTAAAAGTATGCTTCACTAAACTTAGCTCAAAATTTCTAGACACTTCCATAAAGCTAAAAGTATGCTTCACTAAACTTAGCTCAAAACTTCTAGTCACATCCCCAAAGCTAAAAGTATGCTTCACTAAACTTAGCTCAAAATTTCTAGACACTTCCCCAAAGCTAAAAGTATGCTTCACTAAACTTAGCTCAAAATTTCTAGACACTTCCCCAAAGCTAAAAGTATGCTTCACTAAACTTAGCTCAAAATTTCTAGACACTTCCCCAAAGCTAAAAGTATGCTTCACTAAACTTAGCTCAAAATTTCTAGACACTTCCCCAAAGCTAAAAGTATGCTTCACTAAACTTAGCTCAAAATTTCTAGACACTTCCCCAAAGCTAAAAGTATGCTTCACTAAACTTAGCTCAAAATTTCTAGACACTTCCCCAAAGCTAAAAGTATGCTTCACTAAACTTAGCTCAAAATTTCTAGACACTTCCCCAAAGCTAAAAGTATGCTTCACTAAACTTAGCTCAAAATTTCTAGACACTTCCCCAAAGCTAAAAGTATGCTTCACTAAACTTAGCTCAAAATTTCTAGACACTTCCATAAAGCTAAAAGTATGCTTCACTAAACTTAGCTCAAAATTTCTAGACACTTCCCCAAAGCTAAAAGTATGCTTCACTAAACTTAGCTCAAAATTTCTAGACACTTCCCCAAAGCTAAAAGTATGCTTCACTAAACTTAGCTCAAAATTTCAAGACACTTCCCCAAAGCTAAAAGTATGCTTTACTAAACTTAGCTCAAAATTTCTAGACTCTTCCCTAAAGCTAAAAGTATGCTTCACTAAACTTAGCTCAAAATTTCTAGACACTTCCCCAAAGCTAAAAGTATGCTTCACTAAACTTAGCTCCAAATTTCTAGACACTTCCCTAAAGCTAAAAGTATGCTTCACTAAACTTAGCTCAAAATTTCTAGACACTTCCCCAAAGATAAAAGTATGCTTCACTAAACTTAGCTCAAAATTTCTAGACTCTTCCCTAAAGCTAAAAGTATGCTTCACTAAACTTAGCTCAAAATTTCTAGACACTTCCCCAAAGCTAAAAGTATGCTTCACTTAACTTAGCTCAAAATTTCTAGACACTTCCCCAAAGCTAAAAGTATGCTTCACTAAACTTAGCTCAAAATTTCTAGACACTTCCCCAAAGCTAAAAGTATGCTTCACTAAACTTAGCTCAAAATTTCTAGACACTTCCCCAAAGCTAAAAGTATGCTTCACTAAACTTAGCTCAAAATTTCTAGACACTTCCCCAAAGCTAAAAGTATGCTTCACTAAACTTAGCTCAAAATTTCTAGACACTTCCCCAAAGCTAAAAGTATGCTTCACTAAACTTAGCTCAAAATTTCTAGACACTTCCCCAAAGCTAAAAGTATGCTTCACTAAACTTAGCTCAAAATTTCTAGACACTTCCCCAAAGCTAAAAGTATGCTTCACTAAACTTAGCTCAAAATTTCTAGACACTTCCCCAAAGCTAAAAGTATGCTTCACTAAACTTAGCTCAAAATTTCTAGACACTTCCCCAAAGCTAAAAGTATGCTTCACTAAACTTAGCTCAAAATTTCTAGACACTTCCATAAAGCTAAAAGTATGCTTCACTAAACTTAGCTCAAAATTTCTAGACACTTCCCCAAAGCTAAAAGTATGCTTCACTAAACTTAGCTCAAAATTTCTAGACACTTCCCCAAAGCTAAAAGTATGCTTCACTAAACTTAGCTCAAAATTTCTAGACACTTCCCCAAAGCTAAAAGTATGCTTTACTAAACTTAGCTCAAAATTTCTAGACTCTTCCCTAAAGCTAAAAGTATGCTTCACTAAACTTAGCTCAAAATTTCTAGACACTTCCCCAAAGCTAAAAGTATGCTTCACTAAACTTAGCTCCAAATTTCTAGACACTTCCCTAAAGCTAAAAGTATGCTTCACTAAACTTAGCTCAAAATTTCTAGACACTTCCCCAAAGATAAAAGTATGCTTCACTAAACTTAGCTCAAAATTTCTAGACTCTTCCCTAAAGCTAAAAGTATGCTTCACTAAACTTAGCTCAAAATTTCTAGACACTTCCCCAAAGCTAAAAGTATGCTTCACTTAACTTAGCTCAAAATTTCTAGACACTTCCCCAAAGCTAAAAGTATGCTTCACTAAACTTAGCTCAAAATTTCTAGACACTTCCCCAAAGCTAAAAGTATGCTTCACTAAACTTAGCTCAAAATTTCTAGACACTTCCCCAAAGCTAAAAGTATGCTTCACTAAACTTAGCTCAAAATTTCTAGTTACTTCCCCAAAGCTAAAAGTATGCTTCACTAAACTTAGCTCAAAATTTCTAGACACTTCCATAAAGCTAAAAGTATGCTTCACTAAACTTAGCTCAAAATTTCTAGACACTTCCCCAAAGCTAAAAGTATGCTTCACTAAACTTAGCTCAAAATTTCTAGACACTTCCCCAAAGCTAAAAGTATGCTTCACTAAACTTAGCTCAAAATTTCTAGACACTTCCATAAAGCTAAAAGTATGCTTCACTAAACTTAGCTCAAAACTTCTAGTCACATCCCCAAAGCTAAAAGTATGCTTCACTAAACTTAGCTCAAAATTTCTAGACACTTCCCCAAAGCTAAAAGTATGCTTCACTAAACTTAGCTCAAAATTTCTAGACACTTCCCCAAAGCTAAAAGTATGCTTCACTAAACTTAGCTCAAAATTTCTAGACACTTCCCCAAAGCTAAAAGTATGCTTCACTAAACTTAGCTCAAAATTTCTAGACACTTCCCCAAAGCTAAAAGTATGCTTCACTAAACTTAGCTCAAAATTTCTAGACACTTCCCCAAAGCTAAAAGTATGCTTCACTAAACTTAGCTCAAAATTTCTAGACACTTCCCCAAAGCTAAAAGTATGCTTCACTAAACTTAGCTCAAAATTTCTAGACACTTCCCCAAAGCTAAAAGTATGCTTCACTAAACTTAGCTCAAAATTTCTAGACACTTCCCCAAAGCTAAAAGTATGCTTCACTAAACTTAGCTCAAAATTTCTAGACACTTCCATAAAGCTAAAAGTATGCTTCACTAAACTTAGCTCAAAATTTCTAGACACTTCCCCAAAGCTAAAAGTATGCTTCACTAAACTTAGCTCAAAATTTCTAGACACTTCCCCAAAGCTAAAAGTATGCTTCACTAAACTTAGCTCAAAATTTCTAGACACTTCCCCAAAGCTAAAAGTATGCTTTACTAAACTTAGCTCAAAATTTCTAGACTCTTCCCTAAAGCTAAAAGTATGCTTCACTAAACTTAGCTCAAAATTTCTAGACACTTCCCCAAAGCTAAAAGTATGCTTCACTAAACTTAGCTCCAAATTTCTAGACACTTCCCTAAAGCTAAAAGTATGCTTCACTAAACTTAGCTCAAAATTTCTAGACACTTCCCCAAAGATAAAAGTATGCTTCACTAAACTTAGCTCAAAATTTCTAGACTCTTCCCTAAAGCTAAAAGTATGCTTCACTAAACTTAGCTCAAAATTTCTAGACACTTCCCCAAAGCTAAAAGTATGCTTCACTTAACTTAGCTCAAAATTTCTAGACACTTCCCCAAAGCTAAAAGTATGCTTCACTAAACTTAGCTCAAAATTTCTAGACACTTCCCCAAAGCTAAAAGTATGCTTCACTAAACTTAGCTCAAAATTTCTAGACACTTCCCCAAAGCTAAAAGTATGCTTCACTAAACTTAGCTCAAAATTTCTAGACACTTCCCCAAAGCTAAAAGTATGCTTCACTAAACTTAGCTCAAAATTTCTAGACACTTCCCCAAAGCTAAAAGTATGCTTCACTAAACTTAGCTCAAAATTTCTAGACACTTCCCCAAAGCTAAAAGTATGCTTCACTAAACTTAGCTCAAAATTTCTAGACACTTCCCCAAAGCTAAAAGTATGCTTCACTAAACTTAGCTCAAAATTTCTAGACACTTCCCCAAAGCTAAAAGTATGCTTCACTAAACTTAGCTCAAAATTTCTAGACACTTCCCCAAAGCTAAAAGTATGCTTCACTAAACTTAGCTCAAAATTTCTAGACACTTCCATAAAGCTAAAAGTATGCTTCACTAAACTTAGCTCAAAATTTCTAGACACTTCCCCAAAGCTAAAAGTATGCTTCACTAAACTTAGCTCAAAATTTCTAGACACTTCCCCAAAGCTAAAAGTATGCTTCACTAAACTTAGCTCAAAATTTCTAGACACTTCCCCAAAGCTAAAAGTATGCTTTACTAAACTTAGCTCAAAATTTCTAGACTCTTCCCTAAAGCTAAAAGTATGCTTCACTAAACTTAGCTCAAAATTTCTAGACACTTCCCCAAAGCTAAAAGTATGCTTCACTAAACTTAGCTCCAAATTTCTAGACACTTCCCTAAAGCTAAAAGTATGCTTCACTAAACTTAGCTCAAAATTTCTAGACACTTCCCCAAAGATAAAAGTATGCTTCACTAAACTTAGCTCAAAATTTCTAGACTCTTCCCTAAAGCTAAAAGTATGCTTCACTAAACTTAGCTCAAAATTTCTAGACACTTCCCCAAAGCTAAAAGTATGCTTCACTTAACTTAGCTCAAAATTTCTAGACACTTCCCCAAAGCTAAAAGTATGCTTCACTAAACTTAGCTCAAAATTTCTAGACACTTCCCCAAAGCTAAAAGTATGCTTCACTAAACTTAGCTCAAAATTTCTAGACACTTCCCCAAAGCTAAAAGTATGCTTCACTAAACTTAGCTCAAAATTTCTAGACACTTCCATAAAGCTAAAAGTATGCTTCACTAAACTTAGCTCAAAATTTCTAGACACTTCCCCAAAGCTAAAAGTATGCTTCACTAAACTTAGCTCAAAATTTCTAGACACTTCCCCAAAGCTAAAAGTATGCTTCACTAAACTTAGCTCAAAATTTCTAGACACTTCCCCAAAGCTAAAAGTATGCTTTACTAAACTTAGCTCAAAATTTCTAGACTCTTCCCTAAAGCTAAAAGTATGCTTCACTAAACTTAGCTCAAAATTTCTAGACACTTCCCCAAAGCTAAAAGTATGCTTCACTAAACTTAGCTCCAAATTTCTAGACACTTCCCTAAAGCTAAAAGTATGCTTCACTAAACTTAGCTCAAAATTTCTAGACACTTCCCCAAAGATAAAAGTATGCTTCACTAAACTTAGCTCAAAATTTCTAGACTCTTCCCTAAAGCTAAAAGTATGCTTCACTAAACTTAGCTCAAAATTTCTAGACACTTCCCCAAAGCTAAAAGTATGCTTCACTTAACTTAGCTCAAAATTTCTAGACACTTCCCCAAAGCTAAAAGTATGCTTCACTAAACTTAGCTCAAAATTTCTAGACACTTCCCCAAAGCTAAAAGTATGCTTCACTAAACTTAGCTCAAAATTTCTAGACACTTCCCCAAAGCTAAAAGTATGCTTCACTAAACTTAGCTCAAAATTTCTAGACACTTCCCCAAAGCTAAAAGTATGCTTCACTAAACTTAGCTCAAAATTTCTAGACACTTCCCCAAAGCTAAAAGTATGCTTCACTAAACTTAGCTCAAAATTTCTAGACACTTCCCCAAAGCTAAAAGTATGCTTCACTAAACTTAGCTCAAAATTTCTAAACACTTCCCTAAAGCTAAAAGTATGCTTCACTAAACTTAGCTCAAAATTTCTAGACACTTCCCCAAAGCTAAAAGTATGCTTCACTAAACTTAGCTCAAAATTTCTAGACACTTCCTCAAAGCTAAAAGTATGCTTCACTAAACTTAGCTCAAAATTTTTAGACACTTCCCCAAAGCTAAAAGTATGCTTCACTAAACTTAGCTCAAAATTTCTAGACACTTCCCCAAAGCTAAAAGTATGCTTCACTAAACTTAGCTCAAAATTTCTAGACACTTCCCCAAAGCTAAAAGTATGCTTCACTAAACTTAGCTCAAAATTTCTAGACACTTCCCCAAAGCTAAAAGTATGCTTCACTAAACTTAGCTCAAAATTTCTAGACACTTCCCCAAAGCTAAAAGTATGCTTCACTAAACTTAGCTCAAAATTTCTAGACACTTCCCCAAAGCTAAAAGTATGCTTCACTAAACTTAGCTCAAAATTTCTAAACACTTCCCCAAAGCTAAAAGTATGCTTCACTAAACTTAGCTCAAAATTTCTAGACACTTCCCCAAAGCTAAAAGTATGCTTCACTAAACTTAGCTCAAAATTTCTAGACACTTCCTCAAAGCTAAAAGTATGCTTCACTAAACTTAGCTCAAAATTTCTAGACACTTCCCCAAAGCTAAAAGTATGCTTCACTAAACTTAGCTCAAAATTTCTAGACACTTCCCCAAAGCTAAAAGTATGCTTCACTAAACTTAGCTCAAAATTTCTAGACACTTCCCTAAAGCTAAAAGTATGCTTCACTAAACTTAGCTCAAAATTTCTAGACACTTCCCTAAAGCTAAAAGTATGCTTCACTAAATATAGCTCGAAATTTCTAGACACTTCCCCAAAGCTAAAAGTATGCTTCACTAAACTTAGCTCAAAATTTCTAGACACTTCACCAAAGCTAAAAGTATGTTTCACTAAACTTAGCTCAAAATTTCTAGACACTTCCCCAAAGCTAAAAGTATGCTTCACTAAACTTAGCTCAAAATTTCTAGTTACTTCCCCAAAGCTAAAAGTATGCTTCACTAAACTTAGCTCAAAATTTCTAGACACTTTCAAAAAGCTAAAAGTATGCTTCACTAAACTTAGCTCAAAATTTCTAGACACTTCCCCAAAGCTAAAAGTATGCTTCACTAAACTTAGCTCAAAATTTCTAGACACTTCCCCAAAGCTAAAAGTATGCTTCACTAAACTTAGCTCAAAATTTCTAGACACTTCCCCAAAGCTAAAAGTATGCTTCACTAAACTAAGCTCAAAATTTCTAGACACTTCCCCAAAGCTAAAAGTATGCTTCACTAAACTTAGCTCAAAATTTCTAGACACTTCCATAAAGCTAAAAGTATGCTACACTAAACTTAGCTCAAAATTTCTAGACTCTTCCCTAAAGCTAAAAGTATGCTTCACTAAACTTAGCTCAAAATTTCTAGACACTTCCCCAAAGCTAAAAGTATGCTTCACTAAACTTAGCTCAAAATTTCTAGACACTTCCCCAAAGCTAAAAGTATGCTTCACTAAACTTAGCTCAAAATTTCTAGACACTTCCCCAAAGCTAAAAGTATGCTTCACTAAACTTAGCTCAAAATTTCTAGACACTTCCCCAAAGCTAAAAGTATGCTTCACTAAACTTAGCTCAAAATTTCTAGACACTTCCCCAAAGCTAAAAGTATGCTTCACTAAACTTAGCTCAAAATTTCTAGACACTTCCCCAAAGCTAAAAGTATGCTTCACTAAACTTAGCTCAAAATTTCTAGACACTTCCATAAAGCTAAAAGTATGCTTCACTAAACTTAGCTCAAAATTTCTAGACACTTCCCCAAAGCTAAAAGTATGCTTCACTAAACTTAGCTCAAAATTTCTAGACACTTCCCCAAAGCTAAAAGTATGCTTCACTAAACTTAGCTCAAAATTTCTAGACACTTCCCCAAAGCTAAAAGTATGCTTCACTAAACTTAGCTCAAAATTTCTAGACTCTTCCCTAAAGCTAAAAGTATGCTTCACTAAACTTAGCTCAAAATTTCTAGACACTTCCCCAAAGCTAAAAGTATGCTTCACTAAACTTAGCTCAAAATTTCTAGACACTTCCCTAAAGCTAAAAGTATGCTTCACTAAACTTAGCTCAAAATTTCTAGACACTTCCCCAAAGATAAAAGTATGCTTCACTAAACTTAGCTCAAAATTTCTAGACTCTTCCCTAAAGCTAAAAGTATGCTTCACTAAACTTAGCTCAAAATTTCTAGACACTTCCCCAAAGCTAAAAGTATGCTTCACTAAACTTAGCTCAAAATTTCTAGACACTTCCCCAAAGCTAAAAGTATGCTTCACTAAACTTAGCTCAAAATTTCTAGACACTTCCCCAAAGCTAAAAGTATGCTTCACTAAACTTAGCTCAAAATTTCTAGACACTTCCCCAAAGCTAAAAGTATGCTTCACTAAACTTAGCTCAAAATTTCTAGACACTTCCCCAAAGCTAAAAGTATGCTTCACTAAACTTAGCTCTGAATTTCTAGACACTTCCCCAAAGCTAAAAGTATGCTTCACTAAACTTAGCTCAAAATTTCTAAACACTTCCCCAAAGCTAAAAGTATGCTTCACTAAACTTAGCTCAAAATTTCTAGACACTTCCCCAAAGCTAAAAGTATGCTTCACTAAACTTAGCTCAAAATTTCTAGACACTTCCTCAAAGCTAAAAGTATGCTTCACTAAACTTAGCTCAAAATTTTTAGACACTTCCCCAAAGCTAAAAGTATGCTTCACTAAACTTAGCTCAAAATTTCTAGACACTTCCCCAAAGCTAAAAGTATGCTTCACTAAACTTAGCTCAAAATTTCTGGACACTTCCCCAAAGCTAAAAGTATGCTTCACTAAACTTAGCTCAAAATTTCTAGACACTTCTCCAAAGCTAAAAGTATGCTTCACTAAACTTAGCTCAAAATTTCTAGACTCTTCCCTAAAGCTAAAAGTATGCTTCACTAAACTTAGCTCAAAATTTCTAGACACTTCCCCAAAGCTAAAAGTATGCTTCACTAAACTTAGCTCCAAATTTCTAGACACTTCCCTAAAGCTAAAAGTATGCTTCACTAAACTTAGCTCAAAATTTCTAGACACTTCCCCAAAGATAAAAGTATGCTTCACTAAACTTAGCTCAAAATTTCTAGACTCTTCCCTAAAGCTAAAAGTATGCTTCACTAAACTTAGCTCAAAATTTCTAGACACTTCCCCAAAGCTAAAAGTATGCTTCACTAAACTAAGCTCAAAATTTCTAGACACTTCCCCAAAGCTAAAAGTATGCTTCACTAAACTTAGCTCAAAATTTCTAGACACTTCCATAAAGCTAAAAGTATGCTTCACTAAACTTAGCTCAAAATTTCTAGACACTTCCCCAAAGCTAAAAGTATGCTTCACTAAACTTAGCTCAAAATTTCTAGACACTTCCCCAAAGCTAAAAGTATGCTTCACTAAACTTAGCTCAAAATTTCTAGACACTTCCCCAAAGCTAAAAGTATGCTTCACTAAACTTAGCTCAAAATTTCTAGACACTTCCTCAAAGCTAAAAGTATGCTTCACTAAACTTAGCTCAAAATTTTTAGACACTTCCCCAAAGCTAAAAGTATGCTTCACTAAACTTAGCTCAAAATTTCTAGACACTTCCCTAAAGCTAAAAGTATGCTTCACTAAACTTAGCTCAAAATTTCTAGACACTTCCCTAAAGCTAAAAGTATGCTTCACTAAACTTAGCTCAAAATTTCTAGACACTTCCCCAAAGCTAAAAGTATGCTTCACTAAACTTAGCTCAAAATTTCTAGACACTTCCCCAAAGCTAAAAGTATGCTTCACTAAACTTAGCTCAAAATTTCTAGACACTTCCCCAAAGCTAAAAGTATGCTTCACTAAACTTAGCTCAAAATTTCTAGACACTTCCCCAAAGCTAAAAGTATGCTTCACTAAACTTAGCTCAAAATTTCTAGACACTTCCATAAAGCTAAAAGTATGCTTCACTAAACTTAGCTCAAAATTTCTAGACACTTCCCCAAAGCTAAAAGTATGCTTCACTAAACTTAGCTCAAAATTTCTAGACACTTCCCCAAAGCTAAAAGTATGCTTCACTAAACTTAGCTCAAAATTTCTAGACACTTCCCCAAAGCTAAAAGTATGCTTCACTAAACTTAGCTCAAAATTTCTAGACACTTCCCCAAAGCTAAAAGTATGCTTCACTAAACTTAGCTCAAAATTTCTAGACACTTCATTAAAGCTAAAAGTATGCTTCACTAAACTTAAGTCAAAATTTCTAGACACTTCACTAAAGCAAAAAGTATGCTTCACTAAACTTAGGTCAAAATTTCAAGGTACTTCCCTAGAAGCTAGCTCTAAATTCCTGAAGTTACACTGCTCATAAATCTAATCCTAAAACTATAATAAAGCAGAACGGAAGCAGAAGTCATACAATTCAAATTTTTATTAAATATCCGAACCAATCAGAAGTAATAACTCTTTGATTTACACATAACGTATTGACTAAAAGTTTACAAATTCCTATTTACATAATTCCGATCTGTTTCCTCTAAATCAGTAATCTCACACGGTAATACAAAAATATAATCCTAGGATAAAAATTGTATAAAAAATATTTTGGATATCTCACTATAATGAACTACACAAAGCAAACTTAAAAAAAAAAGCATGTGTGGCTTAGCATGTGAACATTTGTAAAATCACTTCATTTGCTGATTTAGACTACGTTAAAAACATATAATTCTAAAATATATCTTGTAACTACAATAACATGGTTTGGAATAAATTTCAAATTCCAAGACAAAGTCATAGAACTCTAGAACTCAAAGAACTCTAACTTTCTTAAAGTCATTCGAACATGAAAAGTGTGGTTTAAATCAACCCAAAAAAAATCAATGCTAGTAATGCCTACCACACTTACACACACAAATACTCTGATATACTTAAGTCATAACCACTTGTTATTTAATGAACCAGCTTAGCTTCCAAGATGAGATGAATGAGACTTCTTAATTCCTTTGCAAAGTATATGTACATCTTGAAATCACAATAGTCTTGTGTCCACTTTTTGTTTTAGTTTCAACTGTTTGTGGATTAAATAGAACGTCTTAAAACAATCTAACACCAAGCAAGCCTACATTCAATCATTTCACTTTCCTAACATGGCGTCACAATAAACCAGAAAAAATATTCAGAAAATACACAGCACACCTCTCATTAATCAGACACCTTTCAAATAAGTGATGTGTATTTGTAAATACCTTTCAATAGGTATCATAAAATACTCTATAAGTGTACAGTAAGGCTTATATCACAGGCGGAATATCCTTTGATGGCATCTTGGAGGTAAGAATATCTACATCTGTCGATATAAAACAGTCTCCATACCAATAAGTATGCCACAATTAAACAAAATATCTACTGCACAATGGTCATACCAGTTGCACCACTTCAGGTGAAAACACACAAAATCACTGCCACAGACTTGCATTTGTTTCAAACAGAGTTAAACTTTCTTTTGACTATCGTAAAGGACACAGTTTAGTGCAATGTTATATAACAAAAAAAAAGCATAACTTAAACTGCTGAAGCTTTTTATCAAATTGAAGTTAAATCATTGTCAAAATAAATTGCAAAATATGTTTCTATTAGTAGACTACTTAATACAAGGTCTATATAGTAGTAGTTACGCTGAGAAGGTCAATTGTAGTCAAACTGAATTTCCATTTGATTGGACCAATAAAAATTATCTTAGCTTATCTTATGGATAGACTACTTAATACGAGGTCTATATGCTTCTATGGATAGACTACTTAATAAGAGATCTTTATGCTTCTATGGGTAGACTACTTAATAAGAGATCTTTATGCTTCTATGGGTAGACTACTTAATAAGAGATCTTTATGCTTCTATGGGTAGACTACTTAACATGAAGTCTATATGTTTCAATGAGTAGACTACTTAATACGAGATCTATATTTTATATGGAAAGACTATTTAATACGAGGTCTATATGCTTCTACTGATAGACTGTTTAATACGAGGTCTATATGCTTCTACTGATAGACTATTTAATACGAGGTCTATATGCTTCTACTGATAGACTATTTAATACGAGGTCTATATGCTTCTACTGATAGACTATTTAATACGAGGTCTATATGCTTCTACTGATAGACTATTTAATACGAGGTCTATATGCTTCTACTGATAGACTATTTAATACGAGGACTATATGCTTCTACTGATAGACTATTTAATACGAGGTCTATATGCTTCTACTGATAGACTATTTAATACGAGGTCTATATGCTTCCACTGATAGACTATTTAAAACGAGGTCTATATCCTTCTATAGGTAGATTACTTTGGGTGAGAAATGCATGGACAACGGAAGGGACCTTGTTATTACTAGGGACAACGATTTTGAGTAGGAGAAGTTACGAGTCTGGGTCACCAATTCTCTTCATGTAAAGCAACTATAGACTCTACAGAGATTTATGTAATTGAGCTGGCAAATACACACATACACATAACACCATAATCAAGTAGCTTCACAAACAAATAAAATACACACATTATTCATTCACGCCACAGACTCATACACACACTCACATTCATAAGTGGGCGAGTCAGTTGCAAAGCTAATAGAATTATTGTTTAAAAAAAAAAAAGGCTATGGCCAGTGGTGTAGAGGGCTTTTCTTTCCTAATAAGGTAAAAACTGAGTAGGTAAATATGTAGTCTTTACCTCTCTCGTAATTTCCTCACTAAAGACAAAGAAAAAATGGGATTACATTTTGCAATACTAAGGCACTTCATAAAGAAGCAACACATCAGCCTAAAGTCGACGTAAACGTTACATCACTCTTCAGACTATTCAGACTCTTCTTCCTCTCTCTGTCTCTCTGTGTGTGTATATATATATATATATATATATATATATATATATATATATATATATATATATATATATATATATATATATATATATATATATATAAATAGGCCTATTATAAAAATCAATGGCTCAAATGAAAACAAATAATTTATAAAATCGGAATTTTATCAATGTAACTAGTTACTAAACTCAATGGGGTAGAGAAGATTTATCCACCTGTTTACTGTCTGCCGGGTTTCTTTGCAAAGACGACACCTTTGACGGCTTTGGGTTGACCATGGTTTTGGTTGAATCGTCCGTAGGACCCACCGGCTCCAAGGTTAAAGTTAAAGTATCACTGCCTCCTGCTTGGCTTTTGGAAGAATTATGATCATTACCCGGCAAAAACACACGCTGGTGAGTCAATCTTGATAGAAGCTCTCTGCTGCTGGCAATATCTTTTGGAGACTCAGCTGAATCAAAGTTTTGTTTGTGGTTGGGATCAGGGCTTGAAGATGGTGTGCTTCTGTGAACTGACTCATGCAGAGCACACTGCCCCTTGCAGGATGCACGAATGTTGCTTTTAACCCGAAGATTGCAAGTGCAGCAAATGTCTTCGTCGGAGCTGAAAGACCGCTGGCGGTTCTCCTGGGAGATATCCCAAACGAAAGTCTCTTCGGGTATTTCCACTTCTTCATCCTGTTCAAGTTCTCCTATGGGAATAAGCTCGTGATGCAATGGCTTTAGGTCACAGTTAGTATCCGACTTTCTACTTTCTGTGTCCTCAAATAGATGAAATGCAACCTTGTTGCTCGATGGTGTTTCATTAGTATAAATGACCTCATCCAGCGGTTCGGCTGCTTCGATGCTGGCCAGCCAACTCTGGCATCTTCTGTTGTTCTCTTCAACGTAAAGGCAGCCTTCAGATATCCGAGTCCTCAAACCTTTGGGGTCTGTGTCGGCTAGGGTGCCAGTGAATGCGCTCTCCGGTAACTCTTCGGCGTGAATAATGTGCTCGCTCCTTGTTCGGTGGATCTTGGCCCGTGGTCGACGAGCGAGGCGGCTAGGCTTGTTAGCAGGAAGCGAGGCTGAACTTCTGGAAACGTCCATTAAATCCACTATTGGAGATCGCGCCTCGGTAACATCAACTCCCTCGGACGCAATACTTTTAGCAGTTGGGGCGACAAAATCGCGCCAGCAGGGTGGCTTTGGTGGTCTCATAACGCTTAGAGATGTTGACTTCAGAGAACTCATTGCCTGCCTCTCGAAACCAATGTCATTAAGGCTGCTAGGATTGTCCTTGCTTTTAAAAGATTGTTTAATTTCAGCTATATTTTTAGGGGAATGAAATTTTACATATTTCAGTCATTTGCGGTCGGAAAATATTATCTTTGTATAGATAATAGTTGCAAACCTGGCATATGCGTATTTCAGATAAATTTTATTCTGCATCTTCAGTTTGACGTTGTTTTTTTTTATTGTTTAAGTATTGTTCAATTCCAAAGGGACATTTAAAAGCTTGAATCACTCTTTGAGCTTGGTACAGCTCAGAGAATTGGAATGATCGTAGTAGCAGTGGAAAATAAAAAGAGGGCAGAGACGGTTTAAAAAAAAAGAGGGGGTTGGTCTATTGTAATGAACAGGAAGCGTGGATGAGTCAGCAGTGACTAGGGCAATGTACTGACAAGTGGCAAGCCAAACTCAGTACTGTAACATCTTCTTAGAGTGACGCAGGTTAATTTCATGGCATCCGATTTAATTTACTAGGGCTGCAGGAACGGATGCTCCAGTAGCGCTGCATGAGGCACACATTTCACTAGTTTGTTGTTCATGACCTACTTTTTTTTCCCGACCAGTTCCTCAGGAAGTTATCTGAGGAAAGAAGGAGAGAGGGATTGAAACGAAAATAACCAAATTAGCATAATTAATAATAATTGCCGACTTTATAAAGTGAAAAGTTCCAAAGTTGAAACAAGGAAATGGTGATTCTAGCAAATATTTATATTTAATGATAAAGGATTTTAAAGGTATTTTAGAACATAAAAAATATTTTTATACTGTTTACAATTTCATGTAAAAAGATATACACACACATATATATATATATATATATATATATATATATATATATATATATATATATATATATATATATATATATATATATATATATATATATATAATAAAAAAAACATCGCTTCTATTGAATGAAATTACATCAATTAGTTTGAATCAATGAGAAGTAAAGTAAGAAAAGAGAAAAGAAATTTGCTCCAGTCTGAATTCCAACTCAAGCCTCCATGATGGAAGGCCAACGTGTTTTGCCGCTAAGCTATTCAAGATTTTGTTTTGTTAGTAAAATGTTTTACATTTTCAGGAAGTTTCTTCAGAGTTGAAGATATTCTACACCCTAGCCCAAACCTTCCGCATGACGCGTAGGACGTAATCATCTTCTTTTGAAGTAACGTCTGTATTATATAAGATAATATAAGATAAGATGGAGGATGGCAGAGGGCAGAGTATGAACCCTGGATTATTGAGACAATTGAACGACATTGCATGGCGCAGCCAGCCATATTATGTGGTCTATCGTTAGTGTACCATTTTTTAATGAACGACCTAATTATAGCGGTTATCGTCAGATGGTGGGACTTTTTTAAGCTAGTTAAACAAATAGTTAAGATTTGATAAGATAAAATAAACACTGATACTGGCATGGTAAAGCTACTTCAGCACGTGATAAAGTAGAAAAACTATTTCATAATGTACTTTAAATTCATTCCTGAGTTTATGAAATAATACAGACATATAAGACTATCTTTATATACTAATACATAAATAAAACACTATTTTATTTTTTTAAGGCAGGGTAAACAAATTTTAAGGGAGTGAGGCTGAATATATAATTTAAATTATAACCCTCCCTCCCCCCCACCCCCCGCCGAAAACAAAGTATAAAAAAAATAAGTGGACATATCAAACTTTTTTTTTTTATTGTAGGAAGTTGGTTCTGTCTATTTCTTTACCTGGGCAAGCTACACTCATCAAAGAAAATATTAACTTCTATTTTAGACAATCTCAGACCATGGTCCAGAAGGGTTTCTACAAAACCTTCAGTAAAACTCATTATTGAATTGTAAAAGAAATTTTTTTTAGTCACTAAAATAGACCAAGTTTAAATAGTGGAGAAGTATTATGTTTTGTGTACTTTCACAAAAAAAACAAAAAAAAAAACAACTTCATAGCTTAGATACATGTAACTGCTCTAAGCTTAAGTCTACTTACAATGCTACCAGACACATACTTATAATACTACCAAATATACAGACTTACAATACTACCACAGACACAGACATTACTTCAGATAGACTAAGTAGACAGATGCCTTCAATAACTAGCAGACAACAGCTCGCCGCCTTTCTTAACGCACTTGCCAGCACCGGAAATTGACGGCTGCCGGCATACGGGTCTGCAGACATATGTTCCGACTTTATACACTATATGTTTTGACTGAGTTCTCTCTCCTTCCCCCCCCCCCCCCTCTCTCTCTCTCTCTCTCTCTCTTTCTTTGTAGTGTGCGTATCTCATTTAATGTTTTTGGATGAGTGAGTGAGCTTGCTTCACCTTACCTGAACGTTATAAATAGATTACATCCTGCTTTTATTGTGTTCTTTCTGTCTGTCTCCTCGTCTTTTTATCTGTCTGTCTGTCCGTCTGTCTGTCTCTCTCGTTTTTCTCTGTGTCTGTCTGTGTCTCTCTCTCGTCCTTTTATGTGTCTGTCTGTCCGTCTGTCAGTCTCTCTCGTCTTTCTGTGTGTGTGTATGTGTGTGTGTCTCCCTGTGTCTTTCTTTCTTAAGTATATTTATCTGTATCTATATTTGTATAGAATGTGTATACAATTGACACAATGCGTAGTGCAGAAGCCCTGCAGGTTGTTTTTGGTGGTGAATCTCTAGACTGGGCCTTTCTATGGAATGTGAGGAATTATAGACGTAATAGAATATACTTATGTATAATGGTATAAATGATTAATTGGTGTGTTGAAACATATTTTATGTACCGGTCATTAATATATGTGTTATGATTTAAGTTGATCGAGATATTTGGCTGGAATAGGAGTGATATGATAATGATATAATCATCTTTGGAAATCTTTTAATTAATTGATTTGATTTAGACTGTTGTTGTAAAATTCCCTTTATAAAGATGTTCTAAAAATACTCAAAATAATGTAGTTCTGAAACTATTCACTTAACATCAAATTTATATTTTTATGGTGTGGTTTTGATATTACCTTAGTGGTGTCGAAATGATATTTCAATGGTAGGCATATATTTATTATAATATACTAGTTGTATAGTAATAATATTATTATTGCGGTATGGTAAAACGATATTGAGGTTGGATGTGAATGTTATTATTTATTAAAGTAATGGTTTGGATTCTGTCATCGGTAGGGTCTAAATATATGTTGTTGTTTTATTTGTAGGGTAATGATTTATCTTATCTTATCTTATATAATACAGACGTTACTTCAAAAAAGAAGATGATTACGTCCTACGCGTCATGCATTTAGTCATGCATATTAACCAATGACTTAAATTCTGCCAAGTCACTGGTTTTCCTGGCTAGCTCAGGCAACCCATTCCATGCTCTAATAGCACTAGGGAAGAAGGAGTATTTGTACAAATTTGTCCTAGCATATGGGACGAGGAATGTGCCTTTATCTTTGTGTCTTTCAGAGTATTTTATTAAATTTTGTTTTTGTATTTGAAGATTATGGTTCAGTGTTTTATGTATGATTGCTACTTTACTTTTGAGCCTTCTGTCCTGAAGGCTTTCTAAATTTAGTGATTTTACTAAAGGTGTTACTCTAGTCAAATGTGAATATTCGTTTGTTATGAATCGCACTGCTCTATTTTGTGTCTGTTCTAGTTTCTTAATGTTTTCTTGAGTTGAGGGGTCCCAAACAGAGGATGCATATTCTATTATTGGCCTAACCAAGGTTAAATAACATTTTAGTTTTATGTTCTTATTTGATTTATAGAAATTTCTTTTAATAAATCCTAATGCTTTGTTTGATTTTTTGTAGTTTCATCAATATGTGGATTCCATGACAGTTTTTCATTTATTATAACACCTAGGTATTTTGCGTTTTTAGTCTGTGTTACTGGTTTGCCATGAATAAGATAAGTGGAATTAATTTGTTTTAGTTTTTTTGTTACTCTTAACAACTGACATTTTTCTGGGTGGAAAGACATGCTCCAATTTGATTCCCATTTCTGTAATTCATCTAATTCTCTTTGTAAAATATCTGTGTCTTGTGTTGTTTTTATTGTTCTATATATTATGCAATCGTCTGCAAATAATCTGACTTTTGTTCCTGAAGTAATGCAATTTGGTAAATCATTTATGTAAATTAAAAATAGTAGTGGACCCAAGACTGTTCCTTGAGGTACACCTGAGTTTACTGTTATCGGTGTTGATTTAGAGCCATTTATTATTACAGTTTGTTCTCTCCTTATCAGAAAGTCTTTAATCCACTGATGCAGTGGACCATTAATGCCGAAATATTTTAATTTTTTAAGCAAACTATGGTGGTGAACTTTGTCAAAAGCCTTAGAAAAATCTAGTAAGATAGCATCTATTTGTTCACTATTATCTAAACCTTTTGAAAAATCATCAATTAGTCCTATTAGTTGTGTTTCACATGATCTATATTTCCTAAAGCCATGTTGGTATGGTGTGAGGACATTATGTTTGTCTAAGTGGTTTATGATGTTGCTACATATTATGTGTTCTAGGATTTTACATGTGATGCTGGTAAGTGATACTGGTCTGTAGTTTCCTCGGTCAGATTTTTCTCCTTTTTTAAATAGGGGGGTGACATTAGCTTCTTTCCAGTCCTTTAGTACTCTGCCCTGGTTAAGTGAAGCCTGAAAGAGTATTTTGAACACTGGGGCTAGCTCATTACTTAGTTCTTTGAGTAATCTAGCTGGAATACCATCAGGTCCAGAAGCTTTATTTGGTTTGGTGTTGGCTAATAGTTTTTGAATTCCATTTTCTTGTACTACTATATCTTCTATGTTGTCTACTTGGTTCAAATTCAGTAATATGTCTTTGTCTCCTGGGGCTGAGAATGCTGATGCAAAGTATTTGTTTAGAATGTTTGCTTTAGTTTCATTATCATTATGTATTATGTTATGTTCATCTTTTAATGGCGCTACGCCTGTTGTTTCCATTTTCTTAGACTTAATGTATGACCATAGGTTTTTGTTGTTGTCTTTAGATATTACATTTTCTTGAGAGTATGCACCTACGCTGCCTTCGAAGGGTCTTAAAAATAACATGGAAAGAAAGAGTGTGTAATACTGAGATCCTCGCGAGAACAGGCCTTCCCAGTATCTTTATGGTCCTCAGGCAACGCCGCCTGCGCTGGCTCGGACATGTTCGCCGGATGGAGGACAATCGTATCCCAAAAATCATTCTGTACGGGCAACTTGCGTCTGGCTCAAGAAAAACTGGTCTAAGTAACACACTTTTGTCCAGAGACCTAGGTCTAAGTAACACACTTTTGTTCAGAGGCCTAGGTCTAAGTAACACACTTTTGTTCAGAGGCCTAGGTCTAAGTAACACACTTTTGTTCAGAGGCCTAGGTCTAAGTAACACACTTTTGTCCAGAGACCTAGGTCTAAGTAACACACTTTTGTCCAGAGACCTAGGTCTAAGTAACACACTTTTGTCCAGAGACCTAGGTCTAAGTAACACACTTTTGTCCAGAGACCTAGGTCTAAGTAACACACTTTTGTCCAGAGACCTAGGTCTAAGTAACACACTTTTGTCCAGAGACCTAGGTCTAAGTAACACACTTTTGTCCAGAGACCTAGGTCTAAGTAACACACTTTTGTTCAGAGACCTAGGTCTAAGTAACACACTTTTGTTCAGAGACCTAGGTCTAAGTAACACACTTTTGTTCAGAGACCTAGGTCTAAGTAACACACTTTTGTCCAGAGACCTAGGTCTAAGTAACACACTTTTGTCCAGAGACCTAGGTCTAAGTAACACACTTTTGTCCAGAGACCTAGGTCTAAGTAACACACTTTTGTCCAGAGACCTAGGTCTAAGTAACACACTTTTGTCCAGAGACCTAGGTCTAAGTAACACACTTTTGTCCAGAGACCTAGGTCTAAGTAACACACTTTTGTCCAGAGACCTAGGTCTAAGTAACACACTTTTGTCCAGAGACCTAGGTCTAAGTAACACACTTTTGTCCAGAGACCTAGGTCTAAGTAACACACTTTTGAAACATGTACGTTCTTGTAGTCTCTTGTTGAAAATCTAAAAATAGAATAGTCTGAATAAATGACCAAAAGTTAGACTACACACATTTAGGACATCCCAAAGTAGTCAAGGATGGGAGGGGGGGGGGAAGCTGAGGAATAATGGACACTTTACAAAGTAAGTACTTGACCAACACATTTGTTGTTTAGACTGTTTAGACCAAATGTACTTTTACAGAAGGATCTACTCATATTCTGAAAGGATGAGCTTTTACATTACAACTACCCCCATGGGCGTAGCAAGGATTTGGGGGGTTTTTTTGGCGATTGGGAGGGGGATTGAATTTAACTAAAAATCTTAAAATATCCTCCCACCTCTTGGATGCGATCAAGAAATTTGCGTACTGGAGTTTTGCACTACTTTTAAAAGCACTAAGGCAAAAATTCAGTCACCAAATACCGCCACTGGCACACCCGATGCGCCAATGACTACACTAATGCCTATTTGTTTTAGTTACAAAACTTATATCGATTATGGCTGCAGGGCCGGTCCTATAGATTGCGGGGCCCTATGCGAAACGGATTGCGCGGGGCCCAGTCTGGGCGGGATAAGGATAATAAGTAGAAATTAAGAGTTTGTATTAGAAAATAAATTTGTCCTTGCATTTTATTAATACTTTACTAAGTACAAAATTAACTTTACGAGCCATCTACTGTAGATAATAGTTTTCCAACAAAAAGCCTAGAAAAATTCAGATCTGCCTTTTAGATTTACTATCGACTAGCAAAATATCGCTTTTGGTTTTTTTAAGAGGTCGAGATATAAAGTCAATTAAGTATTTTTTGGTTAAAATTCGCCTTATTATTACATTTTTATTAAATGAAAGCTGACAATGCCTTTTTTTTTTAATCGCGAGTAGGATCGGCATTTTCCTTATTGAATGACACCCCGAAATGACAATTTTGTCTATTCTTAAGGAGATTTGCATGAGTTTTCAGAAGATTTTAATAATTTCAGGAGATTTTCATGACTTTTTCGTATATTATGCAATTTCAGGAGAATTCCAGGAACCCTTTAATAAGAAGTCAAAATGGTTTAATTTAATAATTTACACCTAGAATTCATCGGGGCCTATGAAAGTGCGGGGCCTACTGCGGACGCATAGGTTGCAGTGGCCTAAGACAGGCCTTGTATGACTGTTTGTAAAAAGGTGTGTATAGGTTAATTCTCCGACACCCAATCTAGGATCAACTTGACACTTCTCACGATTGTTCCTTGTATCTGACAAGACAAGAATTAATTTTTTTAAATCTACCAATTAGTAAATTAACTATTGGTAATTAATTATATTGTTTGGTATCGAACAAGGAAAATTAATCGTATATGACAGGTGTGATGGTATATGTTGAATAAGCCCCCCCCCCCCCTGAGTGAACACGTGTTGTTGTTTTGTATGTATTTAATAAGCGATAACGATAACAGAAACATATTAGTTTCAAATGTTCCTCCCCCCCTCGTTCTAAATCAATATCAGAATATTACTGAGGATAAAACGACCTTATTATCAATGTTTCAAAATGAAATCATTCAATAAGTGACAACGTTCATCTTCTAAGTATAAACTTCATACTGTTATTGCGAGAGAAGTCTGCAACAAGATTGATTTAAAGCAGTATTTTGGAGAACACATTTCAATACGTCTTCGCCAATGTAATTCTACAGTCTACTTGTCGCCTTTTTTTTAATACTATGAACGGACAATATTCTACCTTCGTTTTATTGACCTCTTATGTATGAATATAACTGACTCTCCACAAGAACACAGGGATAATCAAAATATGATCAAGCCCATTCCACATGTATGTTTCTGACCCCCGTCACTCCTTCTTAATTTAACTTCATTAGATCTCCGGATGTTCTAAATAAATTTTAATTAAACAAATTAATAAATAGTGTGTTGCAGACGTCTGGAGATTGAATTTCTGAAGTGGATACGTTTGGCGTCGGTGCTCCACCCCGAGGCTCGATGGGGGAGCTAGCAGACTCTTAGTCCACTTAGAGGGGAGCGAACCAACATCTACTGGCGTGTGTGTGGGGGAGGGAGAGGGGTTACATTCACGTTTACAGTTTGAGAAACCTGTTGTTTTCTGAGTATATCCGACGCACTATGACAGCACTGTATTATTTGTATTATTGATAGTTAATGTGTTTAAAGAGTTCATTATTTCCTCTCATTATTTGTCAGCATGTGTCTACATTGTCTCCCCTGATTATTGATGCTGCCCTATTTCAGTTTTGTTTCTACTGATCAATGCAGAATAATTGTCTGTTGTTGTTTTTTTTTTATTATTTTCACTGATCGCGCCCTTGTGTGAAGTTAGGTTCTATAGAATAGAAAAGACAACTAATCGTTTCTTCCGAATTTGTTCCCATTCCCTGGTGCTCCATGTTTCCCTTTGTATAGTCTGCTTCTCTGTCTCCAGCCCCATTGTATAACGCCCTACGTTTTGTTTTTCTACTAACATTATAGAGCACATCAAATTATTTTTTTCACATCATAACTTATAAATACTGACTTATCCCTGTTTCCTCTATGTGTGCAAGAAACAGCAGTATTTAGCTGCTTCTGGGAATATTTAACAAAGACTTTATTATTCCTTAATATTATGGTGCATATTGTTTATCTAAGAAGTTACATGATGGGTGTGGTCAAGATTATGCATTCTGTGTTTTTTGTTATACGTGCATACATATATGGGGGGGGGGGGCGGTGGATGAGTGGGTACCTGACTTTAGTTGTGGATAGTAAAGGCGGTTGGTCGTTGTGCTGGCCACATGACACCCTGTTCGTTAACCGTTGGACATAGAAGCAGATGACCTTAATATCATCTGCCCTATAGATCGCAAGGTCTGAAAGGGAACTTTACTTTACTTTATATATATATATATATACTAGTCGAATATGAAAAGCGGCCTGCGGGCCCAAGCTTGGATATTACTGATCTACTGGAATTAGACCAAACATAGTTAATGTTCCTTCACAATTATTGCCAAGAAAATAAAAGTGGGATGCGGAAAACTGCTTTACCCGATTTGGTAAAAAAAAGTTTCCTTTTTAAAAGAGATAAATTAATGTGTTTCTTTTTATTTTGAGGGCCCTTCGGTTGTGGGAGGGACATTAACCATATTTACATACATTACGGTCTCCGCCATAATCTAAGGAGCATTTATGCCAAGTTTTATCAAGATGGATCAAACGATTTTGATTTATATTCGGGACATAAATACATACATACATATACTTTACATCCAATTATAAATATATAATAATTTAAAACAACAATTAATAAGTAGCTTGTCACATTATCGCGTGAACTGCAATACCTATACCATTACAGAACACCTAACCAAAGAAAAAAAAATGTTTGTTTTTCTTTTTACGGAAATGTTTTATTCTTGAGGAATAAAAGATTGACCCTTTACAAAACAATTAATTAGATAGACATCAGTTAGGCCAGGTTCCCATCTGACTTCACATTCACTTTCACCTATCCTTTGGTCTGCTGGACCGCTGGGGCACCACACGAGATCTGGTAACCTTTTCTTCTCCATTATTTTCTGTCATTTGTCTTTGATAGAATTTCATTCTGATAATATTGAAACCTGCCTTTTTACCTGCCCGGGTGAACCACTTCGGGGGCCGATTTTCAGTTTGTGTTTCCACACAAACTGTCTTTGTGACCTTGTTTTGTAAATAAAATTAGGTGCAGGTACTCAGTGATGGATTGCCTAACTATTAACTACTAATAAATTAATAATAAATGTTAATATACAAGAACATTAATATTTTTTCCCCATATTGAAAAAGGTGCCGGTACGCCGTACCTGTGCGTACCGTCACAAGGGGGTCACTAGTTTTTGAAAGGGCAGCACGACAACCGTCTCCAAGATACGACTCTCCCACCTACCCACAATTGGTCCATAAGTGTGATTGTAACATAGCTGACTGAGCGATCTATAAGCATGAAAGTTTTGCTGAGCAAGTACTATGTTTATTATATGGTTGTGCCCTAGAATCTAGATATTTAAAATCTTTCTTCTGGTAACCTAATTATAGGTCATTAATGATAATGGGAGACTATTTTTGCGACGTTTAGTTGTTTAGGAAAATACACCTCGTATGTCTATAGCAACGCCACTATAATATTTCCCCAGATGATACTAATGAACACAGATACGCCCCATGCTTTAAATCTGTTCACGTATGTACACGAATTATTAAAAGCCCATTGCATTTGTTGACCTAAAGATCCTCCATGCAGACATCACAATGTTCAGACAAAGACTGCCTGTGTTGTGGGGGCCTGGACATTAAAACAATGGAGCCCGTTTTATAATGCACGATAAGCAGTTAGATAGCAACATGTTCTTGGTAGATTCTATTTCATGCAGCCAGTGCTGAGCGCCCCCCACCCCTTTTCACAGACACACATACAACCACAGCCCGCCCCAAATCTCTTTCTTGGACCACAGCTCGGCATACAAATGTTTCAGGAACATTTAATGACTGCCAGGTTTGAGAGAAAGGGTTATGAAAAAGAAAGAGTTAAGTCTATGTCCTGAGAGGTCTATGTCTTGAAAGAATTATAAACATGAGGGAGTTAAGACTCTATGTCTTAAGAGGGTTTAAAAAAGAGAGAGCGTTAGAGTCTATGTCTTGAGAAGATTATAAACATGAGGGAGTTAAGATTCTAGTTCATAAAAGAGGGTTCTTTAAAAAGGGAGAGAGTTAGAGTCTATTTTCTGGGTGGAGTTTATTTGGTCTATGTCTTGAGAGGTCTATGTCTTCAGAGAATTATAAATATGAGTTTAGACTATGTCTTAATGGGGTTTTGAAAACGAGAGATAGTCCTATTAGGTCTATGTCTTGAGAGGTCTATGTCTTCAGAGAATTATAAATATGAGTTTAGACTATGTCTTAATGGGGTTTTGAAAACGAGAGATAGTCCTATCAGGTCTATGTCTTGAGAGGTCTATATCTAGAGAGAATTATAAAAATTAGTTTAGACTGTCTTAATGGGGTTTTGAAAACTAGAGATAGTTCTATTAGGTCTTTAATGTTGTGTCTGTTGTATTTATGTGTATTTTTCTGTTGTGTTGTCTTTATATGAGAAAAGAGTCCTTGTAATCACAACAAATTTCCGTAAGGATCAATAAAGCAGTCTTAGTCTTAGTCTTAGTCTTAATAAGAATTTAAAAAATGATTATTAAAAATCTGGAACGGACCGGCCGTCTGGCAGATATCGTTAATCCTCGCTTGGCGTGAACCCAAGATGGTCAGTAAGCCAATTTCTAATTAACAATGATGAAATCTGCACTTTTTTGTTTCACGTTTCGTTCGACCGATAAAAGATTTTCACTTTTGTTGTGTTTCGACTCAAACCTCGCATCCTAATTATCTACTCGTGTGTATGTTCATTTAATTAGTGGTAAGGGCGTACAGCACATATACTTCTCAAATGTTCTGGAATAGTCATTTTATTATTATTGATTTATTTTTACTGCAACTACGATGGCATGATTCCTTCTATGATCGACTGCTACAACATGTCGTGATTTATAAACACAAGTCTGATAAATATTTGAAATTCAGATTCAAGGCTGCGCATGTTCTTCTTTTTATCACATAGGGTTCAAGGAATATGATTATATTTATAGTGCTTGGTCTGACTTCGTTTTCCAATAACAGGGTTATATTATCGCTCGAAATGAACTTTCTTGCAAACTCACTTTGTTTATGGTGTTTTGTTGAAAAGCTTTTATCACGTACATGTTATTTCTCCCACTTCCCAGGATTGAGTGAAAACATCACACAATTATTCATTATCAACCACAACACATAAAAAAAAAAACAATTTTAAAAATTAACCAATTAGTTAATTAATTACTGCAAATACTGATTATATCAGCAAAAAAGGGCAGCAAAGATTACGACTACTAAGAAAACTGTCCTCGTTTAATGTTAGCGAAAAGGCCTTGGCTATGTTTTATCACGCTCACATCTGCAATATTTTAAGTTTCAATATCACTGCCTGGTATGGCAATCTGAGCATTAAAAATAAGAATAAACTTTATAGAATCCTAAATGCTGCTGGCAAAATCATTGGCAAAAAACAAACCCCATTTGGTCAGTTGTTTGAGACAAACATCTATAAAAAAGCTAACAAGATCCTCGAAATAAAGAATCACCCTTTGTGTCAGGATTTTGTGATTTTACCATCACAAAAGAGATACAAGACACCGATAGCAAAGACAAACAGACACAAACACTCTTTTGTTCCCCTGGCAATCAAATCATTAAATAAGAACAATCTGATATAAACTTTGTCACATGTAAATTATGAGTGAGTCTGGTGTGAATGTACACTTTGGTTTCTTATAGTTATAATGTTTTTTGTTTGGTGTAATGCACAAATTGTAAGACAAATTTCCTTACGGATAATAAAGATTATTATTATTATTATTATTATTATTATTATTATTTAATTAATATTGTTTTATATAGAAAATGTACCAGGAAAGGGAAGATAAGATTTGTGTAGAGAATTAGGTCGTCGCTTAAACCTTTTAAACTAACAAATAGATAACTATAAAACCTTCTACTATGATATAAGTGTTTGAATAGTTCAGTCGCTAGAACGTCGGCTGTCCATCACGGAGGGTCGAGACCTCGAGTTCGAATTCAGACTTTTAAAAATAGCCCTTTGAAAAGGCCGCACCGAAACCTTCTCCCAGATCCCCCCTCCTCTCCTCTACAACAGTCCTTCTTCCTGTAGAATCAACATGTCTCGTACTACTTGTGTTGAATGGTCAGTGTGGCGCGGAAGCGGAGCTACAACAGTATTATTGTTAGTCTAGATCTATTTAAAATTTATTACATGATTGATTCAAAGTAATTGATGCAATTTCACTCATTTTAAGTATTTCTTTTTAAATATTTTACTTGTTAACATTCAGTAGCAGCCTTAGGGGGTGGCAAGTGGGGGAACCGCTTCAGACCCCGCGTCTGAGAGGGGCCCCGCGATTGGAGATTCCCTGTCACCGTCTGCTTTGAAAACTAGATAATACTAGTTGGTTTACGACTCCAGCAAGACATTATTAGTAACAAATTTGTGGATTTCTCATCATACAAGTGTTTCTGAATCATTACGTTAGCTAACCTTAAAGGCAAAATCTTTCATGCAGAACAATTACAAAACAATATGCAATGTAGTCAAACGGCCACTAGTACAGTACTTACGCAAGGTACTATGCTTGTAACTAAACTAAACGTAATGGTGGATCAGCCCGTTAGCGTAATGTGGTACGGGTTATATAGTCTACCCTTACAGCTCATGGCCCCGCATATGACACTCGCCCAGGACCAGCGCACTGCTAAGGCCGCCTCTGTTAACATTAGTCTCGCGTCTGCTACTCTGTACTTTACCATTTTTATAAAGCAAAAAACTTCGACTCGCAATGATACCATTGACAATGTGGTATTCGAATGCACGGTTCTACTCAATAATAGAAAGCCTGTGAGTGAAATTTCTAGCCATCATGGAGGGTGTATAGACATAGAAACTCTTAGAAGGACCTGTCCGAGTTGCTAGAGAAAAGCGCTCTCAATACGGCGCCCCTGGGCAATGAGACTTACACGAAACGCTCTCAGACGGCTAATTCTATGAGCCTACGTGTTTAAATCACTTACAATTATGTTAAAAAAAATAATTTTAGTGTGTAATTTGCTTTTTTTTATATTGAAGATGTATTTTTAGCACCAAACCCCTCTGAATGGGAGTTTAAACTCAAAACCCCTTTGACTACACTCATAACATTTTTAGTGTATAATTTGCTTTGTTTTTATTATTAAAGAAACTCAAAACTGAGTCAAAACAATTTAGCCACGCTCATAACATTTTGAGTGAGTAATTAGCTGCTTTTTTTTTATGTTAAAGAGGGGGTTTATCGTAAATTTTTGGCTGGGTTTTAAAATCAAAATCTTCCTTAACTGTGCTCTTGGAATTAAGGGATTTTCGTTTGCATTTTTTTTTTGTTTTGTTTTATAGAAGAGGGGGAGTTAACTGCAAAAACCCCAGGTAGGGGGTTTAAAACTCAAAACCCCTGGTAGGTTTTTTTTTAACTCGAACCCTCTCTGGTAGGGGTTTTAAACTCGAACCCCCCCCCCGGTAGGGGTTTTTAAACTCGAACCCCCCTGGTAGGGGGTTTTAAACTCAAAACCCCTTTGGTTGTGCTGGGGCAAGTGATGGTTTAGTATTAAAACCTCACCTAAAATAAACAAAAACAAAGCAAAAAATCAGTCACTAAATTCCGACTCCCCCCCCCCTTTTGGGGGGGGGATTTCATTTCGGGGGGGGGTTTGAACCCCAAACCCCCCCCCCTGGCTACGCCCATGATAACAACTGACCTCACAGACACCTTCAAGGCCCTTAACATTACTAGGAACATCTTCGATGCCTGTCAGAGGGCGGTACTGCTGCAGACCTGCCACATCACCAGAAAATTCCTCAGTGGAAACTGTTAAAGGGACTACGATGAATTTTGTTTCTCTTTGGCGAAACTCGACCCTGGCAGCGCCAGAGAATGACTACTCGTTCATTTCTAACATAATAATAATAATAACCACTCAGTCAAAAGTGACTCAAAAGATTTAAATACGTTCTGGTCTAATCCATTACGGTTAAATTTTTTTCTAGTGAAATTGTTTTTTAAAAAAACAAGACACATTTCATATTGTCCGTTTTCTTCTTTGATTCTTTAAAAAAAAAAAGATTATTTTGTTATTATGAAACATTTATGACAGAATGAGTCGAGTTCCTAGTTGAATATCTTTTGTTTCGTTTTGAATCTGGTCTGGCTCTACAGAACAACTTTTAACCGGAACCGGAAATGAAGTAGGGTAAGAGGTGAAAGCTCTGGAGTCGAGATGTCCTTTATCCTGGGAAAGAACAAAGCCAATTTCCTCAAATATATGCTCTCCCATCTCTCTCTCTCTCTCTCTCTTTCTCTCTTCTCTCTTTTAGTAACTCTCCTCACTACCTGACTGCCTGTACTATATTTCAAGGATACCGAAAGTGGGTTAAAGTTCATGACCTTTGTAACATGATTAATCGCTGCCTGTGTAGCTAGTCCCACTTCATTGCTTCAGTACTTCAGTATGAGTAGGTACCGAAAATTAGGTACAGGCAAAGACAACTCCTCTCCACTAGCTATCACTTTGTCAAGAGAAATAGATCTAGATCTCGTCTGTTTGAATGTATTGAGTACTGTCACTAACAAGTCTCTGAAGAGTTGTAGACTATAGACATTCGGAAATAAGGACAAGATTCAATGTAGCCTGTAATTTATTTCAAGTCAAAGAAATCGTTACTTTAATTAATTATACCTCTGGGTAGTATAAAGTTAATAATAACGATTAAACCCCGACGCATTTTTTTTTTTTAAGTTAAATTGTTTTGCTTTAATTTTCTCCCATTTAGGGACGGTCTTAGGCATAGGCAAACTAGGAAGCCGCCAGGTGCCTCCGATTGTTGGGGGCCTCGCACTGGACTCAGAGAAATAATTTTTTTATAGAAAAAAAAAGCAAAATGTGGATTAAATCTCAAACCATAGACATAAATAAATATAGACTGGAAGTAGGAAGTTATTTTTATTTGGGGGAAGTCAAATATGTTTTATGTACTATATCTATGTGAAAAAAAAATGGCGGCAATTGAGCTATAAATTCTAGGACTAACATTTCAGCCAATATATAATTATGATCTTTAGTTTTGAAAAGTACAAAACTGCCATATTCCCAATATTTTGCATTTGTTTCATAATCATAGACATAGGCAAAAATATATATAGGTTTGTGATGTGGATCTATGTTTGTTGACATGGCTTCTTTATTAATGTATGGCGGTCTTCTTATCGATTCAAATTGTTAGAATTAGTTTTTAGTCAAAAAAGTCAAAGAAAATGAGCAGAACGTGCTCTAATGATCGTAGTACGATAGGCCAAGGATAAATTCTAAAGGTTGAAAAAAAATTGAATATTATACACAGTAACTTTCAGTTTCAGTAAGTCAGAATAATTCAGTATCACTGTGACTGTGACTGTCACTAATTTAATATTGATAGATCTAAATCTAAATAATATGACTAATATTTGTAATAACTATGTCTAATACTTTTCATACTTTTTACTACTAACTATTAAACTAGTCAGTCTATCATCTATGCATGCAGACTATAGACTAGATCTAGTATAAGTCTAGATTATAAATCTAGTGACAATCTAGTCCTAGACTATTTATATACTAACTATAGACTAGACTATAGACTAGACTATATGTACAGATTACAATTATAGTTTATAGTATAGTAGTATAGTGCTAGTAGTAAGTAGTATTTTTTTACTATAGTATTTATATAGACTAGATCTAAATCTAGTATTTAAAACTATTTATAATTATTTTAATTATGTAAATTTATTAGATTTGGTAGGCACGATTAGAGATATAATAATACAGAAGGGGTTCTATCAATTATATAGGTTATGGCTGAAAAAAACAAACTATAAATACTTTAATTTTACACTGCTCATAACTGCTGTATAACTCATACAAACTTATCTTTTCCCAAATGTTTCCCATAATAATTTTTACTTTATCGTCCAGTCTATTTATATATGTCTATGTCTCAAACATAACAGTACCCAATGGCTCCGTGTCTAGTAGCCTCGCTCTAAGTCTCGACTATAACAGTACCCTATGGCTCCGTGTCTAGTAGCCTAGCTCTAAGTCTCGACTATAACAGTACCCTATGGCTCCGTGTCTAGTAGCCTAGCTCTAAGTCTCGACTATAACAGTGCCCTATGGCTCCGTGTCTAGTAGCCTAGCTCTAAGTCTCGACTATAACAGTACCCTATGGCTCCGTGTCTAGTAGCCTAGCTCTAAGTCTCGACTATAACAGTACCCTATGGCTCCGTGTCTAGTAGCCTAGCTCTAAGTCTCTACTCTTATTGAAGGTCTATTTACGAATGTTTAAATCTACTTGTTAGATTATGTATGTTAGAAGACCATTGTCTCTACCGTCATTTCTAGTTGATCAAGAGTTGTCCATATCGTATATTAATATTAGGGTTATCGGCACTTTATGCATTTTTATTTGTTGATTTAGATCTAGATACAGGACGTATTGCATATTGTTCGCTCTTAGTCGTTTGCTTTTAATGTGGGGGCCTCCCATCCGCTTCGCCTAGGATCTCCAAAAATCTAAGGCTGGCTCTGTTCAATTGTGTTTCATCCTTGTGATATTTTGAAACAGTCTAAATCGCTCATTCGCAGATTGGGGAGGGGGTGGGGAGTCTAAAATAAGTTAAGTGGACAGGATTTCTGGTTGTGACAGCCATGTTGCTTTTTAGTGTTGAATTAGAAGACCACGTAAAAGCTCGGTCGAATGTGAACTTTATACTACAATTAGTTTCGTGAAGACAGTTCATCTTTGGCCACAGTTGTTTCAATGGATCTGCGTACCAAGAACACTGTTGTCAAATTTTCTATTGTCAGTGGTGTTGGACAGTCAAGGGTGGCACCCACACCCAAACTGATTTCCATGTCCACTTCTTCTGGTACTGTTATCCTAAAGGAAGGTAGTTACAAGTCCCGAAGAACTTGTAGTATGGCCATTGAGTTTAGTTTGCGTTTTTTTTTTTGACAGTAGTTAGCAGGTCATCGTGGGGTCAAGTCGCTATAATAACCCTGTCTCTAATCTCTTGATTTGTGATGAAGTCTTTAAATGTGATACCTAGGATCTTCCTGTAGCATCTCAATTCCTTTGCTAGGATCTTCCTGTAGCATCTCAATTCCATTGCTAGGATATTCCTGTAGCATCTCAATTCCATTGCTAGGATCTTCCTGTAGCATCTCAATTCCATTGCTAGGATATTCCTGTAGCATCTCAATTCCATTGCTACGATCTTCCTGTAGCATCTCAATTCCATTGCTAGGATTCTCCTGTAGCATCTCAATTCCATTGCTAGGATCTTCCTGTAGCATCTCAATTCCATTGCTAGGATTCTCCTGTAGCATCTCAATTCCATTGCTAGGATCTTCCTGTAACATCTCAATTCCATTGCTAGGATCTTCCTGTAGCATCTCAATTCCATTGCTAGGATCTTCCTGTAGCATCTCAATTCCATTGCTAGGATCTTCCTGTAACATCTCAATTCCATTGCTAGGATCTTCCTGTAGCATCTCAATTCCATTGCTAGGATTTTCCTGTAGCATCTCAATTCCATTGCTAGGATTCTCCTGTAGCATCTCAATTCCATTGCTAGGATCTTCCTGTAACATCTCAATTCCATTGCTAGGATCTTCCTGTAGCATCTCAATTCCATTGCTAGGATCCTCCTGTAGCATCTCAATTCCATTGCTAGGATTCTCCTGTAGCATCTCAATTCCATTGCTAGGATCTTCCTGTAGCATCTCAATTCCATTGCTAGGATCTTCCTGTAGCATCTCAATTCCATTGCTAGGATTCTCCTGTAGCATCTCAATTCCATTGCTAGGATCTTCCTGTAGCATCTCAATTCCATTGCTAGGATCTTCCTGTAGCATCTCAATTCCATTGCTAGGATTCTCCTGTAGCATCTCAATTCCATTGCTAGGATTCTCCTGTAGCATCTCAATTCCATTGCTAGGATTCTCCTGTAACATCTCAATTCCATTGCTAGGATCTTCCTGTAGCATCTCAATTCCATTGCTAGGATCTTCCTGTAACATCTCAATTCCATTGCTAGGATCTTCCTGTAGCATCTCAATTCCATTGCTAGGATCTTCCTGTAGCATCTCAATTCCATTGCTAGGATTCTCCTGTAGCATCTCAATTCCATTGCTAGGATCTTCCTGTAGCATCTCAATTCCATTGCTAGGATCTTCCTGTAACATCTCAATTCCATTGCTACGATCTTCCTGTAGCATCTCAATTCCATTGCTACGATCTTCCTGTAGCATCTCAACTCCATTGCTAGGATTCTCCTCTCTTATTTGTCAGCATCCAAGACTCGCTAGGCCTATAAGAATGTGGCCATGACCAGTGAGCGCATCACTCTGATTTGTGTGCCGAGGGCTATGCCTTTATCTTTCCATATTGAGTATGAGTAAAGAGCTTGATGAATATTATTTGGATATACAGAAGAGTCTCAAAATGTTTCGGAAATGTTTTTGATTTAAAAAGTACAGTACTTGTATGCATCATTACTAGAGAATACGACGGAAAATAGTGCCAAGAGACAATTAAAAAAAGGAACAGTTGCAAAAAACAACCTATGAAACTAAATGAATACATTAAACCGTGTATGGTTATTTATTAAATTATGACAGACTTTAGAAAAACAGATTACAATAGGAAATGAAGGGAAAAAAGCTGGCCATAATAATAATACTTATAGTTAATGAAGGAATAATGGTGTCTATAATGAAAATACATAACGATAATTTGCTTTCTTTGTTGTTTTTTTGTTTGTTTGTTTGTTGTTTTTTGTTGTTATTTTGTTGTTGTTGCTGTTTTTTCCCCTGCCAGGATGTGGCTGAATTATCAGGTCAAGTTGTTTGGTAAAAACTCTTTGTGGCTTAATTCAACAACTGCCATTGCATCATTATCAAATTTAATTTCATTTTCAGGATTCATCTCTAATCCTCATTCTCATTGATGTCTTACATTTATTGGAGTCAGCCACAGGAGAGTAATGTAATGAAGGTTGGCAAGTCGTACGACTAAGTCCCTTGGATGTATGTTTCATGATATTCCTTTACTTTTTACGATTTTTAGTCTTCGTCAAGGTTATTAGTAGTTTGTACAAAGCGTTTATTAACTCACTCTGTCTGTCTGTGTGGTATAAAGTTTGTGCATCTTATTTCCCACACCCAGTCTTGGATTTAGCTGAAATTATGCCCCATTACTTCTTTTACCCGAGAAAACAAGAATCGATTTTAAAAAAATATAGTTAATTAACTAATTGTAATTAATTATTTTGTTTGGTTTCTTGAACAAGGGAAAGAAATCGTACTTGAAAGATGTGGTGGTATAAGTTGAATTAGTCCCCTTGAGGACTCGAGCCCTAAGTGAAACATTTTTTTATGCCTTTAAAAAACGATCACGTAAACATTCACAAAGAAACCCCCCCCCCCTTCTTCCCTCTCCCTTCCACAGCTTCCATTTCAAGCTAAACAAAAACAATTGGTCACAATATTTCTAATCGCACACATTTATTATGTCTCGGTCAGTCGTACATGCATTTTCTTTTGTCACAGAGAAACAAGTTTGACGCATACATGAGGCTGGCCCCGTGCATCTAGTGACCCAGTGTCTGTGACCTCCTGCAAGTTGTTTTGCTTGCCAGTAAGCCAATGATAATGATTATAAATGACCTTTACTAAGAAGACCCTTAAATAAAGGTGAAAGAAAAGACCAGTATAATGTGTTATCAAGACGAGGTGGCCGAGTGGTTAAGGCGATGGACTGCTAATCCATTGGGGTCTCCCCGCGTGGGTTCGAATCCCATCCTCGTCGTTAATTTTTTTTTTTAGTTACCCCTGGTCAATATAGTTTTTATTAAATTACTCGTCTGTCTGTCAGGGCGGATTCTTTTACAACTTGTTCTCTCCCTATTTCCATTCTCAGATCAAGTGGAAATTATTCATTGTCGATAAAAACAAATATGAATCAATAAACAAAATATTTAATCAATTAATGGTAATGGGTTAACTCTATTGCATACATAAAAGGGAGATAAACCTTACAATAATGAGAGAACATGGCCGCACTTCAACTGTGGTCTCCCTTCACTAAATATAAAGCTTTATAGTCTTTATACGAATGGGGTAAGTTTTAGCAGGATGTCACTAATCTCAGCGTTTACTTGTGGACCCTTTGCGAATGGGGTAACTTTTAGCAGGATGTTACAAATCTTACAGTTTACTTCTGAACGCTTTGCGAATGGGGTAACTTTTAGCAGGATGTTACAAATCTTACAGTTTACTTCTGAACGCTTTGCGAATGGGGTAACTTTTAGCAGGATGTTACAAATCTTACAGTTTACTTCTGAACGCTTTGCGAATGGGGTAACTTTTAGCAGGATGTTACAAATCTTACAGTTTACTTCTGAACGCTTTGCGAATGGGGTAACTTTTAGCAGGATGTTACAAATCTTACAGTTTACTTCTGAACGCTTTGCGAATGGGGTAACTTTTAGCAGGATGTTACAAATCTTACAGTTTACTTCTGAACGCTTTGCGAATGGGGTAACTTTTAGCAGGATGTTACAAATCTTACAGTTTACTTCTGAACGCTTTGCGAATGGGGTAACTTTTAGCAGGATGTTACAAATCTTACAGTTTACTTCTGAACGCTTTGCGAATGGAGTAAGTTTAAGCTGGATGTCACCAATCCAGATTTATGGCTGATTTATGGCATCTAGTGGAGATACTAAGTTTAACACCAGACAACTAACCAATACACTGTCCACTGACAGCCATTCATGTGAATGATGCCAAAACTTAGAATCGTTCAACAGCGTAAGATTCAGTTAAAACGATACACTACACTTCTAACTTTCATGAAAAGCAGAAACACAAGTACATTAAAATATATTTGTAGGCAATACATCTACACAAAGCTCTGCACGTCAGAAAGACTCAAAAAATTTGTTTCGATAATTAACTCATAATTTAAAGAACAGTTTTAACTAAAATCTTGTTGAACAATGTAGGTACAAGAAATATTTTTATCCCTTTTTTAGGAATGAACAAAGAAATAAACATTTTAAAGACAAACAGAAAACAAAGAAAAAACTTTAAATTGAAAAAAAAAGCTGTCTATAAACTTAATGTGGCCGAAACAATTAATTCTTCTTGAATTGAATGAGCTATAATTAGACCCGATGAAGCTTTTAATTTCTGTGTGACAGTGGCGTGAAGTAATGTTTTGGAAAAAATGTATAATAATTGCTGCTAATCTATTTAAGTCAATTATTTATTTTTTTTTCAAAAAGGTTCTTCATTTATCTTATATTATATAATACAGAAGTTACTTCAAAAAAGAAGATGATTACCTGCTACGCGTCATGCATTTAGTCATGCATATTAACCAATGAGCTAAATTCTGCCAAGTCTCTGGTTTTCCTGGCTAGCTCAGGAAACCCATTCCATGCTCTAATAGCGCTAGGGAAGAAAGAGCATTTGTACAAATTTGTCCTAGCATATGGAACAAGGAATGTGCCTTTATCTTTGTCTTTCGGAGTATTTTATTAAATTTTGTTTTTGTATTGAAGATTACGGTTCAGTGTTTTATGTATAATTGCTACATTACTTCTAAGTCTTCTGTCCTGAAGGCTTTCTAAATTTAGTGATTTTACTAAAGGTGTTACTCTACTCAAATGTGAATGTTCGTTTGTTATGAATCTCACTGCTCTATTTTGTGTCTGTTTCAGTTTCTTAATTAAGTTAGAACATCTTTACATTCTTTTAACTTTTTTTTTTCTATATTGTAAAATGTGGACAACTGTTTTCACAAAATGTCATTCAGTTGTTCTATCATCTGTGAAGGATTTGAGCGACTAAGAAACAAAAACAGGTTTGATCTCACTGATATTTTCACAGACATTAATAAGATGTAATTTGATTTAAAAATTTCCACTTCATTATAAATTAAACGATTATATATGAAATGTAAAGATAAGTTTTAAGGTTATTATAATTTTCCACAAAATTAATAAAGAGGTTTGAAGACCACACTTTATACCTTCATAATAAGAGAGAGGAGACATAAAAAATAATACAATTAAAAAATAAATAGATAATTCCGTGTAATTACATGCGAATAGATCAATATCGCAAAAGTTTAGATGGAACTTAGATTCAATTCTTAACAGGTAGGTAAAGTTCTAAATTATTTACAGTTTATGTCATTGACCATGTAGAACATTAAAAGCCACTGTGTACCAGCACATGCACAGGAGTTGTTGTTTTTTTTTTTTTTGGTGTGCAACAGTCTGAACACACCAAACGATCAGATCACACACATAGAGCCAGTGTGTAAGACCTGCTCAACAGTCTACCCTGGGAACAAAGTAGATCTAGGCTAACCTAATCACGCCAAAATGTGTTATAAAATGTGCAGCACAAAATGAAAAACACAGATTCTAGATCTAAGACCTAGATCTAAGTTTTAAAACAAAACTCTAAATGAGGGATAGAAAGTAGATGTAAATATAGATCTAGGAGTTAATAACTTACTTTACCATCTCTGGAGAGTGATATTGAAATGGTCAGTTACATCCCATGAAATCCAGACGTTGAGAAGTGGTTGAAAAGTGAAACACAAAAATACGGTGAGTGCAGAAAATAACATATGAAAGAATCTACTCATCTTCCGCTACAGCGGCCATGTTGCCTCCCATTCGGGCCATGCATTTCCGTGCTCACCCCTGCTTTGATTTAACCCTTGGTTTGGCACAAGTTGTACGGTGCTCCGTTTGTGCCAAGTGTTAAAAAAAAATACCCGTGCAGATCTATGGCGAACCGGTTCCTGTGTCGTTGAAAACAACTCGGGCTTTATGGTCGAGAGGCCAAGTGCGCTTGAACTTGGCTTGGCTACCTAGAAGGTAGCACGGAAAACCAACTCCTAGATACCCCCTCCCCCCAACCGGTCCACAAATGAGATTGGACCAAAAAGCGCTCTGAGCATGCTATAAGCATGAAAATAGCGCTATATAAAAGCTATAATAATAATATGTTTGAAAAATTC
The DNA here is from genome assembly GCF_947242115.1 of Biomphalaria glabrata. Taxonomy (NCBI): domain Eukaryota; kingdom Metazoa; phylum Mollusca; class Gastropoda; family Planorbidae; genus Biomphalaria; species Biomphalaria glabrata. Next base: position 37,645,113 of record NC_074711.1, read on the forward strand.
GAATATTCTACTACACATGTCATAGGTAGATGGGGTCAATTTAAAAAAATGTACTTTTTCGGGGCAAGGAAAGGAAATAAAATTGAATTTGGTTTTATTACGAAATCATTTGCAAAGTTTAAATATGTCATTCAGGATTACCTATAGGATTACATACATGATTACATGATGCATGATTACAACAACACAAAATATTTCAATTGTAGCGCAAATAAAATTTTAGTATCAGGTGACCGAGCCTCGCTCGGATGCATAATTTGTTAAGGAAGGATTTAAACCCGAATTCATTTTGGAAATATTGTTGAAATTACGAAATGAACGATCGGGTAAAGACTATCAAATAGAAGAGTTGCTTTTTCGTTTTAGTAGTTCTCAATGTAATTGTACATGGCGATTAGAACAGAAAGTCTCTTAAGTCCCTCCAACAGTATAGAAAACCACAGCTCACCTCGTAACGTTTTACATTGCATCTTTTGCGTAAAACTATTGGGTTATTATTGGCTTGGAAGAAAGTTTTTGCAGAGTAGCTTCTAAACTGGTTACGTTCAGAATTTAATATTGCGATTAGTATATTCATTATGGCTTTAGTACAAAGCATCAAGTGATGCAAAATCTCTACGTTATAGTGTAAAACGTGCACCTTGTAATAAAGTAAAATGGCGCATTGTTTCCTAAGAGAATTAAAAACGTCGCGTTAGTATTAAAAACATGGCGTTAGTATTCTAAAGAAGCGTTATTGTGGGGCATCTCTGTTACGCCGACCATCTTTTAGCTCACTAAAAAAAAGATTGCCTTTGGCATATGTTCGTCCCCCAAACGGGATAAGTGCCCTGCACTATAAGAAGTTCATACCATTTTGCAAGAATATCACTGTTTGTAGTTGGGTCTTGCCACCATATGTCCATGATGTTATGCAAATATCTTTGGTGAAGGCGTTCAAGAAGTTTAGGTTGCTTTCTATAAAGTACTCACGTCTCAGATCCACAAAGAGGGGTTGAGAGAAACACTGCTTGGTTGACACTGAGTTTTGTAGACAGCCGGACGATTTATTTCACCGCTCTCGCTTGGAGGCGTCCAAAAGCACGACTATCCCTGATCTCATATCAACCTCCTTTTAAAGCAATGCGTCATTTGATACTATGCTTCCCTGATATGTGAAGTTGTTGTATGCGCGGTGATCTTTGGGCTGAGTAGGTTTAATTGGGTGACTTCTGGAACATGAATTCCGTTTTACCGAGGTTTATAAGTAAACCAAAAGAGGCAGCAGCGTAATGAAAGGTCGTTGACAGCGAGCTGGAAATCATTAGGGCCAGCTTTAGGCTACTGCAACATATAGGGCCTCAATGGGCCCCAAACTTTCATAACCCTGCGCTAATTCTAGATGTAAATTATTAAATGAAACCATTATAACTTATAATAGGGTTCCCGTGGTATTCTTGTTTTCAAGGTGAAATTGCAAAATATACGAACAAGTCCTGGCAATCTCCTGAAATTATTAAAATCTCCCGAAAACTCATAGAAATGTCCTTAAAATAGACAAAATTGTCATTTTGGGGTGTCAATCAATATGGTAAATGTCAATCCTACGCGCGATTAAAAAAAAACGGTATTGTCAGCTTTCATTTAATAAAAATGTAAAGCAAAGACGAATTTGTTTTCTAATACAAAATCTTAATTTTCACTTATTATCCTTATCCCTACCCTGACTTGGCCGCGCACAATCCATTTCACATAGGGCCCTGCACATGTTAGGTCCGGCCCTGGGTATCATGTTCAGTGTGTGCAAGTAAGGCGTAGTGAAGCTGTGTTATGACCATTTCCTATGTTTTGGTATGGGACAGTAGCTTGACCACATTACAATAATTCACCAGCACAATTAAAGTGTAAACAATTTATAAAGCCTTTAAAACACAATAACTAATCAACAAATTTAATTTCATTATTTTTCTTCCATAGTTTCATAATACATCAATCTACAATAAGATGGTGCGCAAATGTTTAATTAGGCCATTGATTCATTGATTCAATAAAAAGCTGTTCTTGTTTGTGAAGAAATGTCTTAGTGTACTGCTGTGAGCCTAGTGACGTAAGCGGTGTCAAGTTTTGTCCCTTTGACGTCATATAGAAAATTTCATTCATAAAACATTCTAGCCAAAATTAGTCGTTCGATAATGAGACATTTTCAAACCGATACACTGGCGGATCCAGGGGGGAGTCGGTAGGGGCGATCGCCCCCCGGGGGGGGGGCGGGAGAATTTTATTATAGAATTCACACAATATGTATACGAATTTATTACTTATGTTAATAATATATACTAATTATTTATATTTCAACCTATTTTTATATTATTTCGCCCCCCTTCTAGTATGTTGGCCGAATTGGTAGGGTCAGGAGGGGGCGATGGTATCAATCCCGCCCCCCCCCATACACTTTCGAGTGGGGGGGGGCGGTCCAATTTATTTGTAGAAATCACAGCTTGCTAACAGAATCAATTAAATATCTATATTATCTGAACTTGTTATTGATATTTTAACCGATCTTTATATTATGTCGTTCCCTGTTTACAGATTGGTGGGGGGGGGGGGCGAATACCTCTACTGCCCTTCCCACCTAAACCCTTTGAGTGGGGGGGGGGGGTCCGTTTTTATGGAGAAATCAAAGTTTGTGAACGAAATTAGTTAAATTTTATATTATGTCGCTCCCCTTCAGGTATCTTGGCCGATTCGGTGGGGTTAGGGGGAGGGCGATTGCATGTACTGCCCTCCTCACTCTAGCCCTCTAAGTGCTAGGGAGGGAGGTCCTATTTTTGTGGAGAATCATAGTTTGTGAATAAAATTAGTTGAATATCTATATAATATAAACTACTTATTGATATGTGACCCATTGTATATTATGTCGTACCACACTCTAATCTCAAATTGTATCATTAGTAAATTTAAATGAAAAAGGCTTGTACCAGGTGGGAGGGGCGATACATGCAATCGTATTTCCCCCATCGGACAAATCAATACTTTTTCTTTTTGTATTATAGTTAAGAAATTACAAAATTAAAAAAAATCTGTCACTAATATAATTTATATATACTATAAATTAAATTCTTTTATCGAGTCGCCCCAACCCTATCCTTTAATGCCAAATTCAATCATTAACAGAAATTATTAAAGGAGCGAGGATTAATCAATTTCACTCTACCGCCCCTCCCATTTCCAGACAGAGTTTATCTCATTTCACATGAATTTATCATATTTTTCGAGTTAAATGAATTTGGGACTATAACTTACAATTTATACTTTAATTTTCTTGAATATTATTTATCAAAATTTTTTTTTCGGCGGCAATCCTCAAAGCCAAAATCTAAATATGTGGGGTATTTTATCTTTTCAAGGAACTAATCGGTTTTATTTGCAATGTATTAAGGGCCTATAAATTCATATAAGAATATTTTTCAAGTAAAACATTATTCAAAAGGTCCTTTTTTTAATAATAGGAATATATGAGCTTTAGGTCAGGAGAATGCGTGTCTGCAGTGAAGAATGCAAGAAAACGCTTTTGGCGTCTGGGCTTCGCCCCGAACTCCATTGATGAATAATAAGCTGTAGATGTCAGGAGAATACTTTTCTGCAGTTAAAAAAGCAAGAAAACGCTTTTGGCGTCGGGGCGAATCGCCCCTAACTAAATTGATGAATAATGAGCTGTAGATGTCAGGAAAATGCGTTTCTGCAGTGAAGAATACAAGAAAACGCTTTTGGCGTCGGAGCTTTGCCCCGAACTCAATTCATGAATAATGAGCTGCACTTGTCAGGAGAATGCGTTTCTGCAGTGAAGAATACATGAAAACACTTTTGGCGTCGGGGCTTAGCCCCGAACACCGTTCATGAATAATGAGCTGCACTTGTCAGGAGAACGCGTTTCTGCAGTGAAGAATACAATAAACGCTTTTGGCGTCGGGGCTTCGCCCCGAACTCCATTCATGAATAATGAGCTGCACTTGTCAGGAGAATGCGTTTCTGTAGCGAAGAATACAACAAAACGCTTTTGGCGTCAGGGCTTCGCCCCGAACTGCATTGATGAACAATGAGCTGTAGATGTCAGGAGAATACGTTTCTGGAGTGAAAAAAGCAAGAAAAAGCTTTTGTCGTCGGGGCTCTAGCCCCGAACCCCACAAGAGAACCTTATAGCGCTGCCCCAGTTGTTTTGTTTTTCGCAGAAGGTTCAGAAATGCTGCTTTTTGTATTCTCATATATATATGTGTGTGTGTGTGTATGTGTGCTGTAGGCACGTTTATGCATAGGGTTAGGGTTTAATGGGCGTTAGGGTTAGTGGTTTGGAAAAAATCGCCCCCCCCCACTCCAAAGTTATGGATCCGCTAGTGAACCGATATAACGTTCAACCTCGACTTTACTCTATCCGGCAAATGAGTTGAGATATTTTTCTCATTAATATACACATACCTTGAAATGTTAAAGTAAATTGTTAGAGCTGTTTTCGAAATAAAATGTTATATACATACACACATACAAGAAATTCTCGCTTAAGAGTATCAGATCTACTTGGTTTCAGTGATCTCTCAATTAATGCCCTTGACTACTTTGTCTATTTATTTCAAAGTCTGTCGCTATCACCATCTTTTTGTTTCTGTTGTTTCTTAGGATCCCTTTCTCCAAATCGCTTTCTCTCCTTTTTCTATGTTACTGTATATTATGGATTTATGTGGGTCATTTCTATGAATTCATGTCAGTGTATGAAATTTTCTTTTAAATATATAATTCACTTTTCACTTATCTATGGTCATAAATTTCCGCGATTAGATTCTATTTTCCGCTATTTCATAGATTCGTCAAACGTTTTAAGTGCCATGATTAATTTACAAAGCGATTTACATCTTGTTTTCAACAATAACCTTTGTTTATTTCTAATCAATATTTCCTAGACTTTAATGCTCCACCTTTTGTGTCTGGGTACTCGGCTTTCTTATAAATAAATCATAGTGGGGGAAAAACGACCTACAAAGTTTACAAATCAATATAAAGTCATAGTGTAACATCATATACTAGTGAAGGAAATGATTCACTTGGTCATAACTTGTCATCAATATTTCAATGAATAGTGACCATGATCTACTCAACTAAAGTTTATGTGGTATCAGAACATATGACATGAAATGCCTGTGTGTAAGTTCGTTACGTGACAATATGAAAAGAACTAAAATGAAACCCTGAATCATTAAAAATCGAAAGAAAAACTAAATAGTAATTTTTGTTTTTAACACGGTATATAGGAGCAAAGGTTATTTTGTTTTTCTACCCTTTTTGATGTATTGGGGAAACAAACTGGTAATTAGAGTTGAAAACAAAAAGAGATAAAGAGTGTAAAACTAAACGTATTTAGTGTCGTTTATTTAAAAGAAAGTTTTGGAAAGAAAATTAGTTGAAACTGCAAAATCAAAGCAGCCATTTATTCATAGAGAATCACATGAAATAACGTAATATTTTGTTCAATTATTTCTCAGAAGTTAAGCACATTGACGTTGTGACTTTATTTCACAATAATACAACCATTCTATCGAATCCTGAAGAAGATTCTTTATTTCGGGCTCTTTGGGGCGCCTCTGAGTCCTGAATGGGTACTTGACAACCTATATTTCAATAATCTGGTGCCAAATCCCAAATGAATTAATTACCTCATTGGATTCTGGATAAGTAGAAACAATCATTAACAATGGGTCTCGATGCAACATAGAGAAAAGAGAAAAGTTCCCCTTTTAGACCTTGTGATCTATTAAGCAGATCCTAATGTCATCTTTTTAATTTAGCCAAAGGTTAATGAGCAGGTTGAAATGAGGCCAACTAATCGCTTTTACTTTCCCCATATATATATATATATATATATATATATATATATATATATATATATATATATATATATGACTGTAAATGTGCAGTTCTTTCTCTTCTATTTGCTTTTTTTTTTTTTTTTTTTTTCTTATATTTAGCTTGTTAATCTACTGTGACCTATTTAACCGTCTTACTGGATGATGTTTAGTCGAGTGTGACACTAACCCTTCTGATAAAAGATTTGTAATTTTGATGACTATGTAAGACTAATCTGGTGATTTTTTCCCACAGTTGTGAATTCATTAAATAACCCAAACGACGCACCATACAAAGCATCTAGGTAGATGCGCCAAAACATAGAGAGCAGGCCAAACGGAAGTGGAATATTTGTCTGGTCAGGTATACTGGATAGACATCTATATATTCAGCTATATATATATATATAAATGCAGCCAGCTGTTTTGATTGAATTCTCTAGTCACTTCCTGCGTGTCGTAAGAACAACCTCACGTCGCAGTTAGACGAAATATAAACTTTTATAGTGAAAAGATTTCTTTTCTAACGGCAGAAAATATTAGTCTCAATATTGTAAACAGATATTAATGTTTAAAAATTGTCTAAATAATAATTCTCTTCTAATTGTTAAATCTAGGTTATGTACTTAACCATTTGTTTACTTTGAGCCTCAATTGAGGTTAGATTCAATCACTTTTGGCCTTATATGGTAAACTATGTGAAAACATACAATATTGACAATGTGTTAGACTGGTTTCTAAATTGGTTAAAATAAATATGGAACAATTATAAATACTACGAGATGAGTCATTTTAAAAGAAAATATAAGAAAAATCCTTCATGCAAATATTAAAAATAGATTTGAAAGGTTTATATTTTTAAAAAGCTGATAAATGAACAAATAATTAATGAAATGAGTTGTTCGGATAAAAAATACAACCAGCAGACCAACAGACCTCATGAGGTTATAAGATGAACATAGTTTATAAAAGAATTAAATAAAAAAAATTAAACTATCCAATGAAGAAGTAAACATTTAAACGAACACATGAATTACTAGATTAACATCTCTTTGTGGCCCAACCTTGTGGGACACCACGAAAATGTCAAGGAAAGATAACTGTTTTATTTCTGCAAGTCGGACTAGAGTTACCCCACATAACTTTCGCGGTGAAAAGAGAGTGAGCCTCAGAAAAAAAAGGGGGGGGGGGGAAACAAGTAATCTTTCACTTTACATTCTATATTTGACTACATTTATGTGTGTATTTTTTACACACGTCAATATCAGGTGTCATTAAAATAGTTGCATGTTTTGTTCTGTAGCGTTGTTTTGATTTTGCCCTAAGTATTACCCTTCGTTTCCTCACCATGGCCACCGCTTCACATATATTTCATGGAGTCAACAGGTCTTTCAATGTAGTCGAAATTCTTGCGTCAGGTAACTATTTATTTCTATCAGTCGCATATTTCTGAAAAAATGGCATCAACGAAACTGTTGCTCTCGAGCTTCGCAAGATGGCTGTAAGCTTTGTTTGCGAACATTGGGATAACTATGGTGACGTCGTTCTTACTCACGGAAGCACAGTCATACACTCTGCTCAACAATACGCTGCCTACATACTGAATACTTCCGGCAAAAAGCGTCGTATGCTACTCCGCGGGTCGACTAGTATAAAACCATAAAATTAACCTGTTGAATTCACATATGTTTTTAAGCTATTAATGGAACATGCGTGTGTTATCGCTACCGTACATTTATTCGTTTCATGTTCCTGTCACGTGACGTAAACGAACAAAAAGCTTTGCTGTAAGAATTTATTTTCCATTTATCACCCAATCTCTAACCTGGTGTATAAATGTTCAGAGAACTCATCACCTATACCACTTTGTCCACCCCACCACCCTCGCATGCAGCGAGGTCGCCAACGAAATGGATATTTACACCCTCCCTTCTAATGTAGGGTACGTCCGCCCTTTACGTATTGGTGGCCTCTTCTGTCCTATGGGGACAATACAACTTTCCCCATTACCACCTCACTTAACCCCTTGTTACAAATTTAAATTGGACCCCTCTGTAGTTATCATTGGTTAGCTTTAAAACAAATTAATGGGTGCGGGTAAATTACTTTCATACTTTAAAACCAAGATTTAAAATCCTCCAAATCTATTAAACCCGGCTCTAAAAAAAAGTTCGGCTCAATCTATATAAGATAATAGAAATCAAACACCCTCAGCACAAAATAGATTGCTTCATTAAAGCAGGCAAAGCTTAAACTTTGCTTCTATTTTATAAGCCTCCTGTAACTTGTAGACAACTGAGGTAGGTTGTTTATATAAATTATGCATATATGTATTATTTTGCATTCATAATATTATTTAAGTATGTAACATTTTATTTTATCATCAACATATTATTATCAATGGGCTATGTTTACGCATGTGTTGATTGTTTAATTATATACCTCAACCAAGCGTTATTGCCCAGTGTTCAGCGCCTACTGCCCAGTATCAACTGCCCAATATTCGGCCACGGCTAACTACTACCCACTGCCGACTGCCTAGGGCATATCCCCCTCCCCCTACCTTCGCTACAGACTGTAAATTTATATGAGCCTCAACTGGCCTCAACTCTCTACAAGAAGACCAGCCCAGAGTCCATCGGCCAACCAACCAGGAGTGATAAGTTAAGGAGCGAAAATAGAGACATCTATCCATTCCTCAATAAGCAATTTATGATAAAAATACTCCATCCAACTATACACATTTAAAGTTTTGACATCCCCATTTTAACACACAACCCAAGCTATTTTTTTATTAAATAATTCAGGTATACTAAATAACTTGTTCATTTGTTTTCTCTGTTAAATTAAATTTGTTATGTGAGAAGGGGAAAACACAAAACTGACTTCACCTACAGTTAGAGAACCAAAAATCTTTTCTAAAATAAACTCGCCACAGTTAAGTGTTAAGTCACTGAAAACATTTTGTACCGATGATAGACAAGCTTTAATTTAAGTTTCAATCAAAGGAACTTTCTTTCATGCAGGAACTTGAAGTTGGAATCTCAATGTCTCTCAAAGGTAACTTTCTTTCATGCAGGAACTTGAAGTTGGAATCTCAATGTCTCTCAAAGGTAACTTTCTTTCATGCAGGAACTTGAAGTTGGAATCTCAATGTCTCTCAAGGGTAACTTTCTTTCATGCAGGAACTTGAAGTTGGAATCTCAATGTCTCTCAAGGGTAACTTTCTTTCATGCAGGAACTTGAAGTTGGAATCTCAATGTCTCTCAACGAAGGTAACTTTCTTTCATGCAGGAACTTGAAGTTGGAATCTCAATGTCTCTCAACGAAGGTAACTTTCTTTCATGCAGGAACTTGAAGTTGGAATCTCAATGTCTCTCAACGAAGGTAACACCAGTCCATCGTCGTCTCTTGCCATGTAGTATTTAAGAACCTGGTTTGTCTTTCTGACATAGTCCAATCTCTCAGCCAGAATCTGCAAGCTGTCTGAAGTTTCTTTGTGTTCTTCCTTTTCTTCGCCAGAGCCACTGCTGCTGGATAGAACGACACACCCACTTTTGGTATCTCTCTCTTCGTCTTGTGCACGATCATCTTTTTCGTAGCCATCGTCCTTCTTCGACTCCTTAGTTGAAGAGTTCTTGTTGGATGTTGCTGACCTAAGCATATATTGCCTACTATCTTCTACATCATGCATCCTCGGGTGTAATGCACAGTTCTGGTGACACTTCTTCATCTCTCCGTCTGAATTGGGAGGAACTGTAAGGGGCCTGGTTATCTTGCTTTTCGCGGACGTCCAGCTTGGTCTAGGGTCAACAATTCTATCCCTGTATCGGAAGACGTGTTCACAGACAGGGCACGGATCGGAGGCGTAGTTGAGTGGACGCAAGAGACACTGCCTCTTTGGGACATTGCTGCCCAAACTCATATCCATTGTTGGGACCACGGCCATTTCTTCGTAGAACCATTCCCTGGTGAAACTGATCCTCTGGTTTTGTTTGAACGTGCTGATAAAAGTTGATGCCCGCGACGGGAAGCCTTTGTATGTGCTGCATTGAGAATGATCGGAAGGGGATAAATTGTAGGTCTGGTGAGAAGCTGGTAGAGCGAACACTTTGTTGGAAAGTTTTCTAGTGGACATTATAGTTGTACCAGCTGAGAAGTTCCTTGCCTTAAAAGAACAATCAAAGATAACATTTATAAATAAGACAAAATGAAGATTATTTTGATAAAAGAAACAATGTCAAAGAAGATTGAACTTTAATGTTACCCTCTAAATTAAAAAAAAAACCGCTAAGAACGCAAGAGCTTATAAAATGTAATTTTTCAGTGCTGAATTGTGCACCTAAAATTAGAATATACCCATTCAAACCCAACCCTCCTATTTGTCTGCACACCGGAATAACCAAGCTATTTATGGTTTTTGCACCATAGATGATAAAGAGTCAAATTCTAAGTTTAAATAAGTCTTTAAGGATAAGATCAAATGTTAAAATCTATTCACGTGTCCAATGTTGAGAAAGCTTTAGATGTTGCTAATCCTAAAATAATCACACTTTTTTTTAAATATAAGAATAATAAGAAACTGAAAACTAAACATAATCATCGTAACGGCCCAAAGTTTTCTGTCAAAAGCCCTGGAAAGAAGTTCTGCGTTTGCACATAGTGCATGTGTACTTTCACACAGGGCTATATATGGATGGGTGATTGGTCGTGTGTGGTACGCTCTGGAAGGTCGTATCGAGTGTCTTAGGTTCAATTAATTCGTGCTGCGGCAGTTTTGGTCAACACTGTTAACATCTTCAATTCCGAAGAAACATCTGAAAAATGTTAGATGTTGTAAAACAAGTCAAGAACAAGTGACTTCTAGACCTTCTGAAAGAAAAACTAGTCTGAGACATTTGAAAATAATAGAACTGTAGAAACATTATTTATCTGAATCTTATGTTTTAAAATAACAATATATAAAAGATAAAGAAATACTTTATAAGTCTTACGCAGATCTGTGAGCTAAATATAGCCCTGCATGATAAACTTAATTAAACTCTACTAACTCATGGGCTACAAACCTTTTTAGGCCTATATTATCCAAACTTGATAGTTCATATTAAGAAAAACGTAGGACTGTAATCTACGACATTTGGAAACATTAAAAGACTCATTTGTATACTGTACAAATAATTGTGATGTGAAGAGTCATTGTTTACGTCTGACAACTATTGGCCCATTTACATGTCTACAAGAAAACCGATGAACTGGTCTGAAGACAACAAGAAATCCTATTCTTTATATCACTGGAAAAGAAATGCTTAAAAGTGGAGTCTAATTCTTCCAATGGATGTGAGTGACTGTATCAATATGGGGAATTAAATTGCACGTAACTCAAGATATGCCACCCATCTCCCCTCCTCTTCAAACCTTTCCCCTTTGCGCCATTTACGGCATGCGTACTTTATTGGCTATCGATCTTCTCCAATGACACCCCTTGCTGTGAGTGATCAGACCTCCATAGCATCAATATCCAATCGTTAAATGGGCGAGGTAGAGACGAACTGAGTGAAAGGCGTTTTGCCTGAAAAATATTGCCGCGGCTTCCCTTGTTAAAATGTGCTCAATACGTGTCACCTCCACGGATTGTTTTAGTTCAATACCATTCAATCGCGTAGTTTGACATGTTAAGATTGTAGAATGGGAGGGAGGGGTTGTTGAAAGACTTTCAGTAAACAAAACAAGCTATAACCAATTAATGTCAAACACTAGCCTATGTGCGATTCAATAATCTTTTTTTTTAACCCCAGAATTAATATACTTTCTCACTTGCAGCGAAAAATTATCGATCTCTGATTTTTATTTTTCGTTTAACATTTTAAGACAAATGATTATGTTACTATCACAATGTCTGACCTTTGGCAAACAATCTCAGACAAGCTCTAATAATGTCATGTTGTAAGTCAATAATGTAGATACAGCGAGAAGATAAACTGGACACACTGTGATATATTTATATAGCAGACACACTGACACACTAAGACACAAACGTTTACTGGACACACACTGATATATGCATATATATGTATATGTAGCTGACACACTAGCACATTGGCTTTCTGGACACACACTGAGATTGTTGCAACTAATAAGCTCTTCAGTCAAATATCCTTCTGAATGTCACACAGAGGCAAACAGTAAAGGCCGTCTGAAGTAAACCTGGACATCGTTATAAATCTAATTCTATCTATCTATCTATCTATCTATCTATCTATCTATCTATCTATCTATCTATCTATCTATCATCTTATGCCTATCGCTATTGATGGAGGTTACGGCTACTCTGTCCAAGCTGCAGCCATCCCCTCATCAACATGAGGCAAAGAGACAGGGATAACTGAGAACAAATCAATTGTTTGTAATTATTCTCAATTTAAGTCTGAACCACCCGTCGCCCAGTTAATGAAGTTTTATCTTGATAATCCTTTGGTAACCATGAATTTTTTAAAGTTAAAGGGGGGGGGGACTTGTTTGTCGAAATAAAAGTGGAGGTCATATTACAAATAAAATAAATTGAAGCTGCGCTCATTGGATCGGATAATCCCGTAATTTGAGCAAGTCACACTGAATGTAGCCTAACTTAATTGCTATTTAATTAGTCGCGTATGCATGACCGTCTCGATATTGAAGTAAGTAATTCAGGTGTTGCATCAGATCTTAGTCTAGAGTTTCGTTATGTCTAGATCAATTCAATGTACTTTTAAAATACATTTTTTTACTTTTACGAAATTTGATTTTATTGAATCTCAAAGTCTAGATCAAGAAAAAAATCTATAGATTTAGATGTCTAGAGTCTAGATGATAGATTAGTTCTAGACAGGGGCGGACTGGCTATATGGGCATTCGGGCAAAAGCCCTCTAGGCCGGTGCCTTATTGGGCTGGTAGGCCAGTGAAAGAGCCACATGAATGTGAAAGAGCCACATGAATGTGAAAGAGCCACATGGATGTGAAAGAGCCACATGGATGCCACTAAGACTTGTATTAAATTGTCTAAAGATTGTATAAAAGGAGCAGTCAGGACGTCGTGATGTACAGACTCTACAGTGTATTAGGGGGGGGGGACTAATTTTCCGAAATAATGTAAAAGCCTACATCCGTATACAGTGTTTCTTCTTATTGGCTTCATCCCTTATAGGGCCTAGACACTCAGCAACATAAGGCCTATATTTCATATAAAGTTCATGTTGGTGTGAATATATTGGGATGAGTCTATAACGGATGAGTCTATCTAATGTCAAGACAACGAAGATGTAGACTTAAACAGAAATACATAGAGACCTTGCTAAAATATAAAACGAACTTGACAGTATCTGCTTTCCACGAGGATATTAAATTACCTTAAGCAAATGACATTGATGCTTTAAGAGCAAATAACATTGTGTTTGTAGCAAATGCCAAGATGTAGACCCTCAAACAGGATTTAAAAGTTATGAAGAAAGCAGCAGATGACCTTGTGAGGTGGGCAGACAAAAGAATTGAGGATGAAGAGTTGGATTTCTACATTTAATTCCATATGCCCGAGAACATTGCTAGGAGTGAAACCGAATCCGAGGAGAACTTGCAGATGATGCGATACTTGCTGTTATAGATGCCGGGTACAGAATTTTAAAGATGTAAAATGTATTGACAGGTGTGCATTTTGTAATTATACTGTCTTGTACGCAAGGAGCTTGAGAACGAAGTCACTGCACGTTACAGATGTGTCAAGAAGTGGCTGAGAAGCAGCACGACAAATGGCAGACAATGTCATGGTGATGGCTGTTGATAAAAACGTTCTACAAGTATTCCATTTGGTCATAACCGATGTGGCAGTGAATAGTTCGTTGAGAGGGGATCTTAACAAGCTTTGTATGTGAATATCAAGTACATAGTTGTTAACATAGGCGTATACGGTAGCACGTTATAAAAGGTTCAATTTCAAGTGTCATTTAGTAATTCCAAATAGTTAAACAACAAAATCATGAAATAATTTGCTAAATAGCGAACCGTGCAGGCTACCTAGTAGTAGAAAAGCATTATGTCACGTAAACCCAGATTTCATTACATTGTTAAACTTAGCAGAATGATTTTGAGGATATGGCATGTAATTTGGGGAACGGATTGCATAGAAACGCCCGGGGCCGATTTTGACACCTAGTCCGCCCCTGGTTCTAAATCTACATCTATTTATTTACAAATGTTGTGTAAGAATGGAAAAAGAAATGTTTGATTCTAAGCTAGATCAAGATCCAGACCAGATCTCGAGAGGTCTAGATATCTTGACCATTTTTAAGAAAAGAGGATCCAGATGATGATATGCTTTTAAATCTAGACCTCTTCATAAGAAAAGATTTTGTACTATTTTAGAATAGGCCTATTCCAGATCTAGATTCCAATGTCCATATTCATTTAATCTCATTGGAATCAAGATTCTAAATATCCACAGCCTAGGGCAACGCTGAACTAATGTTTTAATGTTTTGTATCTTTCAAAAGCAGTATATGGCCTTGATTTCCTATGACCTATAAGATGTAGCTAATTAAATTTTACTATAAAGTGTGAATTAATAACTATTCCACATAAATGTCTTTATTTACCTCAAATCTATTTAATTTATATGTATATTATCCTTGTTGAGAACTGGACTTCAGAACTCTCTCTACATAGCCTAATAGCCTACAATTAATTGTGATTGAAAGGGTCGGTTCACTTTACAAATTAAATGTATATTGATGGATAAATCAATTAATACCTTTAATGACAGAGTCAACGCGGAAGTGACCGCAACCCTGAGCGTCCATTGTTGTTTTATGGAACCTGTCAGGATATAATACATTCACACGGCAGAGGCCACTTCTGTTTTGTCGTTGGAAGTTAAATCTGTAAGGAGGACCGATGCAGCTATTATGTCTGGAATTGGAGAAATGTTGCCTTTCATTTTATTAAATTTTATTTTACATTTCAAATGAAAGACATCAAGAAAACAATGCAAGAAATTCAGCAGTTATATGGTCGTGTGGTATGCACTGCGGACTGTTGCTACGATGGTCCCGAGTTCCATTTCTTCCCACTAACGTCCCTTTCCGTCCTGCAGGGGGCTATGATGTAATAATCTTTCTTCTTCTGCTATATTCTTTTTATTATTTTGGAGGGTTCAGATGACTTGACCAATAATCACATATAGTTTTCTTCTATATGAGTGTTTTTGGGCCTGTGTCTTGTTCGAGGATCTCAAAGGAGAATGCAGTTTTGAAAGATAGGTTGCTATTCTCTGAAGACACTCCGCCAAATTCATTCATCCCAATTTTCAGCTCATTCTGTTGTGTTCGGTTATGAGGCGAAAAAACTATAAGCTGGTCATGTTGAGCTTGTAATTTGCGTCATCTTTCCTGGCATTTGAATGAGAGCAGAAGTCAAGTCTGAAACGTAAAAAACACCACAAATTCAGAAATGAACATTCATAGATCTAGACACAACTAGTTGTTGTTCACGTATGCTAGACTTTTACCAACATTTTGATGACCCACCGTCTAGACCAGTTTATTTGTCCCCAGGCTATATATTATATAGTACGTTGATTCCCCTTTTTTTAACTTTTTTTTTATAATGGCCCGCATTTTAACATCCCCCCCCCCACTTAGCTTTGGCCCGTGAATTCTATTATTCCTTACCTATACCGGCAACAACAAACAAGATAGTTCTACATACATTGTATTTTGTGTTGGCAACGTTTAAAACACAAACATTCATGCAGCTAATTTGTACTTTGTGGAAAAAAATGTTGTTCTAATAGATTAAAGAGTGTCCACAATGTCGAGTTATGTCCTAGAGATTGCGTCATAAACCTTTCTAATGTCTGCAGATATGACTAGGTCTATGTCTATTCATTTGTCCGCAAGTATGACTAAGTCTGTTTATTCATTTATCCACATGTATGACTAAGTCTGTCTATTCATTTGTCCCTATGTATGACTAAGTCTGTCTATTCATTTGTCCACATGTATGAATAAGTCTGTCTATTGCTTTGTCTGCAGGTATGACTAGGTCTAAGTCTATTCATTTGTCCACGTGTATGACTAAGTCTGTCTATTGCTTTGTCTGCAGGTATGAATAAGGTGGCTAACAATAAAAAAGACAATTTTCTTGAAATCTCTAGGCCTGCGATTATCTGGTGTCGGAAGTTGGTCACATCCACGACATTACTTAAAAATTTGCCCTACAGATCCAGCATACAAGGAACCTATTCCAAGACAGTACCCGTGAAATTAGTTGGTGAGGTAACATCCGGTCATTATCCTATAGACTGCCATGAAGACAATGATCATGACTGTCTTGAAAAAAAGTTTTTTTAATTTACTTTCTATTGTTATATATATTTATTTATTTATTTATTTATTTTCTCGGTCTATGGGTATGGATCATATCATAGAAATGAGATGCAAACCTGCGTAAGTAAAGAACGCAATGTGACCATACAGTGTTGGATCAGCGGTGCCATAGATGTCTCCGGAGCGTAGCACTTTGTGATGCAAGCTGCCTTTAGGTCACCGGCTCCTAATTTGCAGTAGGGTTGACTCACGAAACCTCTCCCATGTTTGGGTATAACTGCAGCAGAGGTTTGAGCTTTCCTTCTCCTAGATTGGTAGCCAGCCTAAAAGTTACTGGTTTAGGTGCCAGTTGCTCGCGTTTGTCACTTCTGTTAGTGAATTCCAATGTAGTCCAGAGGTCGGACTTATTGTCAGAGGTTATTTGGGACACATTTTCTTGGAAGCATTTTTTTAGGTAGTTGAGTTTTTATATCCAATACCACTTATACCACTTAGGCAATAACAACCTTACGGAACATATCTGTTTACTAGGGATCTAAAATCTATTAGATCTAAGTAGTTTTCTTGACAAATGTAAGTGATACTATTCCGTAGTTTAATGAGTTAATCTTATATCGAAAGGATTGTAACGCAATACTGTTTAAGGGAAATACTTACATCCAAACTAAAAAAAGCGACGGAAAAAAATGTTTAAAATTAATTCTATTTCAATCTAGAAGAGTTCAAGAGACGATGCTATTTATTGTTATCAATCAGAACCAAGTGGTTGTTTTTACAATAAAGAAAATTGTTATAAATTGTACATTGTATAAAGACATTACCTCGCAACATTGAATCTTGCATTGTTTCATGCTTCTAAATATGTCATTATAAAAGTTAATTACTTTCTAAACCCAACACTATTTGACAATTTTTTTTTAAACTTTGAATTTAATTTGTGTGTAATTCTATCAGTTATATAGGATTTATAAATGACCTGCTTTCTTTTTTTTAAACATCTATAGACAACTACACTGAGTTTGCGGACGACATGACTGCTGTACATAAAAGAATCGCTTCTAAAAACGTGCCGAATGTTGTCCC
Source organism: Biomphalaria glabrata (assembly GCF_947242115.1). Classification (NCBI taxonomy): domain Eukaryota; kingdom Metazoa; phylum Mollusca; class Gastropoda; family Planorbidae; genus Biomphalaria; species Biomphalaria glabrata. The sequence continues at coordinate 37,662,419 of NC_074711.1, forward strand.
AGGTAAAAGGAATCAAATCAAAAAAGAATCTGAAGCACCACCAAACGTTGGTATTTGGCTAGACGTCAAGGGAAAGTCGCTACACCTCATTGACAACGATGAGCCAACTGTTAAAAGACGGAACGCTGAAACCAGAAAAACCACCAAGATGATTCAATTAAGTTCAGGAAAACTACCCAAGTCGAGGAGTGATTCTGAATTCGGTAAACAAAGATGTCGTTTGGACAACTCTGCCAGCAGCTTGCCTGTGAAAACCTGGTTCAGCGGAAACACAAATGACTTCCGCGTCTTGGGCAGCAGTGATGAAACCAGTCCAGAATGTGAGATTATTCATTGTGCCAAACGACAGCACTCAATACGTATACGCATACCATCTGGTGAACCAGACTCTGAGGCGAATCATGACTTTTGGAGGCTTCGTGATGACGTGTCCCATCCAATTCACAGTCGAAGATGTACTGCAATCTGCGACACGGCCGAAAAAAGCGAAATTCGTTCATTTTCCAGACAACAAGATCGCAGTGCGAAGGGTGCAGGCATAAAGAACAATAACTCTCATGCTATGAAATACAGAAAACACTGGTCTCCTTTATCCAGTCTGTATAACGAACGTAGTTTAAGGCCCCCAAGAATGACGTATGTTGACAGAGACGCTGAAGACATTCCTGCTTTAATTGATGCACAGACTAACAACTTAGGTCACTGTATTGAGACTCACAGGTAAAATCGTCTGACTTACATAAAACTATATCTTATATCTTTAAACCTAAACCCTTTGTAATGAGAATAAAGAGCAATTTGGAATATCATTTAGTGTTCTATGCATGGCCGGATTAACAGCAGTGCTGCCGTATAGGGCTTCACCTTTAAATAATGACTTCCTCAAACTATTTTTTCATTGCTTAGGATGCGTGCTAAATATGAACAAGTAAAATATTTCTTTTTAAATGTTTAAAACAAGAAAAACATTTTTTTAAATACTTTAAAACTTACGAAGTGTAATTGTATCAATTAGTTTAGATCAGTCATGTAATTAAATTTGTAATAGATCTAGACCAACAAGTGCCAACAACAATAAATCTGTGGGATTAGAAGTATTTTTACCAATTGTTTGTTTAGCGCTATTTCATGCTTTTAGCTTTCTCAATACGCTATGATCCTATCACTTGCCTGGACCAGTTGAGAAAAAAAAAGGAGGGGGGGAAGAAATGGATATCTGGTGAATTTTTATCATAGTCGCTTTTAAACAGTTACTTGTATATTTTGTAAAACTGAAGCAGTAACATGTTCTTTTTAACACTTAACCTAAACAGTAATTTGTATAGTTTTTAACACTTAAATAGTAACTTCTATAGTTTTTAACATTTAAACAGAAACTTGTATAGTTGTTAACACTTAAACAGTAGTTTGTATACTTTGTAAAACTTAAACAGTAACTTGTATAGTCATTAAAGCTCCTACTGTGCTTGTTGAATGGAGGAAGAAGTCCTAAGGCGCGACGTGGCCTAAATTGTGCCATGAAATCTAAAGTCTAAATATAAGTCTTCTCTGTCTGCCTTTTCTTCTTTTCCTGGTACTGTTCCCCGAAGAAAGGTCGCTGCGAGCCATAATCACTTTGTTATGTGGGCATAGAATTTTAAGTTGTTTTTTTTTTATAGTTTTTTTGACAGTGGTTAGCAGGTCATCGTGGGGTCCAATTTGTGTGTTAATCTTGTATCTAATCTCTTCATTCCTGATACGGTCTTCATAAGTGATCCCTAGGATCTTTCTGTAGCATCTCATTTCTATTTTTAGGATCCTCTTCTCGAGATCAGTCAGCGCCCAAGATGCGCTAGCATCTGGCCGTGACCAGGGAGCGCATCAGTCTGATTTTAGTGTCGAGGGTTACTATATATGGTACAGTGAAACTGTTTATTACAGTTCTAAAAGTGTACCGAAAATTGACACATGATATCAAATAGGTTCTTCCTTTTTCTTTGTGTAAAAATCGGATAAATAAAAGCAAAGCATTATTTTACATAACGTTGTTTTTGTTTTTTAATAACGATTCGATCATGTAGTCCTATTAAGCGTACGCTATATTATTTTATTTATGATTATTAGAATTATATTAGAATATCATTCTAACAGTAGAATGCTTCTTTCCATGCCAGCAGTACATATGGGCCCTGGTCTTCTGCTAGGAGCAAGACTGACTACATACTGCAATGGTTAGCAGACGTGAACGCCAAGAGGAAGACGTAATCTTGGACAGACAAATTTGTCTTATTGTTGTGTGTCTGTCGTCATGTCGTTATCCTGTTGTCTTAAGCATGACAGTAGACACATTTTTAAAAATCTCGTACTATTATGCATGTTTATTATTAATACAAAATCTATAAACAACAAGCATTAACCACTGGCTACGCCCGTTGACCTGTTCCCAGGCTATATGATTGTTTTGCCAAGGAACCCCTTCCATGTTTTTCTCACCTATAACAATATAGTGGTATAAAGTTAAAGGCTTCCTCATACCTTCCTTTGTCCAGCAAATTCTAGTATTTATTGTGTTGAATTATAATGGATCTCCCCTCCCTTTTCTTACTAATAACAATATAATGATATAAAGTTAAAAGCTTTTCAAGTACAGAACTTCTAAGCAAGTTTTTTTTTTTTGAGTATTGATCCTTAGTGTGGCACAGTGCAGGCTTATAATTAAACATTCAAAGTAAACATCTTTAACTCACAATTGAATTTTTGAAATAGTTTTGCTAATTGGTTTGTTATGTCCCCAGTAATACACAATCTGACCCTGGTACGGAGTTAGAACGTGAATAATGTTCGTGAATATGTTTCGTATGAAATAAAATGTCGATTAGATTTTATCTGTAGGAAGTGACTAAAACTAGTTTTATGACCAAATCATTACCCCAGCTACACACCCCAGCTATACACCCCAGCTATACAAGATTAGTTTGAAGTATTGAAATGACTGGTTGACTCTTTAGCTGTTCTGAGACAGCGTATTGCTACATTGGTTCCAAATATGTAAATTTTGCTATTCTATAACGTATATGTATTTTGATATGAATTTAACGAAATAAAAAATGAGGAAAATATGTGTGTGTGTTTTGTCATAAAATACTTTATTTTAGAAAGCTTTTTTTTTTATATTTGTGAACTGTAAACACACATACACATACACACACACAGCACACAGAGTTCTGTTTACGGATAAAAACTGAAAATATGTTATTTTTTAAATTTTAATATTCTAATTTCTCACTCGAACCTAGAGTTTACACAACAATATAACCACCATAAAGTGTAAGGATCTTAGGTTTACCTTTAAGTGATTACCTTATTTTCACGCATATACTTCGCACACGCGTATACCGCGCACAAATTACAAAATAATTAAAAATCAAACTCGTAGGGCCAGCACTCTTATATACCCCGCATGTGCAAAGCGTGATCTGCAATTTTTTAAAAGACAATACCTCCATTATACAATTTATAATGTAATAAAATAAGATTTACGTAAAAATATTTGTAAAACTGTGATAGTATTTCAATAAAATTGAAGCAACTTTAAATGTACTCACCAGTCAATGTGTAGTCCATTATGGCTGCCTACGTCATGTTCTTTATTGTTATTATTATTGTTCCAATGATAGGCCTTTAAATATACATAATTATTAATTTATTAAACTCTTGAATCAATAATGCCTTACATTCGGAAATTAACTTTCAAGAACGCGATAGTCCTTTCAAAATCGATGTTGGATCTAGGCCTAGATTTAGCCTGTTGCCAAATTTGCATCTTTTTTTTTTTACTTTAAAAAATGTTTACGGTCAAACTAGAGTTTTCCCAGCGAGCTATCAGCGATATACATCAACTGTTAAATTTCTTAGAAAATCGTTAAAGTTGTTTTTGAAATCGGCGTCCCCCCACCCAAGTTCCCCCATGAAGGAGTGACTAAATAGAGGTATTGTAATAAATTACTATCATCGGTAGGCACATTTGTTTTCTTGATGTTTAGAATGACTTTAATGTACATTTCACAAACACACAGCGAACTATAGGAGGTTTATGTCCCTAGTTTCCGTTAAGCTATGTTTATGAGTAAAATAAATTTTGTAAACCCCGCACCTTTGTATATCCCGCACAACATCCATTGCTAAATTTGTATAACCCGCGGGTTTATATGTACGGAAATACGATATTTGATATGAAATATGCGATGGTGGCATTTCTATGGTCAAAGTGCACCGACAAATTTGGTTAAATTTTAGTTTAATTTAATTTTTGGTGTGCACATTAATTCTCCTGCTCTCTATCTCTCTTTCTCTCTCTCTCTCTCTCTCTCTCTCTCCATAAACTAAAAACATTGAACAACTAGTTTTTAGACCAAAATCATATTTTTATTCATACTTAACTATTCTTTTATTAATGAAATACAGTTATTCTATTTGTATTTAATATACTTGATAGACCAGTGTTTCCCGGACTCTAACGGAACACTTTCCATTTTCTGAGAATTTAGCAGCATGCATTGCTTTTTTTTTTAGTCGGATTATTTTTTTTTTATTTAAACAGTATTTTAAATTAGAATAAATTAATTCTAATTAGAAAACTAAAATAAACTATACAGATGTGTGCGTCACAAATAAACTGTAAGAAACAGAAATAAAATAACAATCTTGTTTTGAAATAGTAATGTACTACTCAGACAAAGAAATCATTTTAAGTTTGATCTTTGTTTCTTTGTTTCATATTAAAAAGAGTTCCAAGCTTAATCTCATGTTGTTATAGTTTGTTTTTGTTGTTGTTTTTTTCCGAGAAGAACTAATGATTATTTGTTCCAATAGTTTATGGAACATCTTTTCAAGCCTTACGGAACTGAAGAGTTCCGCTGAACACTGTTAGGGAAAACACTGTGCTAGACTATCCCAAGATATACTCAGGTTCACCACTAGAACAAGACAGCTGACAGTCTCAGTGACGAGAGAATATAAGGTGGAGTTACATTGTTAGAAAGAATGATTACAACTTTCTCCTTTCAAAAATTCTAAGATCATTGAACAATCAAAATAATGTTTTATCTTTACTTCAAATGTGTAGAGTTGTATACCCTGGTTACAATATTTGGATTCATTAAGTAAGCAAACATCCTGACACATCAGAAGAGATAGACATTGTACAAGTAATTAAGGGAGGTAAATCGTCAATTTTTTAAATATATTTACTAATGATGTATACACTCCAGCTTAAAACAAACAAAAACACTTTTACCAAAATAAACACGTAAATACGCTCGTGTGTAATGTTATTTATGCATCTCTTTGAAATGTTGAACAGAAGAATTAATATTTAATCAACCAGACCTGAAACAATAAATATTGTCCCTAAGACCGAAGGATCAAATAACATGGAGTTGTCACATAAGTAAGACTTGTCTCCAAATAACTTTCACAGAATGATGGTAAATGGGTTGGAAAAATATGAAGTTCTTGGTCTATAACCACAAGTTATTTCGTGTAATTGACAAAAAGCATAAGAAACTGATGTAATGAAAATACAATAGAGATGTGTTCTTGATTGGTGATATAATTAACTAACATGTATTTGTGATTTAAAATACCTTGCCAAATCATTCCACTGTAATATTCATATTGTTCTAATTATTGAAGCTTGCTTTGCATTCATAAATAATAAGGAACTCTAGAATCTTTCATTAACTGGTGAGAAACTGTGTGAATACTTATCTTCCCGTGACCTTTTGTATTTGTAACAAAAATGGGAAAAGCCTACATCCTTCTTTTTTATTTTTCATTACGATCAGTTTGTCTCCCTTTGCTTTTGGAGCATTTTCAAAGGTCACTTTATTGTTGCAGTATGTTAAGATGAAAAACTACTATTTGAAATACAATCTTGACAATTGTATTGAAACATAATATATATCACAAAGTTTGAGATGATCATGTGTCAAAGCCTTACTTTACTGTGATAGATATGTCAATCACCAATCACTCACTAATATATTATATGAATTACTTATTACAAATCAGTCGAGCAGAAACAGAATAAAAGAAATATTTACAGCTTTATAAAATGTGTATGTTTGAACAATAATTTTAAAAAAAAACAAAAAAAAGTATGTTCTTAATATTTACATTATAATCCATTAATCTATGGTACAAAGCACAACTCGTGGTTGTCAAAGGCAGAACTACTATTTACTTGTTACTTCCCTTTCTCCTTGAAATCTAATTTGGTTTGAAGGGAGATCGTACACAGTTAACAGTGTTCCGAATCTTTGACAACATAAGAGAAGTGCATTCCTATGGCACGTGTTAGATTCGCGGTTAAATCTGCATAGTGAAATACAGATAGAACACAGAGTTACATGTTTACATCAATCACTGAACACAATATATAGATAGAATATATAAGCCCACAGTGTTTTTTCAGACTACAATGGGAGTAAACAAAATAATAAAACAATTAACAATAACACACATGATATAATAATGCTCATGTGTAAAATAGACAGACATGTTTATATTTTAAATATAATACATATACATAAATATAAGCCATAATCGTAATCATAATCTCAACCTTAAGTTTGTTTTGAACATGTAGGTTAAAAATGGATCAAAATTACACCTGCATTCACATACAGGAGCATACACACAATAAATTCTGAACATACAGACAATAAATTCTGAACATACAGACAAGAAATTCTGAACATACAGACAAGAAATTCTGAACATACAGACAAGAAATTCTGAACATACAGACAAGAAATTCTGAACATACAGACAAGAAATTCTGAACATACAGACAAGAAATTCTGAACATACAGACAAGAAATTCTGAACATACAGACAAGAAATTCTGAATATACAGACAAGAAATTCTGAACATACAGACAAGAAATTCTGAACATACAGAAAAGAAATTCTGAACATACAGACAAGAAATTCTGAACATACAGACAAGAAATTCTGAACATACGCACAATAAATTCTGAACATACACACAATACATTCTGAACATACACACAATAAATTCTGAACATACACACAATACATTCTGAACATACACACAATACATTCTGTTACAACTGTGAGGCAAGAATGTGGCAGTAAGTTGATCTTAATGTACTCAACATGGACTCGATACTAAGTTTGCGATAAGGTTTCTGAGATGGGTCAACTTGAATTATCGGAAGATTTGTGAACCTAATTAAAAACGTATTTTGTATTGGCACGATTGGGCCCGCGGGTCCTACGACTTGCACGGCCTTCGATAAAATGCACAAAAAAGAAAGTAAGTAGGCCTACCTTTGACTGCAACAAGGTTATAGGTACAACATGATTTAGGCTTTTTTGGTTCTCTGAAGAGCTGCATTTATTTCTAGGAAATGTAAGCTATGACTTTAGGGACGAAACTTTTTGGGGGTCCCCTCAAAAATAGTTCAAGGGATACTAGCTAAGGAACAAATGCGTTATGCTGACTACTAGGCTCTCCTCATCTCAAATAGCTTAGGGCTTATCAAGTGTAAATCCGACCCTGGTTCTGGGTTGTGTCAATAGAATGTAATCATTAAATAGAGATAATAAATAGAGATACGTGTCCATATGCTTGTCGATAAACTAGCCATATGTTGTGTTTAATCCTAAACTAAGTGCACGCTACGTGTCTCAGAGTTGAACTAAATGTCCAAGGATAAAGAACTACAAACTATTTTGTTTGTGCTCTGAACAGAAGGTAATATTTCCCAATTGTAAGAAATGAACCAATAAAAATTCCTTTCAGTTTGTTATAAACAGAACGAGAAAAAAAATAATGTAAAAGTACATTCAGGGCGTATTCAAAACTTTAAAGAGCATTTCTTAAGGTTGCGATCTTGTTAGGGAAGCAATACGATTTCTGACTTTCATCTTTATTAATCCTCTCACCGGGAGATTCATCCTGATGTTGTATTTTCTAATGAGTTACTTGACGTCACGCAAAGTGATTTAGACTGGAACACAACCATTAGATCTAACTGATACTCTTTAAGTTTATTTGGAACCTATTAGAAGCTTACAACATCTCACCGGTAGTTGCATCAAGCAGGTTTTTCTTAATGTGTGACATGCATTTAGTTGGACAAAAGTCACCAGGAGTTTCATCCTAGTACAGAGTGTCTTTTGTCTACCACGTTCGACCTAGCCAACAGGAGCTGAACTGTAGCGTCTATGTCATTTATTTAGTAGGTCATTACAATTAGTCCATAGGAACTGTATCGCAATGTTTTATTTCCTTTGACTTTGTCGTAGTTATTAATGAACTTTATCCAGTGGTAGCCAAAGGAACTCACCAGAATCTTCGTGCTCTTGTTTCTTCTTTCATGTATGCTAAAAGTTCTTCTGAAAGCATCTTCCATTGGATTGAATACGTCACGACGAGCGGGTTTTCTAAAAGTGAAGATTTCTATCATTTGACATCTGGAATTTCAATCGGTTGTTTCAGCCCATAGCCAAACAGAGCGCCGTACAAAGTCATTCATTAGACAAGATTTCAAAACACGAAAATAGCCTCACACACATTCGCATTTAAGAATGTATGATTATCCGTTTGTTTGTTTTTTCATTGACACAGCTTCTGATTTCTATATTTCAATGAATGAAATTGTTCGTGCTTGAACATTTTTGTTATTCTTATGACTCCACACTTTTATCTTATCTTATAATTCACAGATTCTGAGATTAGTGGCCTGCATAAATTCTTGAAGCAGCTAACTTCAAGTAACTTTGCTTCAGATGTCTCCAATATTCTTGCACTGTCAAGCAAACTTTTTACTTCGTTTTTTTGTTTTGGAACTCTCTTTGTTCATGAACTTTTGGATAATTTCTAAGCACATGTTAATTATTTCACTGAGTTAACTTTATCTTACCTTTACAACGGTTTTTCCTTTCTTTTATTTTTTTACATTTTTCTTTTTTTTTTTAATAAAAATAAAACCTAAAGGAACAATTGAAATATTGATTGTCTTAATTTTAAGGTGGTACTATCGGGATTTCTTACTTTCAATTAAGTTTGTTACCCCACAACACTACGTTGAGAGTTCAATATTTTCTTACAGATAGAAAACAATTTGGATATAGTGATGAAACCTAATGGAATCAATTTGGATTTAGCAACTTGATTATAAAAAGTGTTAATTTTCAGGGGAAAAAAGTAGATTTAGAGTAGCATTGAAGCAAGCAAATAGGTAGCTATAAAGCAGCCATAAAATAGACTTGAATTAGCCTCAAAGTAACTTTAAAGCAGCTTTAAAGTAGCCTTTAAGTAGCTTCAAAGTAGCTTTAAAGCAGCAATAAAGTAGCTTTAAAGTAGCATTAATGTAGCAAACTACGATGGTCGTTCTTTCTTGCTCGTTGAATGTGGCAAATTAAGGTACGATTAGTTGATCAGCGTTTGCTCTGGGAATGTGATTCTCTTTCAATCTCTTACTAAATCATAACACATGACATAATGCCCAATTTGTTATAAATATCACACACAAAACAAAATGGATTCCCTTAGCAACAGACAACAAGATATGAGTAACTTCTCTGTCTACCTCACACAATAGAAGTGATTATTGGCGAAGATGAAAGGTCACCGGCAGATCGTCCTCACATTTGGTCACCGGCAAGTAGACCATGTTAGCGGCAGGGTTGTGCAGCTCCCAGTCCACCAGACGAGCTAACTCAATCAGAAACACTGACATCTCCAAGACGGCAAGAGACTTTCCTAGACATGAACGAGGGCCAGCTCCAAAGGGGATATAACTACAGGATTCAGGCTTGCGAAGAGTTGTCTTTAAAAGAATACAAAAATGCAATGCATGGTGATAGATGGCATTTCATGTTACGAAACAATTTTTGAAGTTTATTTAAAAATAGGCAGAAACCTTTATTTCCAAAGCATTTTCTATCAAGCATCGAAACAAATATTTAACATGAGAGTTTGTGTTGCTCTGTTATTGAATCAATTATCATCATGGCGTCCATTTGAATTTCAATCGAAGCAACATATTTCAACTAATTTCAAATCAAAGAAAGCTCTGGCTATACGATTATTTATTCTGAATCACTGCCTTACCTGCAATGTTGTGTCCTGCCAACGTTCAGGTAAGAACAAGTTTCTGTCATGGAACAAGTCTGAAGTATTGTGTGTGTCTCTGATGCTGTACATGACCGACCATCCTTTTGGGACCTGGTAGTTCTGAAGACAAAACAAACAGTTGGATATCAAGTCACCCAAAGTTTAGCTTCAATCTTTATGCAAGATGGAAAACGTGGATGAATGAAAAAAAGGCTGGGTTTAAAAAAATTTAATAATTGTTCAAAGCCACATTTTTAGATATAATGTGTTTTCAAAGTCTATACGTTATCAAATAAATGATTAGCTTTACTGTTGTTACACGTAAAAAAATTAGTGCGCCCTAAAACTTCTTACTGTACTTACTCCAAGTTCCAGAGTCTTCTCGGCTTTTCGGAAAGCGCCTCCCACTGGAGGAAGGAGCCTTAAAACTTCCTTTATGATCCACTGAGTATACTCTAGTGTCAATATGTTCTCGTAAGACAGAGGCACTGTTTTGTCTGAGAAATTATCAACAACAAAATATAGCGAAATTCAAGTCACAAGATAGTGATAGAACAAATACATTATTATAAGCATGATAGTTATCACATCGGTAAATGAACGTTGTAATTACAAGGTTTAAAATACTTTGATCGTAACATCGCATACATTAGCTCAACTCATAGGTTAAGACTTGGGATTAAACTATAAACTACAGCACGGTAAATAACTCATTTTTTTCTGTAAGACAACCATATCTACTATCTACATCAACTAGTTAGGTTTCACTTTTTTTATTACTATACTTTAAGATTCTTAGCAAAACACAATACAGTTTTATAAATAGTTTGTAGATTTGTAGCGTTAAAATGCATTAATATTGCATACAATTTAAATACAATTACCTGCATGCAGCAATCCTTTCTTGTTCAATTCAGCGCGAAGAGTTTCCAGTACATCCGGGTATTTACCCAGCATGAGTATCAAACAGCTAAGTGCGCCAGAAGTGGTTCCTGAACCTGCGATCAGTGTTGTTAATGCATTGTCGACGATCTCCTCGCGACTGAGACCACCATTGTCAGCCTCTGTGTTGTCCAACGATTGATTGACCAGTAAAACATCTAGCATGCTGATGTGATCTGTGTCACCTCTTTGGGACAACCTGTTTAGGATGAACTCGACTAAGACTTTCCTCGCTTTCTGAGCCTAAAATAAAGAGTATTAGAAAAGAATTCTAACTGCTATTACTAAACCTTACTAATGTGTTTCCCCTATATAGTGTAGTATTTTGTTTCATTTAATACAACCGTTGAAGACCGTTTCAAGTTCTCTTTAAAAAATCTTGTAAATCTTTGACAGATGTCAGATTTCTACTTCCTCAAAGGCATTTTAGTTAGTTATCCTCAGAGAATTCCGACTTTAACGGCGATTAGTCGTATAGGTTAGAAGTAAAGGAAGGTCTCTAACTTTATCACAGACATATCAGGAAAATGAGATGATTCCGTAAATACACGGAATATGTATACATTCTTCTATCTAGTCTCCTCTCTTGTCAAATAGTATAAATTAAAAATGGATTTAGCGTGGCTAACTGGAGGACATGGTTTTGTATGATCGAACATTCTGATAGGACATTGAGCTGAGATTTTTTTGGTCTAGGGCGAGTCTAGGCCAAAAATCAGATTGTGTTCCTTCCAAATAGCTCATAACAAATATCCCCCTAAAACCTTATTATCAATGTATTATTAAGCCAAGAGTGCAGACAAATATGTATGTGATATATGTATATATTAGTGTATTATTCTTGCCTGATAGTACCCTGATCCAGGAACACTGAGAGGTAGACTAATCAAATTCTTGTTCACGGTTCTGAAAGATTCCCTCACCAGGCCATCGGGATCGTGTTCCTTGCGGCATCCCAACGTGATCTCAACCATGATGTCCGCCATCAGCTTCTCGCATGCGGGAAACGCCAGCATTCTACCCTGACAGCACCAGGCCAGCAAATGCCTCCTGATGTGTTCTTGTATGCAAGGCAAATAGTCGTTCAGCCTAGATGGATTTATATAGTGAACATTTAGTGTGCCTACAACAGGAAGACCAATTGATATTTAGTTACAATTACAATGAACAGTGCAGCTCTCTCCGAGTCTCTCGTGTAGACGTTTTCCAAAGTTTGATTTTTGAAAACTGTAAATTGTTCGAAGCGGTTATTGAAACTGGGGAATAAATAATTACAGAGATACGAAAGCTGTAATGTGTAATGCGTTTCTGTTGACGTCACAATAGTCTCGCATTGAGACCCTCAACGCATCATAACCATCAATCTAAATTTACCTCCAACAAAAATCTTGCATCCCTCAGAAACATGTGTAAACCGCTACACGCTTCTCAAATTTTATTTCTATGATCTATATTTTGTTTTGTATACTAGTGCTGCCCATTCATTTATAAGCCTGAGGGTCATTTAAATTTCTGGTTTATGTGCACTTGCGCATCAACCAAAAAAACAAAATGGACGAGTCCAATGGAACCAACTTTCTCAGGCTTCACTGTGTAGTGTGGGTAGAGGTTGTTCAGGAGACTCGATAGCACCACGTCACTGGCAGGAATGACCTATGCCCGGGTACGCTGTTCTGCCTCATCGTGGCACCCGGGTGGAAACGGCTACTTGAGGGGGTAGCTAGGCTAAATGAATGGCGAAACATAAGTCACGTGGGGTAGACGAGAGTCCACCTCTTGCACGGGCGGGGTTGCAACAGAGTCCCCATAAACCTGTCACACATCCATGCGCTGTTCCTCAAGGGACCGTTACATAAATGGCGAGTCCCCCACGGTTAGCTTGGTATAACAAAGGAAAATGGCGGAGGCTCCCGGTGTCCTCGGCCATGTTCAACCAAGCATGCGTCCGGGGCCAAAGGCATTTGAAACAGCAATGCTTTACATAGGCATTGACTCGGGTCTCTCTCAAACAGAACTGTTTCACACAGGTTTTTTTTTACTGTTTGGCGTCCAAACAGGGTTTTTTTCAAACTTAGAGCTCGAAGAGCCTTCGGCTCAGCTCTTAAGACGATCAAACGGAATGATCTATGACCTTAGTTTGGGCATCAAGACTGTAAACAGATCAAGAATTCAAAACTCGATCCCCATCAAGCCCAGACAAGGAAAATGATTCACTATTTTCAAAAAAAAAACCTTAAGACTCACCTGTTCAAACTTTTTCATCGTTAGTAGGTTTAGAGGAAAATAGCTGGCAGCAGAAAGAGACAGTTGGAGAGCTCTCACGAAGGACGCGGGACATTTGCGGACAAAGAAAAGCTCTTGTAGATGACAGGTGCAGAAGACGTAAAGAAAACTTAAACCCACACCCAGCAGGACAACAACTTTGTCTGCATCAGATGGTGGACAATATTCAGGTCGTAACTGGGTTTGCGTGGAAATGTGAAACACTGCACTCATTCTTAATCTTTGAAGTCAAAGACATTGACATTCATAAATTTAGATTGTTTTTTTTTTCTAGATATATTTATGGATCTAAATTATCTCCACTAGTTCATGTCTCAGACGTTCTGAAGTCACTTTGAAATAACAGTTTGTTTATTAACATCGCGATATAAGTTAAATTGTTTTTTTTTTTATATCGTTTAATGGCGTATCTTGTTCTTGAACCAGACGGTGATTTATGAGTGCATGATTGAATAAGATTGTACCCGATTCATACACGACAATGGTATCTACCCAAAGACCTACCTGACTGGAGTAAAGGCAGTCAACAGTTTTTTCTTCAGTTTGAAATGCTCCACACCTGTGTAGATGACAAGGCTGTTTTCTCCAAACATAACTCGACTCGATTTGGGTACATTCATTGACAGTAACTGAGATTCTCTGCTGACCAGTGGCCAGATGTAATCAACCCCAGTTAGCCTGACCATCGGACTGCCAAAGATGTGGGTCTTGTAGATATTACCGTATTGGAGAAAATTGTCAACAAAAAACTGAGCTTTCTGTGAACAAATAAAATATGGAGAGAAATTAATCTCTTACTGTACTGTGCCTTGTAATGTACTTAAATTTAACTTTGATATATTTAATTGTTATGTTACATTGTTGGTTAACAACCATATAATAACAGTTTTACTTTTAATTTGAAATATTTAAAAAATTATATTATGAAACTTATTTGTAATTTTAAATCCTTCATAGCTATCAGGTAATAAAAAATGTCAAGGTCAATGTTGATGTAACTGTAGAAAGTTATAAACAATAAACAGGATGTTTCCATTTGTTTAAACAACAGTAGAATTTCCAATAATAGAGTGGTTCTCAAAACTGTGGTCCGCGGTCCCCATGTGATTTGTGAGACGACCGCTAGGGGTTCGAATAAAACTGAACATTGCATACAATTACTTTTTTTTTGTGGTTAAGAGCCAGTTTATCTGATAATTTGAAAAATAATGATCGACATTCACTACTGTTTAAAATGTCTATTACGACCTATTGTACGACGACTTATTGGAATCAAAGTTTTGAAGTCATTCTTCACTTGAATAGTACTGACTTGTAATGAACCTTTTTTTACGCGTAGACAAACTCAGATCCCAATCATAGATTCTTTCATTCTAATACAGAAGCAGCTCATTCAAATAGCCCACAAACTCAGATCCCAATCATAGATTCATTCATTCTACTACAGAAGCAGCTCATTCAAATAGCCCACAAACTCAGATCCCAATCATAGATTCATTCATTCTACTACAGAAGCAGCTCATTCAAATAGCCCACAAACTCAGATCCCAATCCTAGATTCATTCATTCTAATACAGAAGCAGCTCATTCAAATAGCCCACAAACTCAGATCCCAATCATAGATTCATTCATTCTAATACAGAAGCAGCTTATTTAAATAGCCCACAAACTCAGATCCCAATCATAGATTCATTCATTCTAATACAGAAGCAGCTTATTCAAATAGCCCACAAACTCAGATCCCAATCATAGATTCATTCATTCTAATACAGAAGCAGCTCATTCAAATAGCCCACAAACTCAGATCCCAATCATAGATTCATTCATTCTAATACAGAAGCAGCTCATTCAAATAGCCCACAAACTCAGAACCCAATCATAGATTCATTCATTCTACTACAGAAGCAGCTCATTCAAATAGCCCACAAACTCAGTTCCCAAACATAGATTCATTCATTCTAATACAGAAGCAGCTTATTCAAATAGCCCACAAACTCAGATCCCAATCATAGATTCATTCATTCTAATACAGAAGCAGCTTATTCAAATAGCCCACAAACTCAGATCCCAATCATAGATTCATTCATTCTAATACAGAAGCAGCTTATTCAAATAGCCCACAAACTCAGATCCCAATCATAGATTCATTCATTCTAATACAGAAGCAGCTCATTCAAATAGCCCACAAACTCAGATCCCAATCATAGATTCATTCATTCTAATACAGAAGCAGCTCATTCAAATAGCCCACAAACTCAGATCCCAATCATAGATTCATTCATTCTAATACAGAAGCAGCTCATTCAAATAGCCCACAAACTCAGATCCCAATCCTAGATTCATTCATTCTAGTACAGAAGAAGCTCATTCAAATAGCCCACAAACGAGAAACTCAAAACCAAGGATTGAGACTCACAAATTCTGGTTTGAAAAATAAATTCACATTTTTTATTCAACATTATGAGTCCCTATACAGAAGTAGTTGGCTGTTTCCCTGTTATCTTATTGAGTAAAACGTGGACTCAATGCCGTCATGAACCTCGACAAATAAAACAAACCGACTAGAAATTTGTGGCCATGGAGATTTGCAGTTGCTATTGGTAAAAATTCCTATAATATAATGCTGTCTATTTTGTTTTTGTTTTTTTTACATTTGTAAGTTATAAACTATGCATTTATGTAGCTTTTTCGTTTAGGGGTTTGTACACTTTATTTCTCTTACACCCATTCTGTGATCAAGTTGAAACTTTGCACAAAAACCTGAATCAATAAAAAGAAATTAACGAAATAGTCAATTATTTATGGTAATTAATTATTTTGTTAGATACCAACAAGGGAAATTATTTCTTCAGTATTTACAGATAACTGAACACATTATTTCTCCTACACCTATTGTAAGATCATGTTGAACGTTTAAGCACTTATTTATTTTACCAAACAAAACAAGAATAAGTTAAAAATTAACCACTTAGTCAATTAATTATTCATAAATATTTTATATCGAATAAGGGAAATACCTTCTACATTATTGAGAGAATAGTTGTATAAAAGGAGTTCTTCCCTTTAAATAATCTTTGTTCTTCAAAAGAAAATCACGTGACATTGTACTTGTTGTTTTATTATTTTACAATAAATAAATTTTTAATTGTCATGTTCAATTGGTTCATAACAAATGTATATTTTATTTAGATTTGTATCAGACCCACAAAACACCTTACAATAATTATAAGGTAAAAAGATGTACTTAATCTTTTTTTTGTAAATTGCAAACATTCCTTCCAAAAGAACATCACATTCTAAGCGCATCCACGTTTTAGTTTAACTCTTATTGTTAGATATTAGACTTTATCTTCTGTCACCATGTGTTTAAGTAATTTGTACAAAGCTTACATCAACTCACTACGTCTGTTCGTGCCTCTATTTGTCTGGTACGAATCTTGGACACTTATTTCTCCCTCTTGCTATTCTCGAATTAAGTTTTGAAGCTTTGCATAATTATTTATTGTCCCTAAGAAAACATGTAAATATTAACCAATTAATTAATTGTAATTAATTAATTTTGTTTGATATAGGTAGCCTTAGATAGGTAAAATCTTACTGTATAGAGATATATGGCTTTAATGTGCAGCTCTTTCTCGTATATATATATATATATATATATATATATATATATATATATATATATATATATATATATATATATATATATATATGTTCTTCGTATTCAATTAGATAACTTTAATTCTATAAATTCAATGCATTTTCTGGTCGACGTCATTGTGGCAAGTTATGAGAACTTTTTATTTTTTGCTTGGACTAAGGTGATTAGCGGATCTATACAGTCACTGACCTTCCAAGCAAACTGGAGGTTTTGTCCAATGAGTGGCCAGCCCATGTCTCCAGGGGGAAGAGGGAGACCACACGTCTTGTCTTTCATGGCGTCGAACTTTCGTTTCCATAGCAAGTGACTTAAGTAACAAACAAATATAGTGACCAGTAGGACTAAGGCTGGTGTCACTAGCGGAGTCCTGAGGAGAGACAAAACAGGGTTCAATGGGTAAATAACAAACAAACAAACAAACAAAAGATTTAGACACAAATGTTTGCGTCTCGTTCAGAAAAGAACTAGGAATGCGAGAGACATTTGAAAGACAAGGACACGGTCAGTTGTAGAAACAGAGAGACAGAGAAAGAGACAGAGACAGTCGGAAGAAAAAGAGAATGTGACATCAAGCTATAAAAAGAATTAGCAAAATATTTTTTTAAATACTTAAAAACACAAAGGTTATAAACGGAAAATGGCCGCAAAATTACAACAATATTTCTCAATACTGTCTGATTTATCTCCGTTTTTCTATGTCATACAAATTGAATTAGTTATCACTAAATCATTAATTTATTTAATTTTGTTAATCGATTCATGTATTTTCTTCGACAATGAATAATTGTGCAAAGTTACAACTTGACCCGAGAATGGGAAGTGGGAAAAATAACGTGTACAAGATTTGATGCAGACAGACAAAGATGATATAAAGCTTTGTCAAAACCAAAACAAAAATCCATCTCATTTAGTTAGTTCAGAAAAAAAAAATTTAAACAATTGCCCTTTGGCGTAAATTATAGGACAGTTACGGTAACTGTCACTTCTCCCAATTAAGTCTCACCAAAGATTCAAGTTATAAAAGAAAAATCGATAACATCTAGAGAGGAAAAAAGTGTAGCTACTGACCTTAATCCTTAGGAAGTGCTCATTAAAAGATCTCAGATCATGAGCTACAAAAACATTGCCCTGTTCTGCAACCACCCCTCGAACGGACGATCTTCTTTCTTATTTGTGTTTTTTTTTTAGGTCGGCCTTGCCTGGCCTTGTTTGACCCAGTGGCCTACTAACTATGTCCTCACTGGGTCACACTGTGCTGCTCCGTGCCCTGGTTTGACTGCCGACTGTGTCGATGCCCTGTTCGCAGGGCGCTGGCTTCCCCCGTCGCCCTCATCGTGGCGCTCTCCCCGCCCCCCTGGGTTGCGTTGATAGAACCCGAGTTACTCGGCGACCTTTTGCTGCGTCGAGCAGGTTGTGTTTACCTTGAGTGACAGAGCTCCTGGGCTATTTCTGTAGATGAGCGGATCTCTTGGAGAAACAAAAAACACTCACGCGTGTACACACAAACGCAGAGTTGACCTCATTAAACGTCTATGACCTGGACTGGAGTGTTTGATAAAATTGTTTTAATAAAGGCCAGAGTTGTCATGTTATGTAGGTGAAGCCTTGTTTTAAACGTAGAGTCTCAACCGTGCAATTGGCAAGGGGCTTATTTGCCCCAAGACAGCTAAAATATAAGTCATATATATGTATAGAGAGAGAGATAAAATATTGTAAAATACTTTTTCACAGGTTTCTCTTGTTATCATTTTAAATTTCATTTTTTTTCTCTTATTCCATAATTTATATGTTGATTTTTCTTCAACTTTTTTTTTTCAATTTTACTTTACCATTTGTATGAGTTATATTTGTCTTAGTTGCCTTTTTTTTAATAACAATTTTTTTAATATTTTGTAAGTCTAAATTTCGTACATTTAAAATTAGGTAATTTTTACAAAGCTTCTAACGACTCACTCTTTCTGGTAAAAAGTTAGTGCACGCTATTTCTCCCACACCCAATCTCGGATCAAGCTGAAATTTTGCATAATTATTTGTTTTACTTGACAAGACAAGAGTCAGTAAAAAATTTAGCCATTTAGTTAATTAACTATTGGTAATTAATTTATTTATTTAGTATCAAACAAGAGAAAGAAATCGTACTTGACAAGATGTGGTGGTATAAGTTGAATTATTCCCCTTCATGAGGCTTAAGCCCTGAGTGAACAAGTTTTTTTTATGCATTTAAAAAGCGATCACGACAACATTAACAGAGATACTCCTTCCCCCCCTCCTTTTGTTTTCCCAACTTGTCCAGACAAGTGATAGGGCAGTGAGAAAGCTAAAAGCATGAAATAGCGCTAAACTAAACTAAAACAATTGTTAAAAATATTTCTAATCGTACAGTTTTATTATTGTTAGCCTAGATCTATTACAAATTTAATCACATGACTGATCCAAACTAATTGATACAATTGTTTTAATACAAGCTTTGTTCTTTTTTAAAAGTAATGCGCTACACTTACACACACACACATTAATCATAAAACAATCTTGCATTATGACATTGTTTTGGCTGTGTGTGTGTGTTTTTTTTTCTCTAATTTATTTAGTTAGTTTTTGGAACAAATTAATTGATGATACATGACATTTCGTGGCCATATCTTTTAAAGCAGATTCAACATTCTTATTTGCCCCAAGACATTTTTAATGAAACATTTTTAGAACATATTTCACCCAATAGATGAGAACCACTGGTCCTGACGTTAACATCGATCTCCAGCTTTCCGAAATGAGGTCAAGCTGACTAGCGCACATCTAGGGTAGGCAAACTCTCTGATCCGGCTGGGCAGAAAGCCAAAGAGAATTCATTACTGTGACCTGAATTCTTTAAAATGTAGGTCAATTCTCGTGGTGTTAGATTCAGGGAATCTCAAATGTGAACGGCTTAGTAAATTTCGGTAACTAATGACTCAAAATAAGAAGTAAAGTTCCCCTTTCAGACCTTGCGGTCTATAGGGCAGTTGAAGTAAAGGTCATCTGTTTCTGTGGTCCATGGTTAACGACGGTGTCAGGTCTGTGTATATATTTTATTACAAATCCTAGTAGGCCTATTAGATTGTTAAAAATGCTGTTGCTCTTCATGGTAGGGCGGACGCTGTGTGGGACCTGAATTTCGAAAACGGCTCTTACTATTGTGCTAAAAATTTGTATTTCTTTGGGGAAAAAATATTTCCTTATTGAAAATTCTGGTGTTATTGTTATAATATTTCAACATATAATTATTTGAACATTAAATTTGGCTATTCTGAACACGCTTTCAATTATACTATTAATAGTGACAAAAAAAAAACAGGGGAGGCTACTTTAATAAAGGGAGATTTTTGTTCTATATATTTTTATACCCTTTATGCAAGCAGTTTTGCAATTTGCTAAAATCAAGTTATTATTGCATGGGTGTAGCCAGGGGCTAGGGGAAGTTTCGGGGTTCAATAAAATCATAGGGAGGGTGATTTGGTCACTTTTGATGACAGTAGTTTGCGTTTCTTTATTACCTAGAACAAAACTACATTCAACTAAATCAATGAAAGAAACCTAATAGGTTTAAAGGTCGATCTAACCACCAATCACTGGGACTCATTAATGAAGTGCTTATAATAACAGATTTTATTCTGGACATGCAATTTTTGTGTCTTTCCAATAACTCCAGAAAGAACGTATAACTATTCTGAGTAACAAATAGTACAAATAGTGTGCATAAGAAATGGGTTTTAAAAATGAACAGTCTGGCTGTATTGAACTATAATTACGTAAATTTAGAGTATATATTATATTATTGACGTTTATGTTTTCTGTAAGAGTGACACATAATTTACCGAATACGTAAATTGTATTTTTTTAAATTCATTTAGTATGTGAGCCTCATAATTACACATTTTCTAAAAGCAAGATTTAATAAGCAGTGTTTAAATAAATATGTTCAAAACCTTTGACCACCGTCCTTGCACATCAAGACAACGCACAACACAACACCCGCAACACAACACCCACAACACAATATCCACAACACCCACAACACAACACCCACAACACGTTACACAACACCCACAACACAACACCCACATTTCCTCCTGAAATTAAAACATAAAAGCCAAAGGAAAAAAAAATTGGAGAAGTCATGTGTAATAGATTTAGAACAACAACAATAAATCTGTGGGAGTCATACTATTTGAATCAATTGCTTTTGTTTAGCGCTATTTCATGCTTTTAGCTTTCTCAATACGTTATATATATATATATGATCCTATCTCGTATCTGCACCAGTAGGGAAATAAGGGGGAGAGGGAGAGAGAAAGAAAGAAAGAGATATCTGGATGGATTTTATCCTAATTGATTTTTTAAAACATTTACAAAAACAAAAGAACTCTTCGCTCAAGCCTTCTCTGGCTAACCACTTTGCTAGTGAGGTTCTTATGACTAGTTCAGATAATATAGTGATATACTGTTCATTACAATTTTGAGCGGCGACCTATGAAGGGAACTAGCTCAGCTTATACCTCCACTTCTGTCAAGTAAAGTTTCTTTCCCTTTTTCGAGATACCTAACAATTACAACAACTAATTACCAATAGTTTACTAATTAACTAATTGGTAATTTTTTAAAATTGATTCTTGTGTTGGGTAAAAGAAATAATTGTGCAAAATTTCAGCTTGATTTGAGATTGGGTATCGGAGAAATAACGTGTACAAGCTATTTATCCGACAGACAGACCGAATTGATATAAGCTTTATAAAAAAAAAAATAACAAATAACTCTAGTGAAGACGCTGTTGAGACGATGCATATTCAGAATGTTTGTACTTTGTAACTGTTGTAACTTCGCTTAAAACCTCTCAAATGTTGACCACTCCAAAATGGTAACTTGTACATGAAGAATGAAATGATGAAAAGAGCCTTCCGGTGTTTCACTTCAGACATAGGGAAAACTTACTAGAACAACTTTGTAGCTTAAATAAACCAAGACATACTGCCACTACAAAGTAGAGAAAGCAAGTCTGTGAATCGTGGTCAACTGTTAGGAGAAGTAACATGCTAAAGCTAGAAAAAAACGTTTCATCTATAATATTGCAAGCGTCTTGTCCAGAAAACTAATAAAAGAATAACACAAGAATAACGTTTATGTAACAAGCCTAATAGGTTTGTGATGAACAAATCGTTATGAGAGACAGAGACAAATGGACGCGTTTCCTGGTTTTGTTTTTTTTTAGAAATATTCAATCGATCCCCCCACCCCCACACACACATTTTAAATCTTTATATTTATTTATATCCCCTTCCTAAATAGGCGGGGCTCATTTGAGCCATCAAAAGTAGGCCTACCGAGAATGAAATTGCATCATGAATGAGATACTAGATGAAGACACTTCATTATTAGCAACTGTGTTGCACTCCCTACTACTAAAGATTAGGGAACAAGAATACGCCTTGGTGAATTGGTGCTATAGCTTCCCTAAAAGGTGATCGTATCAGACGTAGACTCTGACACAGAAACATGAAGTTGGCAAGGTCCTGACTTTAACAATAGGACGATAAAAGAACTGGAAAAACTATTGACTTCCCGTCATGAAGAGTATGACTTTCCTCAATGGACGTCATGCACTGGTCAAACTTTCTCATCCGTCTCTTTCTCATCACCCCACCACCAGAACCATACTTTGTTTTGTCTAGGGTAAAAAAGGACATCGCCAGTAGACCGTTCAGAAAGGTGAGAAGCAGCGTAAGTTATCTTATCTTATATGATACAGACGTTACTTCAAAAAAGATGATTACGTCCTACACGTCATGCTTTTAGTCATGCATATTAAGAAATGACCTAAATTCTGCCAAGTCACTAGTTTTCCTGGCTAGCTGAGGCAACCCATTCCATGCTCTAATAGCACTAGGGAAGAAAGAGCATTTGTACAAATTTGTCCTAGCATATGGATCAAGGAATGTGCCTTTATCTTTGTGTCTTTCAGGGTATTTTATTAAATTTTGTATTTGAAGATTATGGTTCAGTGTTTTTATGTATAATTGCTACTTTACTTTTAAGTCTTCTATCCTGAGGGCTTTCTAAATATAGTGATTTTACTAAAGGTGTTACTGTAGTCAAATGTGAATATTCGTTTGTTATGAATTTCACTGCTCTATTTTATGTCTGTTCCATTTTCTTAATGTTTTCTTGAGTTGAGGGGTCCCAAACGGAGGATGCATATTCTATTATTGGCCTAACCAAAGTTAAATAACATTCTAATTTTATGTTCTTATTCGATTTATAGAAATTTCTTTTAATGAACACTAATGCTTTGTTTGATTTTTTGATAGTCTCATCAATATGGGTATTCCATGACAGTTTTTCATTTATTATAACACCTAGGTATTTTGCGTTTTTAGTCTGTGTTACTGGTTTGCCATGAATAAGATAAGTGGAATAAAGTTTTAGTTTTTTTGTTACTCTTAATAACTGACATTTTTCTGGGTGGAAAGACATGCTCCAATTTGATTCCCATTTCTGTAATTCATCTAATTCTCTTTGTAAAATATCTGTGTCTTGTGTTGTTTTTATTGTTCTATATATTATGCAATCGTCTGCGAATAATCTGACTTTTGTTCCTGAACTAATGCAATTCGGTAAATCGTTTATGTAAATTAAAAATAGTAGTGGACCTAAGACTGTTCCTTGAGGTACACCTGAGTTTACTGTTATTGGGGTTGATTTAGAGCCATTTATTATTACAGTTTGTTCTCTCCCTATCAGAAAATCTTTAATCCACTGATGCAATGGACCATCAATGCCAAAGTATTTTAATTTTTTAATCAAACTTTGGTGGTGAACTTTGTCAAAAGCCTTGGAAAAATCTAGTAAGATAGCATCTATTTTCTCACTATCATCTAAACCTTTTGAAAAATCATCAATTAGTCCTATTAGTTGTGTTTCACATGATCTAAATTTCCCAAGACCACGTTGGTATGGAGTAGGCTAAGGACATTATGTTTGTCTAAGTTGTTTATGATGTTGCTACATATTATGAGTTCTAGGATTTTACATTTTTATATGTCATCTTTGTAGGTTGTCTGATCAACAAGTTGTTTATGTTAAGAAGAAGTCCCTGTTGTTTTGTGGAGGCGACCGCTCTTGAAGGCTAGAGAACGACCCGCTCTTGAAGGCTAGAGAACGACCCGGTCTTGAAGGCTAGAGAACGACCCGGTCTTGAAGGCTAGAGAACGACCCGGTCTTGAAGTCTAGAGAACGACCCGCTCTTGAAGGCTAGAGACCCGCTCTTGAAGGCTAGAGAACAACCCGGTCTTGAAGGCTAGAGAACGACCCGGTCTTGAAGGCTAGAGAACGACCCGCTCTTGAAGGCTAGAGACCCGCTCTTGAAGGCTAGAGACCCGCTCTTGAAGGCTAGAGAACGACCCGCTCTTGAAGGCTAGAGACCCGCTCTTGAAGGCTAGAGACCCGCTCTTGAAGGCTAGAGAACGACCCGGTCTTGAAGGCTAGAGACCCGCTCTTGAAGGCTAGAGACCCGCTCTTGAAGGCTAGAGAACGACCCGGTCTTGAAGGCTAGAGAACGACCCGCTCTTGAAGGCTAGAGACCCGCTCTTGAAGGCTAGAGAACGACCCGGTCTTGAAGGCTAGAGAACGACCCGGTCTTGAAGGCTAGAGAACGACCCGCTCTTGAAGGCTAGAGACCCGCTCTTGAAGGCTAGAGACCCGCTCTTGAAGGCTAGAGAACGACCCGCTCTTGAAGGCTAGAGACCCGCTCTTGAAGGCTAGAGACCCGCTCTTGAAGGCTAGAGACCCGCTCTTGAAGGCTAGAGACCCGCTCTTGAAGGCTAGAGACCCGCTCTTGAAGGCTAGAGACCCGCTCTTGAAGGCTAGAGAACGACCCGCTCTTGAAGGCTAGAGACCCGCTCTTGAAGGCTAGAGACCCGCTCTTGAAGGCTAGAGAACGACCCGGTCTGTGAAGGAAAGTGAGGCTAGAGGGACCAGGCAAGCTTGGGCTGAAAGACCTGACAGCCAAGACTGACATTTATGTTCATTGTGATCCTCTCAAATCTCTTGTCACTGTAATAAACATTATTTATCTTCACTTCGCTACCCAATGAATGCACAAATAATCTATATATATTCTTCATGGCTCAAGAGTTTGGACACCCAAGTCGGACGAACTAGAGTGACCCTACGAAAAAAAAAAGAGGGGTGGGGAGGGGAGAACAAGTAGTATGCACCCGTCACAAAATAGCAGACTAAACCGTTGTGACCAAAAGTCTTTTTTATTTCTACCCCACGTAGTTTTAGCATGCTGCGAAAAAAAGAGGGGAGGGAGGAGAACAAGAAATCTACTTTGTATTCACCCGTCACTAAATAGTAGGCCCGGACTTAACCATTGTGGGGCCCTAAGGGAAACGGATTTCGCGGGACCAAGTTTGGGTAGGGATACGGATAATAAGTGAAATTTAAGAGTTTTAATTAGAAAATAAATTCGTCTTTGCATTTTATTCATTCTTTACTACGTACAGAACTACTTTACGAGTCTTGCGTGTAGCGAAGTCATAGAGTATATCATAATAATTATGTTTCCTACATAGATCATGCTCAATAGCAAGAATTACCAAATGTTTCAATCTATCTACAACAATTGTTGACCTCAAGTAATTCTTCATTAGTTTGAGCTTCTTTCACTAGATTCCACAATTACGGGTATTGCATAATGCCATTCTTTTTATCGCGCGTATGATTGGCGTTTTCCATATTGATTGACACCCCAAAATGACAATTTTTGTCTATATATTTCAGGAGATTTGTATGAGTTTTCAAAAGATTTTAATAATTTCCAGATATTTCCAGGACTTTTTCGTATATTTTGCAATTTCAGGAGATTTCCAGGAGCTCCTGGTAAATCGACAGGAGGCCATGGGAAATCTGTTAGAAGTTATAAAATGGTTTAATTTAATAATTTATACACCTAGAATTAGCGCGGATCCTATGAAAGTGCGGGTCCTATGAAAGTGCGGGCTGACTGCGGTCGCATAGATTGCAGTGGCCTAAGGCCGCCCCTGCAAAATAGCGGCGTATGCTACGCCGCCGGTCGACTAGTGTATTTTATTTATAGAAAAAAAATACATTCATATTTTTTATGGCATGCTTCTAACTAATGTGAGACATCAAGACGTTATGTAGGTGAGACATCAAGACCTAATATAAGTGAGACATCAAAACCTAATATAAGTGAGAGCATAGACTTGTATGTATTATATCTAGACTGGAAATCGGAAACAAATTCTTATCCGCGATTGATCGATTCACAGACCTATAATTTTTTTTTTTATGTACGTAGCTCTTTTTCAGGCAATAAGGGATGTCG
The DNA here is from genome assembly GCF_947242115.1 of Biomphalaria glabrata. NCBI lineage: Eukaryota > Metazoa > Mollusca > Gastropoda > Planorbidae > Biomphalaria > Biomphalaria glabrata. The sequence goes on from NC_074711.1 coordinate 37,688,816, forward strand.
CCCCAATCAATCTTTTCTGTCTTAGAAAAGTAATGATCTTTAGTTTTCAAAGTTTAGAAATAATGCAAAATCATTTCCCTGTTTTTCTTTAGAATGGGCTATTAATTACAGAACTATATATTCACGCAAATATATTAAACAAAGCCATTTCCTGTTAGTAACCATTGAGATAATGTTTCAAAAATACTAGATCGAAATAATTCATGTCTGTTGATTTTAATCATCTTATGTACATAGATTGATTACCTAGATCTTTTTAGATTATGTACCTGAAAATTGCAAAATAATAATTATGAGACTATAGAACTCTCATTTTTAATGTTCAATTACTAGATCTAGATCTAAAAATTAAATTATATCTTACATAGGTTAGGGTTGAAAAAATAACTTTACTGCTTATAACTACTTTACAAAACAACGCCTTGTTTCAACTTTAAAAAAAATTTCACGACATTTTTTGTAGTGTTAAAAGATCTCCATGTCCAGTCTAGATACAATATATATGAGTGAGTCAGTGAGACATTCTGACATTTACGATATCCTCAGAAATAGAACACGTTTCTCTCCCCTCTCCCACATCCTTGTTGTTTTTTAACTCAATAGAATTAATTTAATCTTCTACAAACGCATTATATAACATTAATTTATTATTATTGTATCACATTTATTAAAATGTTTAATATATAATACCTTGATAATACCTATATAATACCTTGATACACATTCAAAAATACAAAAAACAGCTTATATTTAGTGCAATTGTATCAATTAGTTTGGATCAGTCTTGTAATATTACATATTAATGACCTAGACACAAATCTTTGCGATTAGAAATATTTTTACAAATTTGTTTTTTCTTTAGCTTTTAGCTTTCTCAATGCGCTATGATCCTATCATTTGTCTCAATGCGCTATGATCCTATCATTTGTCTCAATGCGCTATGATCCTATCATTTGTCTCAATGCGCTATGATCCTATCATTTTCTCAATGCGCTATGATCCTATCACTTGTCTCAATGCGCTATGATCCTATCACTTTCTCAATGCGCTATGATCCTATCATTTTCTCAATGCGCTATGATCCTATCACTTGTCTCAATGAGCTATGATCCTATCACTTGTCTCAATGCGCTATGATCCTATCACTTTCTCAATGCGCTATGATCCTATCACTTGTCTCAATGCGCTATGATCCTATCACTTGTCTCAATGCGCTATGATCCTATCACTTTCTCAATGCGCTATGATCCTATCACTTTCACAATGCGCTATGATCCTATCACTTTCACAATGCGCTATGATCCTATCACTTTCTCAATGCGCTATGATCCTATCACTTTCTCAATGCGCTATGATCCTATCACTTTCTCAATGCGCTATGATCCTATCACTTTCTCAATGCGCTATGATCCTATCACTTGTCTCAATGCGCTATGATCCTATCACTTTCTCAATGCGCTATGATCCTATCACTTGTCTCAATGCGCTATGATCCTATCACTTTCTCAATGCGCTATGATCCTATCACTTTCTCAATGCGCTATGATCCTATCACTTTCTCAATGCGCTATGATCCTATCACTTTCTCAATGCGCTATGATCCTATCACTTTCTAAATGCGCTATGATCCTATCACTTGTCTCAATGCGCTATGATCCTATAACTTGTCTCAATGCGCTATGATCCTATCATTTGTCTCAATGCGCTATGATCCTATCACTTTCTCAATGCGCTATGATCCTATCATTTGTCTCAATGCGCTATGATCCTATCATTTGTCTCAATGCGCTATGATCCTATCACTTGTCTCAATGCGCTATGATCCTATCACTTTCTCAATGCGCTATGATCCTATCATTTGTCTCAATGCGCTATGATCCTATCATTTGTCTCAATGCGCTATGATCCTATCACTTGTCTCAATGCGCTATGATCCTATCATTTGTCTCAATGCGCTATGATCCTATCATTTGTCTCAATGCGCTATGATCCTATCATTTGTCTCAATGCGCTATGATCCTATCATTTGTCTCAATGCGCTATGATCCTATCATTTGTCTCAATGCGCTATGATCCTATCATTTGTCTCAATGCGCTATGATCCTATCATTTGTCTCAATGCGCTATGATCCTATCATTTGTCTCAATGCGCTATGATCCTATCATTTGTCTCAATGCGCTATGATCCTATCATTTGTCTCAATGCGCTATGATCCTATCACTTGTCTCAATGCGCTATGATCCTATCACTTGTCTCAATGCGCTATGATCCTATCACTTGTCTCAATGCGCTATGATCCTATCATTTGTCTCAATGCGCTATGATCCTATCACTTGTCTCAATGTGCTATGATCCTATCACTTGTCTCAATGCGCTATGATCCTATCACTTGTCTCAATGCGCTATGATCCTATCACTTGTCTCAATGCGCTATGATCCTATCATTTGTCTCAATGCGCTATGATCCTATCATTTGTCTCAATGCGCTATGATCCTATCATTTGTCTCAATGCGCTATGATCCTATCATTTGTCTCAATGCGCTATGATCCTATCATTTGTCTCAATGCGCTATGATCCTATCATTTGTCTCAATGCGCTATGATCCTATCATTTGTCTCAATGCGCTATGATCCTATCATTTGTCTCAATGCGCTATGATCCTATCATTTGTCTCAATGCGCTATGATCCTATCACTTGTCTCAATGCGCTATGATCCTATCACTTGTCTCAATGCGCTATGATCCTATCACTTGTCTCAATGCGCTATGATCCTATCATTTGTCTCAATGCGCTATGATCCTATCACTTGTCTCAATGTGCTATGATCCTATCACTTGTCTCAATGCGCTATGATCCTATCACTTGTCTCAATGCGCTATGATCCTATCATTTGTCTCAATGCGCTATGATCCTATCATTTGTCTCAATGCGCTATGATCCTATCATTTGTCTCAATGCGCTATGATCCTATCACTTGTCTCAATGCGCTATGATCTTATCACTTGTCTCAATGCGCTATGATCCTATCACTTTCTCAATGCGCTATGATCTTATCATTTGTCTCAATGCGCTATGATCCTATCACTTTCTCAATGCGCTATGATCTTATCATTTGTCTCAATGCGCTATGATCCTATCACTTTCTCAATGCGCTATGATCTTATCATTTGTCTCAATGCGCTATGATCCTATCACTTTCTCAATGCGCTATGATCTTATCATTTGTCTCAATGCGCTATGATCCTATCACTTGTCTCAATGCGCTATGATCCTATCACTTTCTCAATGCGCTATGATCTTATCATTTGTCTCAATGCGCTATGATCCTATCACTTTCTCAATGCGCTATGATCATCATTTGTCTCAATGCGCTATGATCCTATCACTTTCTCAATGCGCTATGATCTTATCATTTGTCTCAATGCGCTATGATCCTATCACTTTCTCAATGCGCTATGATCTTATCATTTGTCTCAATGCGCTATGATCCTATCATTTGTCTCAATGCGCTATGATCCTATCACTTTCTCAATGCGCTATGATCTTATCATTTGTCTCAATGCGCTATGATCCTATCACTTTCTCAATGCGCTATGATCTTATCATTTGTCTCAATGCGCTATGATCCTATCACTTTCTCAATGCGCTATGATCTTATCATTTGTCTCAATGCGCTATGATCCTATCACTTGTCTCAATGCGCTATGATCCTATCACTTTCTCAATGCGCTATGATCCTATCACTTTCTCAATGCGCTATGATCCTATCACTTTCTCAATGCGCTATGATCCTATCACTTTCTCAATGCGCTATGATCCTATCACTTTCTCAATGCGCTATGATCCTATCATTTGTCTCAATGCGCTATGATCCTATCATTTGTCTCAATGCGCTATGATCCTATCATTTGTCTCAATGCGCTATGATCCTATCACTTGTCTCAATGCGCTATGATCTTATCACTTGTCTCAATGCGCTATGATCCTATCACTTTCTCAATGCGCTATGATCTTATCATTTGTCTCAATGCGCTATGATCCTATCACTTTCTCAATGCGCTATGATCTTATCATTTGTCTCAATGCGCTATGATCCTATCACTTTCTCAATGCGCTATGATCTTATCATTTGTCTCAATGCGCTATGATCCTATCACTTTCTCAATGCGCTATGATCTTATCATTTGTCTCAATGCGCTATGATCCTATCACTTGTCTCAATGCGCTATGATCCTATCACTTTCTCAATGCGCTATGATCTTATCATTTGTCTCAATGCGCTATGATCCTATCACTTTCTCAATGCGCTATGATCATCATTTGTCTCAATGCGCTATGATCCTATCACTTTCTCAATGCGCTATGATCTTATCATTTGTCTCAATGCGCTATGATCCTATCACTTTCTCAATGCGCTATGATCTTATCATTTGTCTCAATGCGCTATGATCCTATCATTTGTCTCAATGCGCTATGATCCTATCACTTTCTCAATGCGCTATGATCTTATCATTTGTCTCAATGCGCTATGATCCTATCACTTTCTCAATGCGCTATGATCTTATCATTTGTCTCAATGCGCTATGATCCTATCACTTTCTCAATGCGCTATGATCTTATCATTTGTCTCAATGCGCTATGATCCTATCACTTTCTCAATGCGCTATGATCTTATCATTTGTCTCAATGCGCTATGATCCTATCACTTGTCTCAATGCGCTATGATCCTATCACTTTCTCAATGCGCTATGATCCTATCACTTTCTCAATGCGCTATGATCCTATCACTTTCTCAATGCGCTATGATCCTATCACTTTCTAAATGCGCTATGATCCTATCACTTTCTCAATGCGCTATGATCCTATCATTTGTCTCAATGCGCTATGATCCTATCACTTTCTCAATGCGCTATGATCCTATCACTTTCTCAATGCGCTATGATCCTATCACTTTCTCAATGCGCTATGATCCTATCACTTTCTCAATGCGCTATGATCCTATCACTTTCTCAATGCGCTATGATCCTATCACTTTCTCAATGCGCTATGATCCTATCACTTTCTCAATGCGCTATGATCCTATCACTTTCTCAATGCGCTATGATCCTATCATTTTTCTGGAACAGTTGTGAAAGGGGGAGGGAAGAAGAGGTATCTTTGTGAATGTTAACTTGATAGTGTTTTAAATGCATAAAAAATGTTCAATCAGGGCTCAAGAGTCCTCATGGGGGCTAATTCAAGTTATACCACCCCATCTGTCAAGTAAGATCTCTTTCACTTGTTCAAGATACCAAAGAAAATAAGGAATTACCATTAGTTAATTAAATGATTGGTAAACACTTTTATTGATTCTTGTATTGTCACGTAAAAGAAATAATTGTTCCAAAGTTCAGCTTAATCCGGGACTGGGTGTCGGAGAAATAACTTGTATAAACCATACAGACAGAGTGAGTTGATGTAAGTTTTGTAATAAAAGTACAATATTGATTCTGGATGTTGTCCTATTCCCTTACGTTGTAGAAAGTAAACAACTCTCATCTCATGTCCACTTACAGCAAAGTTTAAGTTTAATTCCTTGTGTTTAATGGTTTGTATTAGAACATGTTAAAGTGTTCTGTTACGTGAAATATAGGCCTAGCTAGATATGGTTTCATTTGCAACAAAATTAGATATATTCTATTAATCCAGAAATATACCAATTCACAAATGTATGTTTCATAATTTGCACGGTGTATTAGCGATAGTATATATCAACCCTAAATCCTAAAATCTAGACATTACCCTAAGCCCTAAGCGAAGTAATTACCTTTAAAAGAGGCCCATTTAAACGTACATAAACGTATTGTTTTTTTAAGTCTGTTTTTTTAATTATCAATTATTGTTGCATGGGAAATTCTTCAATATTAAATGAATCAGATTCGTTTTTAATTGTATTTCTGTAAATAAATAAAATAGAAAAGGGAAAAAAAGTTTGACAATTAGCGCTTCTCTCCCTTTCCTAATTGTTTACTCTGTAGACGTCAGAACAAAACTTGTTGGCTTTGTAGTATGTTCTCTTATAGGTTGTTTTTTAAATTGTACACAAAAACAATAAAATTTCTAAATACAAAGATGGGGATATATTATGTATAAACCTAAATACAGACCTACTGAGATACATTTTAGAGGATGGATTAGATTTTGATTAGATTGAGAGTACAATCTGTAAAAGCGGGAAATATGAAAGGCACTCAAGGGAAAATGAAAGATCCACACATTTTAAGGCATGTCATCAAATTGTATATTTTATCGCTCAAACGTATTTCGTAAACTGTAGATAAAAAAGTCAAAATGTCAACAAAGAACTAGATCTAGGCCTAGGCCACAACTTACATGCTGCTCTTCTCGATTGTTAGCTCCGGCTTTTATTTGTATGTAGAGTCTAAATAGTCATACTGATAGTTAACTGGAACTTCAAACTATCACGATTGAACTCTAAAGGTTGCACTTTAAAAACAAACAACCAAAAGTCCCTATAACACGTAAAGCCAACACTTATCAACTTTGACTTGAGCGAGACATTATGGCTTGACATGACGTAAACACAAAGCCAAATGTTACGTTCCAATTGCAACAGAGTAGGTGGGAATGCAGCTAGCATTTTTTCCCACTGTTTCACACCCCCCCCCAACTCCTCATTATTACCCCTCCAATACTTTTACTCCCCTCCCCCCAGTGCACCTTGGCGTTGCAGTGCAGCGGTTCGCCAGAAATGTTGCATACATTGAAATAGCGGGAACAAAAAAGAGAGGCCTAAGTACAACCAAACGTGATCTTTTGTTGTTGTTAGCAAAGTTCATTCCTCGAGCAGTCGGCCAAAATGAAATATTACAGTTAGAAAACCAGTGGGGGCCAAAATCTTTTTGACTTGGGAGGGGGGGTGATAGAAATTAAAAAAAATTCCGAGATATGTGTCACAGGACGCATCCTCATTAAAAAAAATAACTCTTCGAAACCACTGGAACCAAGCCTTTGTGGCTTCATAACAGTAGCGTAGCTTTGGTGTATGATGCTCGGAGCGGCAGCTTCTTGAGATACACCAAGACATGTCCTAACTTGTGCCAGAAAAAATAATATTTCAATAACCTCCAAACGAAAACAAAACAAAAACAGCGTTGATTTTTGTTTTTTTCAAACCAAGTTGTAGTCATTGTTAACGTACTCCTAATTAGCAATAAACCAATGTTACGAAAAGAGACTACAGTTAAATCTTACGTGGTTTCTTGCTGGGAAATAAACTATAAATAAATGTAAATTCACTTTTACTTCCAGCTCTTGTTCAATAGTTACAATTACAAAGTAAGTGAGTTGTAGGGCCTACATTTGTCATCGTTGGTCGCAAGTAATTTTTGATTGACTATAGATTGGAAAAACTTGGCTCGCATGTAACCACACCTACTGCAATTGTCGGAAATATGCGAATCAAGATTACGATATTCGGGTCTGAATCCTTTAGCCGATATTTTTTTTTATTTAACTCAAAAGCTCAACAGGTTCTTCTTTCGGAAGTTCTGGAGGCTCTGAAGAACCTTAGAGAACCATTGAAGCCTCTTACGCTTCAGACGAAATTCTTTTCTGTCAACGTAGTTAGGATTTGAAAGCTTCATGGCCTTTCATTGGCTGATTCTTTATTTATATTACAGTATTACAATGAACTGGCTAATGTTATAATAAAAAAAGGCAAAAATGCTAAACAATGGATTAAAATTTTCAAAAAGCATAGTGATATGTAAATAAACTATAACAATTATCTAAATCTAGAGTCCACGATTCGAGGTATATTTATAAAATTTTAATGTAGATCAAACCATTGTACTGAACAATGAAGTAAAAAATGTAGCATCATAATTTTGTCCCTCATAAAACCAGAGCATTAAACATTGAAATAACAACATGTACCATGTGTCTCAGAAGAAAGTGGGCATGTGAAACTGCGTTGCCTTCAGAGATTTAAACAAATCTAGTAAATTTCATTCAAGCTAATCTCGTCGCTTTTAAGGGAAATTGATAACCGTCTGGCCAGTGCCAGTGGTGCTTTTGGACGCCTCCAGGTGAGAGTTTAGTGGAAAAAATTGTCCCGCCTGCCAACAAAATCAATGTCTACCAAGCAGTGATTCTTTCATTCCTTCTAGGCCTATATGGATCTAAGACATGTGTATTATAAAGAAAGCAACTCAGACTACTTGAACTCTTTCACCAAAGATAGCCTACTTGCACTCCATCCAGACCGTACTAACAGCGATGTCCTTGCAAACGCCGGTATGGAAAGTATACAGGGGCTTCTTATGGTTTGACAGTTACACTGGGCGGGGCATGTATCTCGTTTGGGTGACGAACGTATGCGAAAATGTCTCTCGTATGGGTGACGAACTTATGCGAAAATGTCGTTTTTGGTGAGCTGAAGGTGGTCGACGTAACAAAGGTGCACAACGAAAACGCTTTAAAAACCAGCTTAGGCGCCAAGTTGCTTAAACTGACATAGAAGAGAGCACCTAGTTGCATGCTGCTTCAGACAGCGGGATACAAATTTGAAATCTGCTGCCGAGGACAGACGTAGACGGCGAAAAGAAAATCTAAATTGACCACAAACGGACAATGGTTCTGCCTGCGCTGGAAGTGGCAGAATATGTAGGTCACAGCTGGGGCTGCGTTGCCACGGGAAATACTGCATTTCTCATTAATCTTCGGGGTCGCGATGGCTGAGTGATTAAGCGCTTGGATTCCGAACCTCGGTGAAGACTTGGATTTTGAATTTCTCTAATAGGTACCTGACTTTAGTTGGGTAAAGTAAAGACGGTTGGTCGTTGTGCTGGCCACATGGCACCCTGCTCATTAACCGTTGGCCATAGAAACAGATGATCTTACGTCATCTGCCCCATAGATCACAAGGTCTGAAAGGGAAAACTTAAGTTGGTTTTTTTACTCATTAATCTTTGGACTGGAAGACAAGCCTTATCAGATCTAGATTCTAGACTAACAATAATAAATATGTGTGAATTACAAATATTTGGATCACTTGTTTTTGTATTGTTTAGCAGCATTTTCATGATTTTAGCGTTCTCAATGAGCTATGATGCTATCATTTGTCCGGACCAGTTGGGAAAGGGGGGGGGGAGAAAACGGGTGGGGGTGAGTGTAAATGTTACCGTGATCGTTTATTAAATGTATTTTTTTTTTAAATTGATCATTCAGAGCTCAAACCTCCTCAAGGAATTCAACTTATACCACCACATGTGTCAAGTACTATTTCTTTCTCTTGTTCTATACCAATGAAAATTATTAATTACCAATAGTTCATTAACTAATAGTTGTTGGTTGTTGTTTTTTTTTTATGTATTCTTGATTTGTCAGGTACAAGAAATAATTGTGCTAAAATTCAACTTGATCTGAGATTGGGCGTGGGAGAAATAACATTTTATAAGACAGACAGACAGACAGTGTGAGTTAATAAAAGCTTTGTAAAACAATATAGGAGATTAATAAAGTAGCAAAATAAATAATTATTTCATTTTTTTTCGTGTATGTAGGCCTACAATGTGTAGGTTTCACTGATTAATTTGTATCCTTAGTTTGATGCCCCTCATCACCGGCGGCCCGCTTCATAGATAAGTACGCCTCTGCCTCATTATGCACTGTGGATAGAGGTTTTGAGGATAGCATGGCGCCAGAGGCGAATATGCGCGCGGCACGAAGTTGGTTATTACTATATTTAGCAATATGTTTCTTGGCGCAACAAGATCTACTCGTTAAGCTGCCGACAGTATTTTCTTTCTTTCTGGCACAAATTATTTGTAAAATGCATGGCATTTGCAGGCAAGGTACTAGAAAGTAGGAAATAATGTTTCCAACTTTGATTAGCTTTTCTATAAACTAATTAATTATCTTACAAAATGACTAGAACAGACAAAGTAAGCAATGCTCAGTCTATGAATAGATTTATTAATGACTTATAGACACACATGTAGAGCCATATGAAAAAATACTTTCACACTGTCATTAATATGTTCACCTTGTTAATTGATTACTCTCGTGCTGGGGATTTTAAAGTGTTCTTAATTGCTGGTCATGTGGTTTTTCTTAGAAACTGTCAAACTGATGGTAAGGTGACAGAATCTTGTAACCCAATGTGGAAGGAGTCTTCGTGAAAATGTCCAAATAGACAAATTTGTCTTCGTTTGTAAAAAAAAAAATGAAGACAATTTACTTCCTTGTGCAAACATCCCGCAGGACGACGGGGATAGTAGCGGGCAGGGTTTGACCATCGAAAAGTCCGAACTACAGTTCTCCTGCCTACCTCTGTGACTCAAAAATTCCATGTGTATGTAGACCGGTTGTAGAAAGAATATTTAGGCGAGAGCAAGTCTATTGTGCTGGTGCTTAGAACAAGAAGTAATGTCTTGTCTTGTGCGTTAAAACAATTATTAATATAGTAATTAATCCACCACCATCTTACAGGTGGAAGACCTTTATTCATACGAGGGTGCCAATTATAGTGATTGGGCGGTGCAAAATAATTAAGAAAAAACTTGCAAGATAATAGTAAGGATTTTGTGTACGATGCGACAGACCAAAAAGAAATGAACCACTGCTTAGATGCCTTCCAGGGAAAAAAAAGTTCGTATGTTTCAACCTAGTCAATTATTCCTTATTGACCTGTCTACGTAATACATATAAGAGCTACAGCTAGGCCACAAGTATACAGACAACATGAGGACAAATACAACTCATCAGTGTACGTGGTGAACTGTCCGCCATCAGTTGCCTGCAGTTCTGCAGCCAGTTTTAGGTATCATTCAAACAAATAGTTACTCCCCACACCAATAAAGCTGGTCTTCGAGTCCGAAGATTAGTGAGGAATGCAGTATTTCCCGTGGCTGCGCAGCCCCAGCCGTGACCTACATATTTTGCCACATCCAGGGCACGCATAACCATTGTCCGCAGGTGGACGATTAAGATTTTCTTTTCGCCATCTGCGTCCTCGGAAGCGATTTTCTTTTGGTCTCAATGTGTATCCCACGGCCTTTGTGAGTGACCTCCAGCTGTCTCGTTGTGAGGCCGCATGCAACCAGGTGCTCTCATCTATGTCAGCTGACGCTCCCCACACCAAAGCCTGTATACAAATAACAATTGGACAGAAGAGTGTGAACCTAAGCTCTAGCATTGGACAGAAGAGTGTGAACCTAAGCTCTAGCATTGGACAGAAGAATGTGAACCTAAGCTCTAGCATTGGACAGAAGAGTGTGAACCTAAGCTCTAACATTGGACAGAAGAGTGTGAACCTAAGCTCTAGCATTGGACAGAAGAGTGTGAACATAAGCTCTAGCATTGGACAGAAGAGTGTGAACCTAAGCTCTAGCATTGGACAGAAGAGTGTGAACCTAATCTCTAACATTGGACAGAAGAGTGTGAACCTAAGCTCTAACATTGGACAGAAGAGTGTGAACCTAAGCTCTAACATTGGACAGAAGAGTGTGAACCTAAGCTCTAACATTGGACAGAAGAGTGTGAACTTAAGCTCTAGCATTGGACAGAAGAGTGTGAACCTAAGCTCTAGCATTGGACAGAAGAGTGTGAACCTAAGCTCTAGCATTGGACAGAAGAGTGTGAACCTAATCTCTAACATTGGACAGAAGAGTGTGAACCTAAGCTCTAACATTGGACAGAAGAGTGTGAACCTAAGCTCTAACATTGGACAGAAGAGTGTGAACCTAAGCTCTAACATTGGACAGAAGAGTGTGAACCTAAGCTCTAGCATTGGACAGAAGAGTGTGAACCTAAGCTCTAGCATTGGACAGAAGAGTGTGAACCTAAGCTCTAACATTGGACAGAAGAGTGTGAACCTAAGCTCTAGCATTGGACAGAAGAGTGTGAACCTAAGCTCTAGCATTGGACAGAAGAGTGTGAACCTAAGCTCTAACATTGGACAGAAGAGTGTGAACCTAAGCTCTAGCATTGGACAGAAGAGTGTGAACCTAAGCTCTAACATTGGACAGAAGAGTGTGAACCTAAGCTCTAGCAATGGACAGTTCAAAGTTGTTTTGTTGTTTTCCATTCTTACAAATTTAGCTGCAATTTAGTGGCAACTGAAAAGATCCTATTTTATCATCACTATGTTTTTCTGAGTTGTTGTTGTTTTCAGGTCAATATAATTTTTAAACTATCATAACAAGTAACAGTTAACAATTAAAAAGGTCAAATATTTCACTTAGATCCTATCTGATTATTTATTCTTAGAATACTAAATGCATAAGTACATAAATAAATGACCACTACAGTGTACATTAAAATACTGATTAAATACATACAATGAAACAAGGTGGTAAAATTGTAAGATAGAATGTATGTACACTACTATCACAATATTGGCTGCTACATGGCAGTGTTAACAAACATGAACAATGTTTCAACAAGCTTACCAACCTGTACTTAGGAAAGATTTACACAAGAATCATACATTTCATGTTTACATATACATTGCATTCATCTTTATGGGCATAAGATTACTGTCATGTTTCAACAGATATGTCAAATGAGATAAAGCCTTCTATTCACTGAATAGAAATATGAAATTAACCAGTTTTTTTAAAACTTGTGTAATGTAACCAGTGCATTTTTTTTTGTGATGGTACGCACCGAACAATGAACCGCCACCTTTTTCAATGTGGGGAAAAATTATTACTTTTCTAGCATTTTAACGTTTATTATTAATTTGTTATTGCGTGCAATAAGAATTAAAATATAAAATGCGAAACTGCTTAATAATATGATAATAAAACAATTTAAGTTGGTTAATTATAAAATAAAATTGTTTTAGACATTTAGTATCTTTGCCGTTGTGATTTAGCTTGCATCTAGGTGTGAACTGGTAGCTCAAAGTTAGGCCATTCATCACTGAGTACCGGCACCTATTTTGGTTTACTGAATGTAACATAATGTCTTTGCTTCAGGTGAAAAACAGAACTGAAAAAAAGAATCAGGTAATGGTCCCAACTAAAATATTTTCATAAAACACATTGGTATATCAAACAGAAAATTTCATAAAAATAATTTAAAGATGGTCTACATTACAAATTCATTCAATAATAAAACATCCAATTAACCAATGTATTATCCTAATTCAAAATTAGCAGTGTTCTCATGACAATTTACAGTTCTTTTATTGCATACTCACTTTATTGCAGTTTTCATTTTTTAATTAATATTTATATATATAAATATTTATTGCAACCTTTCACTATTCCTTAGGATTCGCTGGTGCTCTTCTTTCTAAAGTATTTCTTTGCCCCCCACTCAACATACACATCATACAATAATAAAGAGATTTGATTCTTGCATTAAAAATGTAATATAGTAAATCAAAGAAGCATAAATACACTACTTGACCCCAATTTGAAAATATTTTTTTTTTGAAAACAGATAAGACATTTTGTGTTCCCTGCAAAAATCAGAATTGAAAATAAATGTAAAAAAAAATAAAATAAAAAATAAGGTTACAAAGACTTTGTGTAGAAAAAAACACACACTCCAAATTGACCCCCCCCCCTCCCGCAAGCGACCCACTCAGGCAGGTAAAAAGGGTTCCCAGTCACTTCATCCCCTGTTCTTTTCATCCCCTGTTCTTTTCATCGTCTGATCATTTTATCTAACAAATAGTAATTGTAGAAATCATGAAATAAGCAATATTAAATATATTTGTTTTTATTTACATGACAAAAAGTGTAACACATTAGATAAGAATAAAATTAAATGCCATTGAAACTATAAAAATGTAACATTTAAAGATATAGAGGTCATGTAAAAATGTTTTTATGTGTTCACCTAAACAAAGATAGATAGGCTTTGTAAGTACAGAAGATTCATATTGCTGAACCATGTTTGTAATTCTCTTTGTCTAGAACACAATTTACAACTTCAATGTTTAAAGGGAATTAAAGCAAAACTTATATAGGCAACATGATATCCTGTGGATGGGTGAAGTCAGCCTTTATTAGAAAAAAATAAAACCTTATTTCAAGCTAAAAATTACCCACACATTTTCAAGAAAGAGCATTTGAAAAATAAAATAAAGTGAAAGATGGTGGTCAGGAGTTATCAGCAGCATGATCATTAGTATTCTAATCGTTCTCATCTCTTAAGTGATTTCCACTACTTCCACCACACCTTGGCCTTTGATGATAAGTTATCAGCGGCATGGTCATAAGTATTCTAATCATTCTCAACTCTTAAGTGATTTCCACTACTTCCATCACACCTTGGCCTTTGATGATAAGTTATCAGCGGCATGGTCATAAGTATTCTAATCATTCTCAACTCTTAAGTGATTTCCACTACTTCCACCACACCTTGGCCTTTGATGATAAGTTATCAGCGGCATGGTCATTAGTATTCTAATCATTCTCATCTCTCAAAAGATTTCCACTACTTCCATCACACCTTGGCCTTTGATCATTACGTCATGCAAAGGATAATATTATAATATATATTACATCCCCCACATCCAATAGAAGCGCTATAGCTAAGTACAGACCCAGATTTACAATATAGTATTACTCATCAAGAATGTAAAGTGGAAGGGGAAACACTATAAACGCATTAATAACATGTCAAAAAATATCAAAAAGCATTCTACATAATCATATTTATATATTAGATAAAATGAGGGCTTAAAATCAAAGCCTTAACAGCACAATTAAACAATAAATAAGAAAAATTTAATTGGGGATAAAATGACCAGGGATAAAATGACCAAGGATAAAATGACCGGGGATGAAGTGACCAGGGATGAAGTCAACGGGGATGAAATGACTGGTAAAAAGGCAAGTTTCAAAATTATGTTCAGCATGAATATCAGAAAGTACAAACAACCACAACCCTATCTCCGCCCATAACAATAAGAAGAGACATGTCAGTTTTGAAAGTATTTTCAACACTATTGTATTGTTAGACTGACTGACAACATGATACCACAGGATAGGGAGATCTATTAATGTTATTATGATTGCTTTTGATTTTAAAAGAAAGGTGAATAAAAGATGCTTTTGAACTGCAAGTTATGTTGTGCAAATGTCTTAGAAGAAGCCCCTCTCTCTAATAAACCTGACAGAAATGAGACAACAACCTGACAGTGCAGCGCAGATAGAGAACTAATTAATACATTCATCAACCATCACAACTGTAAGTCTGTCAGGATCAGAAACAAAAATGTTAACAGATAAATATAAATATGTCTTTTGTCCTAAACAATAATTTCATATAAACTAATAAGAGTAATCACAGTCAGATACATTATAGATTTTGACCAAGGGTGAAGGAGTTGGTTGCCCTAGAGAGTAGCGGTTGTACTTGGATGATGAGCAGATGACTCCAAGCTGGGATAAGAACAAGCGTGAGGTTGGAACTTGTAATTTAACATTATTTCTGGTAGGGAACTCATCTAGAACTTTCCTGGGTAAAAGAAAATAGAAAAAAATTGTTTTATAAATACAGATCTATTTATCTTTTTATATGGCCCACAGATTACCTCTTGGCAACCTATCGAAGGGGCTCTAGTTCACATCTCAACTTGAGCTGAGGTATGTGTTTGCTGAGTGCCTAAAGGCAGCATGGAAACCTCCCAGATACCCCAAATGTCCAGAAAAGAGATTGGATTAAGCATACTGAGTATGATATACAAAAGTAACAAAAATAAAAAATAACCTTTTTTTTTTTCTCAGATCACTTTGTATCTTTTCACCTCTTTAATCAGATTACTAGATGTGTTTCAAAAAAAATAATTTCCTGTGAAAACAAAAAACCATGCCTATGTTCTAGTATTGATCAGTTTCCTTTATCTGTAAGCTTTTGTTTTACCTGCATGCAACAGGTGTTCATGTGGGTCCACCTTGGGTGTGTTATTTACCCACAACAACAACAACCTTATCTACAGGGTGTTTTCCTCACCCAGCGAGGCAATGGTTGACAGATGAGCAATTCTTTCAGAAAATAAATATTAATATTTGATATATTTTAGAATTAATCAAAGTCCATCAAGTAAAAAAAAAAAATAAGCATTACATTTCTTAAAGGGTTCCTATTATTAACTTGAATGGCTTAAACTTCTATAATTGACTTTACGATAAGTCAGTAAGTTTCAATTATTGATGTTTAAAAGCAAAATTATGCATCAAAGACATCATTTCATGAAAGCTCCATTTTACTAGAAATTATTGACTATTCACAAGCCAATGATCACAAAGGCTGATACCCAGCTATTTTTAAAAAGATCATACTGTATGCCAAGTCCAACTTGCATCATTGGGATATTTAAAAAGAGAGATGCAATAAACCAACTTGAGAGCTAGAAGGCCTTGTGCACTGACCATTCATGTTACAATTTGTATAAAAAGGGTCAGTGTCTTAATTGTAACTATAACTGGATAAATTTCAATGTGCTCATAACCTTATATTGACTCATTCAAAGATATCATGATTGTGACTTAGATTTAAAGTCTTTAACTTAAAACAAATTAATAAATATAACTTATAATACTACTGAATAGGATTTTCAAAAATATTATAAATATAGCACGCATACAGTCAAGTGATGATTGCTCTGTTCACAAAACTGAGCCTATAACAGTATATCCTCACTTTGAGGTTTAATTTTTATTGAAAGTTGTTTAATGCCTGTGAATAAGACAAGATCTGATCTACTCTAGCAGTAGTCTACACAGGTGACAAAAGGATTTTACAGAACCTTATAAATCTGGGCGAGTGGTTTCTTAGAATTAGTTTCTTTTCTTTTAGAAAAGAAGAAAAAAAAAACAACAGATTAGACAGCCACCCAAAGTGGCTTATTTGACTAAAGTTTCCACTATTGTTTTTAAACAAATATTGGATTAGATTACAATTTACCTTGGGGTGAACACTTTTGTGTATTTTCTTCTACTTCTTTGTAATGGGTTAAACAAGAAATCTAAGAAAATATTTTAAATAGGAATACCAGTATTGCTCAAAAAGTATATATAACATTACTTAGTGTATGAAATCTGAGAAGGATGACACTGGCATGTTTAGAAAAGAATTAAATTTCTCCTCTAATTAATAGGGTGCGAGGGCATGGAACTAGTCTCTTGTGAATTCTCATGTGCCTGTGCCAATAAAGCTAAAAAGAAAGTTCAATAAAGGCTTCCTACCTAAACAAATGGCAGGCTATTGAGTCAGAATCAGCACAAAGTCCATCCAAAACTATTTCCTCTCTCTTGACAAATGCTGCCACATAGCCAGCCAGACGGTCCTCATTGTGCACTGCTACATAGGTGGGGAAACAATCCAGCATCATGGACACATAGGCGTCACTCCGGTAGCCCTTAGCCTCAGTGTCATAGTCTACAAGAGCTTTCAAGTCTTTCTTGTCATAAGGTCTAACACTTAGCCCAGTCTCATTATTATTTAGCAACTGTTTATCTAGCTCTTCTCTATTGATTTCAATGTGAAATATGTCATGCCCTTGCTGTGGTTCTGTAAAACTAAATCCTACATTTCTGAGAAAGAAAATCATATAACAGATATTACTATTAAACTGGTACATCAAACAAAATACAACAAAGTTTTGAAATGTTTAGTCCAGCAACGTTAACATAATGAAATAGACTTTAATGAATCATTAAAAAATAAACATAATTTAGAATGTTATTCATTATTTTCTGTTTAGATTTATCTTCCATTTAATACAAGTAAAATCTCCAACAAAAACATATTAGCTAGTAGCTTCTAACTTTCACTAACTATACTGTTGTAAATAAACAGGTAGCAGGGGAGTGGGTAGCCCTGTATGTGACTGGTCAACAAATGTGACATAGGTCAGCCTACTAAAAGCGGTAAAGCACTGTCAGCATCTTCATACTTAACTATTGTCTTATCTGTATATATACTTCTCTACATCGCCCAACCATGCAGGCACCACACACGCACCTGACTCTCTAACCCTCGATAAAAAAGGTCATGGAAATTTAACTCTTTTATTTCTGCAAGTTGGCAAAGAGTTACCCCATGTAACTTTTATGGCGACAGAGAGCACAGCTCAGAAAAAAGAAGGAGGGAGGAACAAGTAAATTCTCAGTATATATAATTCTCTACGTCGCCCAACCATGCAGGACACCGCGCACGCATGTCGACTCTCTAACCCTCCTCCGCCTGCACAGTGCCTTCCTTGCTCTCAAGCCATACGCACATAGTCCTTTGCCCAAACGCACCCCATCACTAAATAGTGGCCTATGCCTATGCTACGCCGTGAGTCTGCTTGTTTTTTTTTCTTTTTTGATTAAATGTGACTTATTGTATGGTTGACTCCACTTGACCTTTGTCAGGGATGACCCCTCAATGTTTATATTTCTGAAAATGATAAGTATGTAGTTGCATGTATAGGTCAAGCAGCACTGTACTGTAACAGGTGGCCATAGTGTTGGATGATGTCTTATTAAATAGTCTTATCTAATTACACAAGATATCAAATTCATTTTTTTTTAATTTAATCACTTTTGTCTAATATTACTCTTTTAAACAAGATAATTTACTACAAAAATTAATTTGATATCTTGTGGAATTAAATTTGTTTTCTTGCGGAATTGCATTGCAGAAATAAACTTAAGTATAATGCCCATTGTTTGAATCATTTTTGGAACCAACATTTAAATACAGACAAACCTCATTATGAAAAATACATGTTTTTGTTTTTTTTAACATGTTTTGGAAGTTCCTTAATAAAGAACTGAAGATTTTTACAACAAGCCTAAACCTTCCGCAGGGACAACTGTGACAATCCAGGGCATAAACCAAAGACCAGGCAGCCACACTGATCTACACCTCTGATTCGCTCTACTATGCCAAAGAACAAACAAAAGTAAATAAATGACCTAAACATCTGATCTATTCAATACTCTTTATAAAATACAAAATCATAATGTTCAGTTCTCAGAAATACCACTCCATCCAGAAGAAGAGAACAAAATTATTAAGAAAAACAAAAAAACAAACTACAAAATAATTATGCTTTCTAGAAATTATTCTGCTATGATCCATTTTTTGTTGCCATCTGACAAGGCAAAGCAGAATGAGACAACAATATACTTCAATTTTCAGTATGTAGAAATCAGACCCAGCAACTCAAGCAAGTTTGGGGTGGTACCAGAGAATGCTATTCATGGTCTTCAACCCTTCAGACCAGAGCCGGTCCTACAGGTTGCGGGGCCCTATGCGAAACGGATTGTGCAGGGCCTAACTTGGGTTGTGATAAGGATAATAAGTGAAAATTGAAGATTTTGTATTAGAAAATAAATTCGTCTTTGCATTTTATTTATACTTTACTAAGTAGGCTACAAAATCACTGTCAATTTATTTTTACGAGCCATCTACATTAGGTAGTAGTTTTCCAACAAAAAGCCGATAAACATTCAAATCTGCCTTTTAGATTTACTACCGACTAGCATAATTTCGCTTTTGCTTTTTTTTTCCTTAGAGGTCAAAATAGATTTAGTATTAAATCTATATTTGTATGTCAGTTACTATTAAAGTAAACTAAATATTTGAACTTCTTGTTTTGGTTAAAATTGGGCTTATTATTTCATTTTTATTAAATGAAAGCTGAAAATGCCTTTTTTTATCGCGAGTAGGATTGGCGTTTTCAATATTGTATGACACCCCAAAATGACAATTTTGTCTGTTTTAAAGAGATTTGCATCAGCTTTCAGAAGATTTTAATAATTTCAGGAGATTTGTATGACTTTTTCGTATATTTTAGAATTTCAGGAGAATTCCAGGAACACTTGAATAATAAGTTAAAATTGTTTAATTTAATAATTTACACCTAGAATTCGCATTGCGCGGGGCCTATGAAAGTGCGGGGCCCACTGCGGCCACATAGGTTGCAGTGGCCTAAGACCGGCCCTGCTTCAGACTATCGAAATGCCTTGTCAAGACATTGGCACTAGTAAACCTCTTTCAGAGAGAAACTCAATAGAGAATTTCCTGATCTGGAAACCACTTAGTTTTTTACCCTTTTAATGTTACAGTTGAGAAGAGAAGAAGAAAAAAGATTTAGTAGTGAAATGCATTGCTACAAGTACATCTTTTCTCATAAGCTCTTACTGCTGTTCAGCACTCCTGTAAGTAAGCTAGTAGTAGACACAAGTTTTATGCTTGAACTAGTCAAACTTGGAAAATGTTTCTAATTTTAAGAGAATAATTATAATTTTTTTACTATCCGGATTTTTACTGTCCATATCACTTTTATATGGACAGACCATTTTTGTTTAATTGAGAAAATGAAATCAGGTGAGTGATATAAGCACTTGAAATAAACTAACAATGAGTATGTAATAAGGGGTACAACTTAGCAGAACATAAAAAGTAGCTTCAATCACTACTTAAGTATATATACAAGATATTTTCTGTTGGATTAAGAAACTGATCAGTTCCTGGGACTGCAATATAGGAAATCCTGCAACTAATTAAGTAAGACATATTCTCTTCTATCTAGAAACTGATCAGTTCCTAGCACTACAGCACTGGAACAGTCACAACTACTAGAGTATATCTGAGATATTTTCTTACATGTAGAATTGATCAGCTCCAGGCACTGCAGTGCAGGAAACAACACAGGGAGAATGTTGCTCCATCATCACATCCACAAGTTTTTTGCCCATACCTTTGTGACGATAGGTACTTTTGATCACAATGTTGCCCAGCACATACTCTTTGGGGAAGGTTGGGAAAAAACTGATTGTACCTGTGAAGATAAGGAAAAAACTTAATGTGGAAATATTTTGATAAATGTACAGAATGTCTTATATAACTTTATGCTGTGTTAATTTTTTGGATTTCTGCATTTCGTGTAGGTTACATGCTTGAATGATTTAAGTCTTTCCTGAGTATATTTCTTATTATTTTGAAAAAAATACATATTTGCCCCTCGAAATACACATTTTCAGGTCTGGGAATACACATTTCCATTTTGCCATGTAGGCATCTCTGCTTTAATGTATCTTAAGACTGTCACTGTCAACAATGAACTACCAGATACAGAGGATCACGTAAGTTTGTTATACTGTTTACTTGGGATCACTTGTTTAATCCATCTATACCTGACCCAGGGTTAAAGAATCAGAATGTTTGTAGTGTGACAATCATTTCTCACCAACTATCTCCCCTTGATCAGTGGCTGCAACATAAAAGGCCTTGGGACAGGAGTGGTAAAGGTGTGTGAATTTATCGAGCGTCAGGTTCCAGCCTTCCTTGTCAACTAACTCATAGGTTTCTTCTATCTCCTCTTCCTTCATGAGACGTATTGTGTAGTCTCTGGAACTGTTAGAGGCCATTTCTAGTGATGATAATGTCAATAATGTGACCTAGAATGATATATAATTAGGAAATTAAATCAGATTTAATTGAATTATAAACGACTTTTTAAAATTAAAAGACTAATGTTAAATGTATTCGAATTTACAAACGCTGTCAGTCAACAAATGTAGATCTCTGTATCTATAATGTACTCTGTAGACTACAAGTTGTTAAGATCTAGAGTACATCGACAATCTAGACTACACTATACAAGAATAAATAATAAACTAAAACACTAAGACTTAACTTAGACTTAGATGTAGATCAGAGTAGTCTAGAATCTAGATGATATAGAGGCCTATATTAGTAAAGTATATATTATATACAGATCTAAGTCTAAGTATATACTGACTATAGTACTACTAGAAATTTATCTTAACTGTTAATAGTGTTAACTATCTAGATCTAGACTCTATATAGTCTATAGTTATATAGATTATATATAGATCTAGTATAAATCTAGAATCTAGTTCTTGATCTATACTATAGTCTATAGATTCTAGAATATCACAATAATCAATATCATTTACAAATAAAGTTGAAATGTTTCATTCAAGTTTCTTTCATTTGATTTGACCTACTTCAAGTAGATGTAGTATTGTAGTCAATGTAGATCTAGATGTATGTCAACTAAGTCTATATTAATATATTCTAGTTCAAGTGAAGTTCAAGTAGGCCTACTTGGACTTGGACTTGGTCTAAATTGACTAAATCTATATATATATAGATCCAACCAAGTCTAAAAAAAAAAGATGAATTTCTGTTAATCTAGATATACATTTAGATCTAGACCAGATAGCTATAAGATCTAAACTCTAGAATCTAAATAAATCTAGATCTAGATCTAAATACTAAATCTAGCAGACGCAGCAAGAAGCACGCAGGTCGTTGTGTTGTGTCACGCTTGTTGTAACTCGCATTGTTGATTCTGATTGCGCTAGTTTATACACACTTTATTTTTATGATTCTCAAAATGGTAAATATAAAACGCCAGGAATATTTGACGATTTCCAAGGGGTATGTTCAAGTAAAAAAAAAATCAACGGTATTGAACAAGTAATTAGGGGTCTACGATATTGGATCAGATCAGTAGCGTAGAACTTAAGGGATTTGGGAGCCCTGGGGACCTCTTTGGGGTCCCCTGCATTTTGACATTTGACATCATCATCATGACATGAGATAGGCTTAATGTGCATTTCTGACTGTAGTAGTTCAAGTTATGTTCCTTCATCTGAAACAAAATTTCTAGGTATTTAAAACTACTGACACTTGGCAGCTTTTCGCCCTCAATACTGATGTTCCTTTTAAAGCCCTGGCGCCTATGTTTGCTCTTGGTATAATTTGTGTTGTTGTGTTTTCTTGCTCGGCATAATGATAAAGATTTGAAATAGGCCTACTTTGAAACACTTGAAATTTTGATTTTTCCAGCCTTTGAAGAAGTTTTAAATTCTATTTTTACACATGTAAATTGTAATAGCCTACTTTAGTACTTATCAAATATTTTTCTTCGTTTAATTAGAACTTTATTAATAAATATATTCACATGTAGCTTAATTTAATTACTTTTTCACCTCATTGCAGTTAGAAATCAGTAAATAACACATTTGAAGTTGATGAATTTGTAAAAATGAATAATTCGTTACGCAGGGGTCTGACAAAAACCGGAAAACGTGACAATGGATCTACGAGACAAATTAGTCTGGGAATCCCTGATCTAGATTTACATCGACCAGTTGCCAACTAAACATGCCGATTTTGATCCAGATCTAGATAATGGTAGCATGTATTTTTATAAATTTCTTACCTAACTTAACTTAAGCCTAACCTAAATTTAGTTTAATCTAAATCTATATAGATCTATATAGATATCAGGTCGAGCCCGTAGAGATAATCAGTCCTGCGCGCTAACCGCACAACCAGGCATTGCTGTTAATTTAACCTAATGACAAACTGGTTACAAACTAATAGCTTATTATTGATAATATACCTACACATTACAATGGTGAAATAATATTTTTCATATCTCTTCTAGTTTTCGAGATCTGAGTGTGACAGACGGACATTTTGCACAAACCTAATAGAGGCTTTTTCTCCTTACGGGGGCCGCTAAAAATATCACTGTTGTAAAATAGATAATAAAAATGATTGCTACGAGCATCTAATTTTGATTCTACGATGCTAAAAAAAGAAATAAAAATTTCCTTTAGTCTGTACAACCAGATACACTAAAAAAGCCACTTATTTAGAATTGTTCGCCATTGAATAGTATAAATAAGCGTCTGTTTAAAAGGCGCTCCAAACCCACTCAAGTCCTAGTGATTTCTAATATAGGTACACATTACTGTGACTGTGTGACATTACACAATTAAGTCGATGAATAAATAAAAGTGTATGTACACTACTTACATAAAGAGCATATAGATCTAGACAAAGACTTTTGAAACAGCCTCGATCTATAGTTAGGCCTGTTTAGGTTCTTACACTCCAATAATCGCAATGAACACCACGAGGTCCAGGAGATTCTTTATCGCGCTAAGCCAGCTAATTATAGTTAGTTTAGTAAAGCTCAACTATTTAGTGCCCACTACCTACAACTTTGTGTCCCGGCGGATTTCCACTAATTACAACCTTGTGTTCCGGCTGGTTTTCTCTGCGACTATAAATTGAGCGAGAATGACAATTCAAAAACTGACGAGTAGTTAGCTAGAATATCAATATGATAGACAGATGTTGCGGAGATGAATAGATGATCGCACAGTCTACCTGCCCCATTGTGATATCCAAACTCGCAGGTGGCGCAGCCTTCGGGTATCTATAATTTGCATTTCAAGTCTGTGTATTCAGATTCTGCCTTATCCAGACTGTCTACAATTCTAGATAGGTAATTTTTTCTATAGATCTACCTATTTAGTGACTTATTTAAAGAAGACGAATAAAAGATTTACATTCCTTAATGTCGATCCACTTGCTAAAAGTGTACAAATATATTCCAGAGCTATAGAAAACAAAAACAATATTAATTTGACCAAAAACTTGGATCTGTTTTGTGTTTTTCTCTTGTACGTTTCAGCCAACTTTCTTATTTAGCAGGCCTATAATCAGCTGCCTGTTAATTTCCTTTATTCTAGTGGGGCAAACTGAATTGATCTTTGTAGCGCTTCGATGTATGTGCTTGGGGGGGGGGGGGGGCACCTCTGTTAAGCTCGCCAAAAATAAGATCGCCTTTGGCATGTGGTTATCCCCCGTGCGGGATAAGTGTAGGGCCTCCAACGACGCTGAAGAGTGCTTCTGTGCTGTCCTCACCGGCTTTCAGTCGAACATTGTTATTTTTAACAGTTTGAGAGCTCTCGTGAAGACAGCGGAAACACATTTGAGGCCCAAAGAAAATCCATGTTGAAAGACAGAAGACACAAAGAAAACCTATAGATCCCCGGAGGACAACGGCTTTGTCTGCATTAAATGTGACAAAATATGTAGATCTCAACCTGGTTTATGTAGTCGCTTGAAACACTTCACCATCAATTCTTAATCTTCGGAATAGATGCACACAATGTGCTTCAGTCTAGTTGGCTTTTATTTATTGTTTCAAAATAATTTTGTGGTTTTTATATTACAAAAACAAATAATCAAAACTTAACAAAATCATCCCTAAGGAAATGACGCAATCAGAATGAAATGGGCGTCTATATAGCTGCATATCTGAAAGTTTTTTGAGTAAGCCTTTAGTTTTATAGGTTTTCAAATTTATTTCTAAATCAAGTAAGAAGTCGACCTCCTGCACAGCGACAGAAAATGTTATTCTTTTGCGTTTCCAATACATAGATTTAGTTCTTAGTAACCTCTTAGTATTAGAATCTACTTATCTAGATCTAGAAATAGAAATAAACATCAATAATATACTATATAGATAGAATAGATTTAGATCTAATAATTTAATAAGGTTTGTCTTCGAGTCTGAAGATTAATGAGGGATGCAGTATTCCACATGGCTTTGCTGCCCAATCTGCGATCTATAGGCTATATTTGTATACATTAAACGTAGACATAAACATTGTCCTCTGGTGGTCAATTTATTTAGATCAAAATTCTCCTTACACCGTCTGTGTCTGTCCCCGGCAGTGGATTTTCTTTTGGCCTCAAAGTGTATCCAGCGGCCTTAGTAAGTGATCTCCAGTGACTCCAGCTGTCTCGTTATGAGCAGCCATGTGCTTTCTTAGAAATAAATCTAGGGCCTATAGGACGCTTAACAATTGTTTATGTCAGGGCCGACTTAAATAGTTGCAGGCAGTAGGCCAAGGTGAAGTGAATTTGATGAAATATAAAAAATAAAAAGCGAAAAAATAAAATTACGAATTTTTTTTTTAAAGCCCAGTGTACTACAACAACAAGTTTCGCTATTTGTTCTTTTAAAATAATGTCCTGTGGGGCGGCCCCTAACAATTGGAGGCCTTAAGCGGCTGCCTAGTTTACTCAAGCCCAAGCCAAGGCTGGCCCTGGTCATGATTCTATTAACTAGAACCTTGAAGACTTGAGCTTAAATATAGGTACAGATGGTCAAGTAAAGTACTATTTTATTTAGATTGGATATCTCTGTATTGCTTTTTTTTATATCTAGATAAATAATCGTCCGCTGTGTAAATATTTGTTTCTGGAAGAGCATGGAAGGAAAATGATTAAACAAATCCAAACAAAGGCTACTCTCCCTTGGCTTACAGAGTTTCTCTGGAGGTTTAGACAAAATCTTTTTCTGTTGTTTTTTATGCTACTTAATACACCTGACCTGGCCCACTTCAATACAAAATAGCCTAATTATAACCTCTTCAATTCATCAGTTCAATAAATGTTTGATCGATTGGATGTCCAATTACCTGCGGCTTCAACCACTATATTTTATGCACCTTTCAACTGCATAAATTGCATGCAAACTAAACATACAGTATCACAGATTCAACCAACATATGACTATTGCCTTCAGCCTCAAACGATATACATAATCTTCTTTTATTATTATTACGAAGCTTAAATCTACTCATTCTATCCTTTCGTCTGGTCAAAAGTTTGAACCTGTTGTTTTTTCTGCAACGTCCCATTCTCTTATGAAGTTGAAACTTTAGTTAATAAATTATTAATAATTAATTATTTTGTTTGATATCTGAATAAGGAGAATAAAGGCTACTTAATGAGAGATGTGGATGAATATACGGATTAATTTCCCTTAACACGTTTTGTCACGTTTTTTATCCACCTACCTAATTTCAGGATCAAGTTGAAATTTTGCATAATTCATAGACGATGACAACACACGAATCAATCAAAAAATTAACGAATCAGATAATCAATAAGTAGTCATTAATTAATTTTGTTTTTTAAAGCATAAAAAGGAGTTAAGTCCATTTCAGTAATCAGCGGTTCTTTTCCTTAGATAAGCATTTTTTTTTAAACAATTCTTTTTATTTTGCTTGTTTAACTTTTATTCGTATACTTTGTTGAAAGCATTTAAACATATACACAGCTATATTTATATACATACGTATGGCTGCTCTTGTCTCGAGAAACAGGCTCCCAGACGAGTCATAGGTGTTAATTACATCTACGACAAACTCAAAGAGCAACCCGCCGCTGGAGCAGCTTTCCTCTAAAAAGGGGGGGGGGGGGGGGGGTAGGGGGGAGGCCACTGAGCAAAAGAACAACATTAGGGCCCACAACTCTTTACACTGAACTGCTTCGACTAAACATAAAACGCTAGTCTTCTTTCTAACTACCCTTTTTAGCATGGCCTATATAAAACATGAAGCTTTCAATATGTCCATTTGTCGACACAAACCTGTTCATCACCAGCTGTTACAAATAATAAAACTAGACTTAGTAGACTACTAGACTCTATAGTTTGAATATTATTTGCTGCTTTCATATCTGTGTATTTCGGATAAAGTTAGAATATCTAAGGAATCCCAAAGTAGTGTTACGAGCGTATTATATTAAAATATTGGTAGGTCATACTCTAGTTTCCTCAAACTTTCTTGTAGATGTGTAGTATATGTTTCCTAACAAGAAAAACGTTCACGGTTGCTTTGTCTATAAACAAAGCTTACATTAGGTGTACTTATATCAATTATTTTGGATCAGTTATGTTATTAAATTTGTAATAGATCTAGAGTAACAATAAAAAAGAATTTATAAAAATAAAAAAGAGAAGGATCTGAATTCGAGCTTGTGGGCCAAGGCCTTCTCAGACCTCTGAAGCCAACGCGGTATCCACTCTACTAGCGAAGGTCATCAACAAGCAAGATTGTAAAGTTATCTATTGTGTTAACGCACTAAGCCTGAGAAGGCAGCCGTAAATAAAGGGACTTAATCAGTTTATACCACCAATTTAGTCAAATACTATTTCTTTCCCTTGTTATGAGATACCAAACAAAATAATTTATTACAAATAGTTAATTAACTAATTGGGTTTTTTTTTTATTGATTCTTGTGTTGTCAGGTAAAAGAAATAATTGAGCGAAATTTCAGCTTGATTCGAGATTGGGTGTCGGAGAAATAAAGTGTACAAACTTTTGGCCACATAGAGAGACAAACAGACAGACAAACAGAAAGAGTTGATATAGGCTTTGTAAAAAATGATGTGTGATGACACGTGCCATAACAAATGTGGCATAGAAAAAAAACAAACTTTTTTGTCCAAATTGTATTTAGTGTGACTTACTTTTACGTTTTGTGATTTGCCACCTTTGTGGCCAGACGAAATGTGTGTGTCGTTGTGAGTCAGTTAAATCGTCACTTCAATTTGTCATAAGTTTTGTAATGGCCTTCCCTAAAGCTGTCGATATTAGAGTGTTACTCGAATGGTTCGTAACAAAATCTCTGCCTTTTTGTTTCAAAGTTCACAACACTGAAAAGTAACCAACTGTGTAACTGTGTTGGAGCACTTAAAACAAAATATACTAGCAAAATATACTTCCTATAGTGCAATTGCTGGTTCAGTTTTGTTTAGAGTTGAAAGTGTTTATATATATATTTATATCTTTTATATAGCGCTATTTCATGCTTATAGCATGCTCAGAGCGCTCTGGTCCAATCTCATTTGTGGACCAGTGGGGGGGGGGGGGGAGGGGGTATCTAGGAGTTGGTTTTCCGTGCTGCCTCTAGGCGCTCAGTAAACACAACTCTGCCCGAGTCGGGTTTCGAACCTCGAGCCCCCTTCTAGGTAGCCAAGCCACGCTTCGCACTCTAAAAACACGTTATAAAACACAGATTTCGTTGATCGGTGTATAACAATGTGTTGGCTATAACTTAAACTTGTTGAAGGTGTATTTTAGTTCCTCGATTAATTTATCTAGCTGTCCTTTCAAAGATTTTGTTATAATATTTTATTAAAGCTGTTATGCTAGTGAATTAATGCTAAAATGTAGCGGTTTAGATATATAGTGTAGGTCTGTGTGGAAAGCGCTTATTAATGTCGTTAAAGCAAAGTATCCCTTTCATACCTTGCGATCTATGGGGAAGATAATGTTAAGTCCATATGATTCCATGGCCAACAGTGTGTCATGTGGCCAGCACAACGACCAACCGCCTTTACTTTCCCTAACTAAAGTCAGGTACCCATTAAAGTTGTGTGGGCTCGGTGGAGCCCTAAAAATCCTGAAATTCAAAATCCCTGTCTTCACCGAGATTCGAACCAAGGACCCCAGGTTCGGAATCGGGGCGCTTAACCACTCATCGACATGAATCTTCTGTTATTTTTAATTCTTTGAAATGTCCTCAGCTGTCTTGGGCTAGCCTTGATTGTGACATCTTGTGTGTGTGCAACTCAGGCCATCATTTCTGATGAATTTTGGATCGTCTTTTGGTATCAACGCAAGTGGTGCTGTACCATTGAATATGAGTGCGTTAATGAAACCCGAAGAAAGCACAAAAGTAGACTCTGAATGTTAAACTTGCAAGAAAAGTGGTATGATTGGGTGTCACAGTGGACTTGCATAAAGAGTTATCAGAAAAGTTGTCAATTCTTTTTTCCTTTCGTTGCTATGGACTGCGACACGGCCCTCAGGCCGATAGAGGTTGAGCACCATTGTATTGGATGCATTTTAAACTCAATATTAGCATGTCAAAGCAAATAACTAAACAGGAGTCCTAAAGGTCGGGGTATCCTTGTTTACTTTTTTACCAAATTTTAACTTTTTTTTTCATTCCAAACTTTGTGACAGTTTTTCGATTCACTGACACGACAGGAGAGACCATGGCTGCCAGCGAAGTGGAAATTAAGCCGAAGACAAAAAAGGTGAAAAATTACACAGGTAAACAGTATTTTCACGTATCCGTTAGTAACCTTAGTTTGATGGACCGTTGGGGAACTACACATGATCTGTCAATCTTCTCCTTTCTTCTCTGGATTTTTTTTTTGTCTCTTACAATGACAAGCCCGTCCATACTTTGCTGTTTTCCCATCGCTTTCTGCGTCTGCCTTTCTTTCTTTTCCCTGGTACTGTTCTCTGCGGGGAGCAAAAGTATTTTAGCAACTAAATAGCTTTAAGACAAACATTTTTAAGCCACATAAGCCCTAGACGTGTACCCTCTAAATAAGCCCTTGACTTGAACCCTCTAAATAAGCCCTAGACTTGTACGCTCTAAAGAAGCCCTAGACTTGTACGCTCTAAAGAAGCCCTAGACTTCTACGCTCTAAAGAAGCCCTAGACGTCTACGCTCTAAGGAAGCCATAGACTTCTACGCTCTAAGGAAGCCCTCGACTTCTACGCTCTAACGAAGCCCTAGACTTCTACGCTCTTAAGAAGCCCTAGACTTCTACGCTTTAAGGAAGCCCTCGACTTCTACGCTCTAAGGAAGCCCTAGACGTCTACGCTCTAAGGAAGCCCTAGATTTCTACGCTCTAACGAAGCCCTAGACTTCTACTCTCTTAAGAAGCCCTCGACTTCTACGTTCTAACGAAGCCCTAGACTTCTACTCTCTTAAGAAGCCCTCGACTTCTACGTTCTAAGGAAGCCCTAGACTTCTACGCTCTAAGGAAGCCCTAGACTTGTACACTCTAAACGTGTGCTATCTAGAGAATGGGAGCGTGTAGAATCCAGAGATGCACAACTTCGATCTAGTTCAAAGAAGTGTAGAATCCAGAGATGCACAACTTCGATATAGTTCAAAGACATGTAGAATCCAGAGATGCACAACTTCGATATAGTTCAAAGACATGTAGAATCCAGAGATGCACAACTTCGATCTAGTTCAAAGACGTGTAGAATACAGAGATGCACAACCTAGACGTTACGCTCCAGATCTGTACATTTTGAAATCGTATAACCTAGAGGTGCACAACTTAGACTTGTTACCCTCGCCCCTCGGAGAGTCTAAAACATACAATAACTTGACATATACGTAATTTTTTGACTTGTTTAATATTGACTTGCAGAAATAAAAGGGTGATCTTTCCTTTACTTCTTGCTTGCATGTCCAAACTCTTGATCCATGAAGTGAATTATATATATAGATAGATGTGTTAACACGCTATAGCATACATCCTACTTTAGTTAAAATTGATTGCATGACTACGTCCGCAACTGAATTAAGAACAAATAGAGCTATAGGCTTTTAAATTAAATACTTCAGATGTAGTCTAATATCGTATTGTACATAATAATGAAGATTGAACTCTTGATTTAACGTGTTTTTTTTTTTGTCGTTTTTATCCTGGTGTCCAGATGTTGACAATTATAAACCCTCGAAGCATGTGACCTACTTAAAGAATACTCTAGGTGCCATATTGCCCCAGTGTCTCCACGAAGTATGCCAGGTAGGGCAAGTTATTCAATATGTATTGTTTAGCTTTCGATGTATAACGTTATATCAACTCACACCGTCTGTTTGTTTGTCTGTCTGGGTACACATTTTGTACAGGCTATTTCTACCACTTTCCAGTCTCGAATCCAGTTGAAACTTTGCAGAATTGTTCATTGTCCCTAACAAAACACGAATCAATCAAAACATTTATCAATTAATAAATTAATTAATTAGTCTAAATTAGTTAAATTGTATTTAGAAAAGAGGAAATAAATCTTACAGTATTGGGAGATATGACTGTAAATGTGCAGGAGCTCTTTCCCTTATGTAAGCTTTTCTTAAAAGCAGTTTTTAATTTTTTTTCCTTGCCCACTGTAAACCTTTTAGCATTTTACAATACTACGAAGCATATAGCTCTTTTTTTTTTGTCTTCAGAGGACATATGGCAGTGTCTAGGCAGAGGAGGCGCAAGGCGTAGGTAAAGTGGGCACCCTAGTGATTTAAGGGGCCTCGAACTTTTTCCATTTTTTAGAAAAGGCGCATCTGGTAGTAAAGAATCAACTGAATACACTACTTCAATTTTAATTCAAAATAATTGACTACATAGTGTCACAGACTCGTTCATCCGTCACTAAATAGCGGCGTATGCTACGCCGTGGGTCGACAAGTTCAAAATAATTAACTACAGAGTGTCACAAACCCGTTCATCAGTCACTATTCTGGGGTAAACTAAGAGAAATTCTATGCAGTATCATAGTTGATAGTCACACGCCTTAAGGGATTCCACCCCCTGACAAAATTACTCCTGTGTATTTCAAATCTTTTAGATGAGTGAATCCTCTTCACTTAAATCAACATTTCAGTAAACTTTTAAGCGTGTCAGTTATCACCAGCAACAAGCGGAGGCTCCAAAATACAGAGCCAAGTCCTCAAACTCCCTCGATGTGACAGAGCCAAGTCCTCAAACTCCCTCGATGTGACAGAGCCAAGTCCTCAAACTCCCTGGATGTGACAGAGCCAAGTCCTCAAACTCCATCGATGTGACAGACCCAAGTCCTCAAACTCCCTGGATGTGACAGAGCCAAGTCCTCAAACTCCCTCGATGTGACAGAGCCAAGTCCTCAGACTCCCTGGATGTGACAGAGCCAAGTCCTCAAACTCCCTCGATGTGACAGAGCCAAGTCCTCAAACTTCCTCGATGTGACAGAGCCAAGTCCTCAAACTCCCTGGATGTGACAGAGCCAAGTCCTCAAACTCCCTCGATGTGACAGACCCAAGTCCTCAAACTCCATGGATGTGACAGAGCCAAGTCCTCAAACTCCCTGGATGTGACAGAGCCAAGTCCTCAAACTCCCTCGATGTGACAGAGCCAAGTCCTCAGACTCCCTGGATGTGACAGAACCAAGTCCTCAAACTCCCTCGATGTGACAGACCCAAGTCCTCAAACTCCCTGGATGTGACAGAGCCAAGTCCTCAAACCCCCTCGATGTGACAGAGCCAAGTCCTCAAACTCCCTGGATGTGACAGAGCCAAGTCCTCAAACTCCCTCGATGTGACAGAGCCAAGTCCTCAAACTCCCTGGATGTGACAGACCCAAGTCCTCAAACTCCCTCGATGTGACAGACCCAAGTCCTCAAACTCCATGGATGTGACAGAGCCAAGTCCTCAAACTCCCTGGATGTGACAGAGCCAAGTCCTCAAACTCCCTCGATGTGACAGAGCCAAGTCCTCAGACTCCCTGGATGTGACAGAGCCAAGTCCTCAAACTCCCTCGATGTGACAGACCCAAGTCCTCAAACTCCCTGGATGTGACAGAGCCAAGTCCTCAAACCCCCTCGATGTGACAGAGCCAAGTCCTCAAACTCCCTGGATGTGACAGAGCCAAGTCCTCAAACTCCCTCGATGTGACAGAGCCAACTCCTCAAACTCCCTCGATGTGACAGAGCCAAGTCCTCAAACTCCCTCGATGTGACAGAGCCAAGTCCTCAAACTCCCTCGATGTGACAGAGCCAAGTCCTCAGACCTCCTTGGATGTAGCAGAGCTTATGATTTAAAAAACTTCTTATTACTAAAATAAGACTGTCTTTTTTTTTTTAAATACGACTATCCAGTTTCTAAAAAAAAAACTGTCCCACATTAAAAATAACACAGTATTGTACTGAGTTCTCTGACTTTTAAAATTCTGTCAATCGTATAGCATCAAAAATTCGCTCTAATTTTAATATCACAGAGATATACACATTTATCCTTATTATCCTTCTTTTTCTTTTTCTTCTTCTTCTTCTTATTATTATGACTATTATTATTATTATTATTATTTATTATTTATTATTATATGTAGTCATTGCTTTTTATGTTCGATCTTTGTCAACAGAAAAGACCTAGAGACCCGATTGAGTTTATCGCTCTGTGTCTCTACAAATCAGTTGACTGTGAATTATACTTTTACGAGAAAGCCATTTTCTCAAAGGTGATGGGCCTTTTTTCTTCTGCATATATTGTTAACCTACATACCTTAATCTTTTAATAATTATATGATAATGATTAGACCTAGCTGGTTTAAACATGCATAATTATAGACTTTTTTGTAATGATTTCGTTTCTATGTCCAATATTTGTAGATGTATGTTTTAGTGTTTCTTCGACAACAATCTTGTACATGAACACATCGCTTTGATAGTCTGAGATTGGATCAGCTGATACCACTAGAGAGTTTTGAAAGTTCATTACACAATAGAGATTTGTGTAACTGAAAATTATAGGAGGTGTAAATGACTGATAATCCAAAGAGACTTAAATGACTGATATTGATAATCCAAAGAGACTTAAATGACTGATATTGATAATCCAAAGAGCTTTGAATGACTGATAATCCAAAAAAGGTTTGAATGATGGTAATAAAAAAAAAAGATTTGAATTACTGATAATCCAAAGAAATTTGAATAACTGATAATAAAAAAGATTTGAATGACTGATATTGATAATCCAAAGATATTTGAACGACTGATAATTCACCAATGAAAGGCAAATGATTGTTCAACTATGAAGTCCAGACAAAGATACAGAGTCATTTCATGGACACGCACGAAAATAATTGTGTTTAGGTATTGGGAGAAACATACCGGTAGTTTACAATTGTATGACTTGGCGTCTAATGAATTCTCTGTTTGTAGGAGCTTCAGCTTATGGCCCTTGAACTGAAGAAAGAGAATGCGGTGCGACAGTCGAACATTGAAAAAATCAAGAAAAAAATTGCAGAGCTGAAGGTGCGTAATTAGATATGTCTATTTACCTATAAGTGTCGATTTCGTTTTTTAAAACTATTTCTTTAAAGTGTACTAATACTAATTGATGACTTATCGACGTTACAACGTGTTTTTATGCGTCTTGTCGGTTGTATGTTGGGAAATGAAGCTAGCATGAACGTCTTCAACCAAATGTCCTCCTTTTACTGCTACTTACTGGAAGATGTGGATGTAAATATGGATTCAGCCCCCTGAATACGTTTGGACACGTTGTTTTTTTCTACCACTTCCCATTCTCGAATCAAGTTGAAACTTCGCATAATTATTAATAGTCGATAATAATACACAAATCAATCCAAAGATTAAACAATTATTTTATCATTTAGTACTAGTTAATTAATCTTGTTTTTCATAGCAGAAAGAGAGATAAACCTAATAATTTTCAGATAAATGACACAACTCAGCGGTTCCTTCCCTTAGATACGTTTTTAAGTATTCTTATTTCTATTGCTTGTTCTTTTGTGAGTTGAATAAATAAATAAAAGTACTTTGACATTTTGCGCACCATTTTACTGGCTAATATTAGCTGAACCTTTCATAAAGGAATCGATGGACTGCGGCGTTGCTCGCTCCTATTTTATGTCGCGAGTTCCAAGCACTCAATATTGTTTAGGATAATTAACTCTTTCTCTCCTAACTGATGTTACCTACGTCGATTCCACCCGAATGTGGTAAATAATTACGGAGAGAACGAGTTAAATGTCGATACAAGCCTGAACTCAACAAAATTACTTAAAACGGTCTTGTTCTTATATGACTATTACGAAACAAGGGTTCAGTCCAACGTCGCTAGACCCAGAAAGCACGTCTTGCTCTAAGCACCACTGAATTTGGTCTCTTTGTCTTGTCGGTTAATGTCTTTAAGCCATTTCCGTTCTAAGCACCGTTACGTCACTGAGGAAATCCACGATTAGTCCCAACATCTACGCGCCCAATTATTGAGTGATTACAAAATTCTATAGTAAACGAGCTAGAGAGGACATACTGAAGCAGTACAATAGAATGTTAAAATGTTATAAAGGAGGTTTTTATTTTTAGACTATTTTTGTTATGTTCCTTGTTTTGTCTTAGAATATCTCCTTGTTACACAGAGAGTATAATATTTGGGTTTCAACGTATGTCGTCTGCATTCCTAATTATGATCGATAACTCTACAGTTTGTTTTTGCCTTCATTCGTAAGATTGTTATGTCCCCTTATAATATGTTGAGTTATATAGGTTCAAATCTCCGTTATCAGTGATTAGATCTACTTGTAAGACTACATATTGTTAGAAGACCATTTCTTTCTTTTGGTGAAATGTCGAAACGTCATTTCCTTCTGGTGATCATGAATCGTCCATGAATCAAGTTCGTGCTCTCGGCGCTATATGAAGTTAATTTATTTGTTGATTTAGATCAGATACGGGAAGATTTTTAAATTCATTGCGTATTTTTCTGCCTTAAATTTTTCTTTTCTTATTTCATATGGACTACCCTATGCATTTCGCCTAGGGCCTGCAATTATCTAAGGCCGGCCCTGGAGGCTTCTGTGTGTATCCTGTTTATAATAAATAATTAGATGAACATAAAGTGTATCGGAGTCTTGTATTAGTGAAGTCTTCCCGAGACGCAGTTTTTAGAGCCATGGTTTTAATGTACTACCTTTGCTAAATATTTAACATTGACCTGAATCACTCTGGCTTCTTTGTGTTGTAACGTCCCATCCAAATCTAATTAATGGACAATCTTGTATCAAACATGGTCCACATCTTGTCTCCCCCAAACAATAGCAAAACAGATTATAGAAATGCGCAAAGTACCATTGTATGATTGTAAGCCTCCGTTTTACATAATATAAATTGTTTTTTTTTTTAGTTTTTTTTTTTTTCATGACAAAAAAAAATTATCAATAAACATTTTTAACAGGTTTTGCTCAGGGGAGATAAGAAAATCGAAGCCTTGCTTTGGATGGAAGCCAGAAAAAAATCCTCTCTCGTAGCTGAGGAGGAGGAGGAAGAAGAGGAACACAAGGGCTCAGTCAACACTTTACTACCACAGCCGGAAGATGAAATACTACCGTTGTCCCCGGAGTTAACAACATCGGGAGAACACGATGTGACCTCAAAATCCGACGAGATTTCTCCCAAAAAAACGATTTTCGCCAAAATGAGAAAAATTTCGATGAAAAAGCCTCCAAAAATGCGTCCTAAGAAACTTTCTCAGGTGCATCATAAGAAGCCGTCCATGAGCCTTTCCGAGTCTTCAGTCACGGACCACGAGTCTCTAACAGAGGAAACTTCGACCAAGTCCAAGATCAGTAGCAGCGATGTATCCGTGCTAACTACCTCAGAGCCCGAGTCCGAGTCGCTTGTATCGGAAGATGAAAAAAGGTCGAGTCTAGATCATCATAAGACGAAACACAAAAAGTTCATGAAAAAAGGTTCAGGATCGTCCGTAGATCAGGGTTCATCGTCCACCGTCGGACACAAAGTAGTCACTAAAAGCTCGAGGTACCCGCGAACCTCTAGACACGATGTCCGCATGGATATAAGCAAAAGAAAATTCAAACCAGTAGTAAAAATAAAGAGGAAACTTAAAGCAGCAGACTCAAAGCGTGCCATTTATAGAATCAGGAGCCTTGAGGCCAAAGAAAGCAAAAAGTTTAAAAAAAGAAGTCGGACGGCAATGTCTAAAACAGATCGGGGTAGGCCAGATCTCGACGTCTCAGACGATCTTCTTAAACCAAAAACGAAAAAAAGAGCGAGCAGTATTTTTAGTTATGTGACTCCTAAACAAGAAATTCACGAGCCTCTTTCCCCAAAAATTGCTAAAAAGCCCACTATTAGAAAAACCTTCAGAGGCCGGCGAATCGCAGGAAGTCTTTCAGATAAAACAATAAAAATGCAAGAGAAAGACACCACCCCACTTCTGGAAGAACCTCCAAAACAAGAGGAAACTAAACAGAAGAAAAAAAAGTCAAAAGTGAAGTCTTTAGATATTGAGGCTTATACTCGAGATGAATCTCCAGACATATCTAAAAAAAAGAAAAAAAGGATTTCTTCACCAAAGGGCGCTAAAGCTGCATTAGGGGAGAGTGACAAGGATTTTAAATTTGAAAAAGACAGGCAGGAAGATTATTTGACTAGCCCCTCAAAACCGAAACGCAAGAAAAAGCCAGTCAAGGGCTCAGCTCTTTCAATAACACCAGATCTAGCTCATAAAAAGGATAGAAGAGAAAGCAGAATGCTTGAAGCACCGACCGATGCAACTCAAAGGCACAAGAAAAAGACCAAATCTATGAGAGAACTAATGACTGATATTGAGATGGAACAAATTAAAAAGTCAATTAAAGAAAAGGACAAATCTGAGGCACCGGAGAAAATTAAAAAGAAGGCTGGTCCTTCGTCTGACGTTTCAGATACTGACGATTATCAAAAGAAAAAAAAAGCGACTAAAGCTGGGACCCAAGGTGAATCCGCGGATGAAGAAGTAGCAAAAGAGCCAACCAAAAAAAGACGAAAATCGAAAGAAAAAGAGACTGATCTCGATGTCATGACCGACTTATCCTCGGACCATGAGCGAGATTTCCCTGACAAAACGAAAAGGGTAGACAAATATCTAGTAGACTCCACAGATGAAAAAGGTGTGCCAACAAAGTCAAGACGAGCATCGAAAGCTAAAGAGATTGTTCGCGATGAATCTGACCAAGACGTTGACAGAGTTGTAGGCAAGAAGCAAGAGAAAGAGAAGGACCAACCTCAGACTATGAGAGGGAGTCGATTCGATTCTGCTGCTTCCGTCAGTCAAGCGACTGGTAAAAAGACAACACTTGAAGACAGGCGTATTTCAAAGCAAAAAACAAGTGAAGATGTTAAAAAAAAAAAAGAGCTACGAGACAAAGCGGACGTCGAAGAGGATTCTTCTAAAATGAAAGAAGACAAGACGCAGCGCTATAGAGAAAAAGATAAAGAGAAAGATATTCAAAAGGAAAGAGTACAGGAGAGCATGTTAGAGTCGGAAGACGAAGAACTGCCTACAAAAATGAAAAAAGGGGAAGCCAAATCTCGAAAAAGCAAAGCAAAACCTCAGGAAGAGTTCGAACCAGGAGAAAAGCGAAGGATATTCAAAGAGAAAGAACAAGATGAAAGAGAGAGTTCGGGGCCAGACGTTGCCGAGGAAGTAACTCGGACACAAAGGAAAAAATCGGATCAAAAAAGTTACAAAAGTAAGGAAAATCTTCCAAGTGTTGGTTCTGGCGTATGGGATAAGGAAGAGACACAGGCTTCAAAGAAAACATCGGATAAAAGACCCTTGAAGGATAGAGACATTGAAGAGGATACACAGAAAGAAGACTACAAAGACAGTACTCTGGGTGAAGATGGCCTTTACAAGAAAAAGAAAGGGAAAAAATCCCGTGAGAGATTAGCAGAAAGTGTTGAAGAACCAATTCTGAGAGAAGAAACCACAGTTGTAGATCAATCTAACAAAGTCCTAGAAGACCAAAGATTTCACGCAATATCCGATTACGATGTTCCGAAAGAAGTGGATAGATTAGAACCTAAAGATAGCGATGAAGAGTCCTATCCACGTAAACAAAAGAAAGTTAAACAAACTGACAAAGGCGAAAGAATGGGAAAGGAGGAGCAAAAACGAAGAGACTACCTGGACAGATCTGAGTCTGACATTGGAGAAGAAGAGTCTCCACAAAAAACAAAAGACGAACAAACATTTCGTCTCGAAGAAGAAGCTAGAGATGAACAAGGAAAATTCGAATCTGGTTTAGATGACGACGATGCTTATTCAAGAATGCAAAAAGCCGAAAAAAAGATGCCTAGCAAAGGTGAAGAAACTGATTCTGAAGTTGAAGAAGAGGAATCTTCAAAGAAGAAAAAATCTCATAGAAAGTCGAATCGCAAAGGTGCTGAAAGCCAAGAAATGGCTCAAAAACGACGCGATGACGAAAAGAGTACATTGGACTCTGATGTTGGTGAAGAAGAAATGTCCCCCAAAAAGACAAAGGATGACAAAAAGTCACGTCAGAAAACAGAGGAAAAAGGGGAAGAACCCCAAAGAAAAAAAGAAAAAAGGGGTACATTAGACTCCGAAATTGATGAAGAAGAAATCCCCCACAAAAAGACCAAGGATGACAAAAAGTCACGCCAGAAAGCCGAAGAAAGAGGGGAAGAACTCCATAGAAAAAAAGAAAAAAGAGGTACATTAGACTCTGACATTGATGAAGAAGAAAGTCCCCCAAAAAAGACAAAGGATGTCAAAAAGACACACCAGAAACATGAAGAAACTGATGAAGATGCTTCTAAACGCAGGGAAGAAAGACGTAGCTTAGATTCTGACTTAGTCGAAGAAGAATCTTTTCCTAGAACGAAAACAGAAGATAAAAAAACGCATCGCAAAAGTGAAGAACATGAAGAAAGTGCCCACAAACGAAAAGGTTTAATGGACTCCGATGCTAGCGAAGAAGAATTCTACCCAAAAAAGCCCAAGCATGAAAAAAAGGCACGTCTTCAAGACGACGATAAGGAAGAATATGTAGAATTTAAAAAAAGAGAAGTCCTAGAAAAGTCCTATTCTGAAATATATAGTGATGATGAGGAAGTCGTCAAAAGAAAAAGAAAAGCTTTGAAGAAAGCAGAGAAAGAAGCCGAAGGTTTGGATATCAAGAAAAAAGAAGAAAGACCAACTAAACGAGACAAGATAGACATCGAATCAGAGGATTTCCCTGCGTCGGAAGACGACAAAGAGACCCGAACAAAAAAGAAGAAAGATAAAAGAGAAAGGCGAGGTAGTACCGATGAAAATGAGGAAAGACTTTCGAAACTCAGAAAAGAAGACGAGCTTATCAGTACATCTAAAACTGAGGAATCGACAAGCCGAAAAAAGCGACGTGATAAGTCCAAACCAATTGAAGAGGAAGAGACGCCGCGCTACGCTGACACGGCTCGAGACAGAGAAGATGATGAGGGCTCGCAGAAAAAGATGAAACGCAAAAAAGATTCCGACGGGAAATCTAGAAGTCTCAAAACTTCAGACCTCTTGGACGACGACGCGATTGCCGCAAGCGAAACGAAGAAATCATTGGATGACAGAGAAACGCTCAAGCATAAAAGGCATCCGAGGAAAGGCCCAATAGAAGAAGACCTGTCCAGCGACTACGACATGCAAGACATAGAGAGGAAAATTAGCGAACCGTCGAAACCCAAAGGACTTTCAGACAGTGAGCAGCTGCAAAAATACAAGAAGCAAAAGGAAAAACAAGCCGAGGAAGAAGAAGCTGAATTCGGAAGATCTGAAACAAAAAAGGAACCCAAGAAAAAACCCACAACCTCAGGTAGATATGCAGAAAGAGGGATCACATCACCAAAGTTATCAGTACCACCGAGCGAAACCGATTCGGCACTGACCTCTGAAGAGTTTGACCGAGATGACTCTGAAGAAGAAAAGTATAAAAAGAAGAAGAGGAAGGCCGGAAGCAAGAGAGATGAGGAGGATGACCGCAGGAGGGATGACGAGGATGACCGCAGGAGGGAATCGTTTGACTTCGACGCCAAGAGGCTTCGGGCGGAAGACGACGAAGCACTGCGCAGTGACGGAGTTTTATTGAAAAAGAAATCCAGCTACCTGGTACCGGATGATGACTATCAAAAAGGTTTCTTGGGAGACCCAAAGAAGCGTAAGAGACGAGCTTCCAGAATGTTCACGCCGATTCAGTGTGAATGGTATCTGGACAAGCCCCGTGTATTGGTGTGCCGGCATCCAATTTTGGGAGAAATACGGTCCCACCAACCGTTACTGTACTCAGTATTAGGTTAGTTGTAATGTTGTTGTTTTTAAACTTCATAACCTCATGAGCCTATTGATGTGTCCTATTTTAAATTACCATTATAGTAACAGTAAGTATATAAATTAGGTACTTACTGTTTAACTCTTGGTAATTAAGTGTAGTAAAATGCAGGCGTTATACTTCAAGTTGATTTCTGCTGCTGACAGAGTCACGGGTTCTATTTTTTTTAATATTTTATTTTTGTTTTTTTGAAATATGTTTTTAAATTTTTTATTTTTTTTATTTAAGTCATTTTCGTCTTGGTCTTTTTTTTTCTTTTCCTGGACTCGAACGACATCTTTTCATTGCAAGACGCAGTGGCGCGTTTTCTTGAAGTCTAGAGCGAACCTTTACTCCACCAAAGGAAAAATAGTACAGGTTTATAAGGGGGGGGGGGGAGAGGACAATGACACGTGTAAGAGACTTTCTTGTCGCATGTGGATCTGTAATGAGCTAGGCGAGACCTCTGCCTTGTTTTGGTCACGAAAAATAAGGATGTCATAGTGATGGTGACATCGCGAGTCTACAAACATGAGAACGATGTCTTTTTCTAGAGATGTTATAATACATTATTATTGTCGGTTGGTTATTTAATTTTTGTGGAACCGTGTGATGTCCGCTCCATTAAACTGATGTAGGCATATACTAATTTTAATAAATAAACTTTAAATAACTTTTAAAAAAAAGCTTTTATTGTGAACTAAAATTCGGTAGAAATTCTATTACAGTATAGTATATACGCAGATTCAACTTGAGGTATACATATATGTATAAATATATAATAGTAATATTATGAAATGATATCTAAACCCAATCTAGCTCTGCATAACAACATGTCTTTACACTTTCAAGTCTCTAGGTTGTCTCCCGTTCTTAACGTAAACTATGGTAGACCCTGTCGTAATTTCATCAATCTCCAAGATAAAAAAGTTAATGCTCCCTTTTTTTTAAGTACATAGAATAGGAACACACACACACTACATAACACAAGAATATAGAAAACAAATGGAGTAGCTCTTGTTGCAGACAAAGAAAACAAATGGAGTAGCTCTTGTTGCAGACAAAAAAAACAAATGGAGTAGCTCTTGTTGCAGACAAAGAAAACAAATGGAGTAGCTCTTGTTGCAGACAAAGAAAACAAATGGAGTAGCTCTTGTTGCAGACACAGAAAACAAATGGAGTAGCTCTTGTTGCAGACACAGAAAACAAATGGAGTAGCTCTTGTTGCAGACAAAGAAAACAAATGGAGTAGCTCTTGTTGCAGACAAAGAAAACAAATGGAGAGCTCTTGTTGCAGACACAGAAAACAAATGGAGTAGCTCTTGTTGCAGACACAGAAAACAAATGGAGTAGCTCTTGTTGCAGACAAAGAAAACAAATGGAGTAGCTCTTGTTGCAGACACAGAAAACAAATGGAGTAGCTCTTGTTGCAGACAAAGAAAACAAATGGAGTAGCTCTTGTTGCAGACACAGAAAACAAATGGAGTAGCTCTTGTTGCAGACACAGAAAACAAATGGAGTAGCTCTTGTTGCAGACACAGAAAACAAATGGAGTAGCTCTTGTTGCAGACATAGAAAACAAATGGAGTAGCTCTTGTTGCAGACACAGAAAACAAATGGAGTAGCTCTTGTTGCAGACATAGAAAACAAATGGAGTAGCTCTT
Source organism: Biomphalaria glabrata (assembly GCF_947242115.1). NCBI lineage: Eukaryota > Metazoa > Mollusca > Gastropoda > Planorbidae > Biomphalaria > Biomphalaria glabrata. The sequence continues at coordinate 37,731,810 of NC_074711.1, forward strand.
GTTGCAGACACAGAAAACAAATGGAGTAGCTCTTGTTGCAGACAAAGAAAACAAATGGAGTAGCTCTTGTTGCAGACACAGAAAACAAATGGAGTAGCTCTTGTTGCAGACACAGAAAACAAATGGAGTAGCTCTTGTTGCAGACAAAGAAAACAAATGGAGTAGCTCTTGTTGCAGACAAAGAAAACAAATGGAGAGCTCTTGTTGCAGACACAGAAAACAAATGGAGTAGCTCTTGTTGCAGACACAGAAAACAAATGGAGTAGCTCTTGTTGCAGACAAAGAAAACAAATGGAGTAGCTCTTGTTGCAGACACAGAAAACAAATGGAGTAGCTCTTGTTGCAGACAAAGAAAACAAATGGAGTAGCTCTTGTTGCAGACACAGAAAACAAATGGAGTAGCTCTTGTTGCAGACACAGAAAACAAATGGAGTAGCTCTTGTTGCAGACACAGAAAACAAATGGAGTAGCTCTTGTTGCAGACATAGAAAACAAATGGAGTAGCTCTTGTTGCAGACACAGAAAACAAATGGAGTAGCTCTTGTTGCAGACATAGAAAACAAATGGAGTAGCTCTTGTTGCAGACACAGAAAACAAATGGAGTAGCTCTTGTTGCAGACAAAGAAAACAAATGGAGTAGCTCTTGTTGCAGACAAAGAAAACAAATGGAGTAGCTCTTGTTGCAGACACAGAAAACAAATGGAGTAGCTCTTGTTGCAGACAAAGAAAACAAATGGAGTAGCTCTTGTTGCAGACAAAGAAAACAAATGGAGTAGCTCTTGTTGCAGACATAGAAAACAAATGGAGTAGCTCTTGTTGCAGACACAGAAAACAAATGGAGTAGCTCTTGTTGCAGACATAGAAAACAAATGGAGTAGCTCTTGTTGCAGACACAGAAAACAAATGGAGTAGCTCTTGTTGCAGACAAAGAAAACAAATGGAGTAGCTCTTGTTGCAGACAAAGAAAACAAATGGAGTAGCTCTTGTTGCAGACACAGAAAACAAATGGAGTAGCTCTTGTTGCAGACACAGAAAACAAATGGAGTAGCTCTTGTTGCAGACAAAGAAAACAAATGGAGTAGCTCTTGTTGCAGACAAAGAAAACAAATGGAGTAGCTCTTGTTGCAGACAAAGAAAACAAATGGAGTAGCTCTTGTTGCAGACACAGAAAAAAAATGGAGTAGCTCTTGTTGCAGACAAAGAAAACAAATGGAGTAGCTCTTGTTGCAGACAAAGAAAACAAATGGAGTAGCTCTTGTTGCAGACACAGAAAACAAATGGAGTAGCTCTTGTTGCAGACATAGAAAACAAATGGAGTAGCTCTTGTTGCAGACACAGAAAACAACGTTCAAAAGGTTCTGTTGGCAAGTGAATCATAATCTTGTTTTATTTTAAAAATTATAAGGAAGTCGAAATTAATTGATCGTTATTCCCTTGCAATAAAAAAAAAACGCTTTTGCGTTCTCGTGTCAGCAGGTCGCGCCGTCTAATTGAGAAATACTACCGGTAATCTAATGTTTCCTACCTGATACCCCCCCCCCCCCCCACATAGTCCATCGTGTCCCTAGCACCACGCCTACTCTGTTTGACTATACACTCTCTCCAGATACTCCTTACTTCTGGGACCATGAAGAATTCAACTGCCAGGTCTTCTATGAACATGAGATCTACAGTGTCTGCGACCCTGGCTACGACGACACCGAGTACAAGGACCGTCTGATGGAGTGGCACGAGGAAGACTGGGCCTGAGAGCTGTGTGTGTGTGGGGGGGGGGAATTGTGGGTTTGTGTGTGGGGGGGGGGTGTTATTCTATTGTGTGCCAAAAGGACATATGAACTAATGTCAACATATAAAGCTAGAATACTTCAACTGTGTTTCTGATTGGTTTTGTCTAAGAATGGCGTGTGTCTTACATAAATAATAGTAGGACATCAATGCTTTGGGGGGGGGGGTGTCTGTTTTCATGCAAGGACTTCTCTTTTATGAATGCCGGTATTTTGTTTTCATGTGTACATAGCACTCTAAATACTGCATCATTAGATCATTCCAGGACTTTTTTTGTGATTTTTTTTTCATTTGTACACAGGACACTACATACTTTGTTAAGATCAAGCCAGGGTCAGCTGTATCTAATTGGAGGCGAAGTGAATAGGGTGGCCCCCCAAATGAAATAGAAAAAAAATAAGACCGAAAAATATGCAGTGAATAAAAAAACCTTTCTACATTATATCTAAATCTACAAATAAGTTAAATTCATATAACGACGATAGTTTCCATATACTTCATGGACAATTCATGATCACCAGACTAGAACTAACATTTCGACATTTAAGGGAAGGAAGAAGCAATGGTCTACTTACTTGATTCTAACTTATGCAGTCTAACAAGTTGATCTATACTTCGTGAATAAACACCTTGACTCAGATTACTGAAATCCTGGCTAGTAGAGTTCTAGTATGTTTGAGATTAGATACATATTAGGCAATCTTTTTATATCTTTTTTTAGTCTTATGCGAGATCCCCACCAATTGGAGGCCTTAGGCTGCTGCCTTGTTTGCCTAAGCCTTAGGCCGGCCCTGATCATGCATTCCTTTTATACAGTGTTAGCGTCTCGAAATTAATGTTGCATTACGCTCATCGGCCCTGTGTTATATGCACGATCTTGTCATATAGAGCTAAATACAAGGAGAAAAAAAAAGGTACGCCTGGAGTAAGCCTGTGTATGTCCTTTCGATTTAAGTTGCATTCTCTCACTCCAAATAGTGCACAAGTTTTCTTGTTTCTTGTTTTGCTTGAATATTAGAGCATCTCTTGTTTCTAATAGCCGAGCTGCGTGGCCGCTTTATATGAAACAGGTTTCAAGTGACTGGACTGGACTGGACTGAAAAGACATTTGCTTCATTTATTTTCAAAATGGAAGGCACATTGTCATCAATTCCTGTAAGCATTGTATATATGGCATACACTGCTGCCTGTGCTGGGGCGTGGCTTGTGGTGTTTAAGGTCAAGACAGCATTACCATATTTAAATTAGACTATATGTTAGTACTTAGACATTTACGGAATGTTGATTGTTATCACACATCGTCGTGTAAGAATATGTTCACATTAGTTGTAGATGAATTAATCATCTCTATGACTACAGGACTTACTATAAAGTCAGAGCAAACTGGACAGCGGTTTTTTTTTTCATTAAAATTATTTCATTACAATTACACTTTTTACCGTATAAAATTTAAATTTTCTTTTTTTTCCCCACACTCCATGATAGTTTTTTGTTTTATAATAGTAGGCTTAGTTTTTATCAATATATTTTACCAAATGTATTAAATACTTGATATTACACTCTCTTGAGTTTGGTATTGTATTTATATTTAAACAAATAATTAAAATGTTAGAATTATACATTTTTTTCTTTTTGCTTATTATTTGTTTACGACTTCGATACAATGACCAGTTTATTCAAGGAGTTTCACATTCAATCACAGTAATCTGCTGTTTACACTTTAATTTTTAAGGTCCCGTTACGTTCAATGAGTCAGAGAAAATATGAAGAGAAAACAATATTGAGAAATGTGGTGGCGATATAATCAACCCGAAAAACTTTAAAGAGAAATATTAGGAGAGAGAAATAGACAATTCCCAGGACGTCATCTTAAAAGATGGCTGTTGCCAAAGAGCATAGAAGAGCTAGTTAGTATTGCTAGAAGAGAGAGAGTTTATAAATGTTATTCAACAGTTCTGGAAAGTGCACACTAATTAATCTACGTTTTCCTAAAATACGCTTGTTAGCATAATTTTGTGGAAAGATAAATTCCTTCTTAACACATCCTCCCAGATAATTTATAGAGATTTTTTGTATGGATTATTTTTATGAAAAAAAAAAGATTTGCATATTTCATTCTGGAAGGCGCGGTTGTTTAGCGGTAAAGGTCTTGGCTTCTGAACCGGGGGTCCCGGGTTCGAGTACTGGGATATTTAATTTTTGAGTCCACCCATCTCAAATGAATACATAACCATTAATTGGGTAAAAGTAAAGACGGTTGGTCGTTTTGCTGGTCACATAACACCCTCGTTAATCGTAGGCCACAGATGACCATCATCTGCCCTATAGACGAAAAAAAAAGGTCTGAAAGGGATACTACTACTACATATTTCCTGCTAAAAACAATAGGGTTCTCTTCCAGAAGTTAAAAAGTAACGTTTGGACCTAGACTCTGCATGCTGTAAAATATCATGAAATAGGATTTTCATTAAGTTTTTCTAGATTTTGAGATTTAAGCGTGACGGACAGACGGACACAAAACTAATAGCTGCTTTTCCTCCTTTGGAAACGCAATAAAAAATAAATAAAATGATAAAAGAAAAAGAACCTTTCATCTGTATACACGTAAAAAGCTGTAACTTTATTGCACAACACAATCAGGTCATAAAGAATGTAACGAGTCAGATATCTTTGTGACCTAGGAGTGTTGTTTAGTCACGAACCAGGAAGCCTACAGCAATCACGGCAGTGTAATGTTTGGGTGTGTTGCATGTGACACACTGCAATGTATCAAACTAGGTTAACACTCTCAAGTAGTAGGCCTATATTCAAAGTAACGTGTGCTTCAAAACATCAATGTTCTATATTTATTCTGTCTGTGTTTTGGGCTTCATAATTAGTATTGTGTTGTTTCATTCTGTCGATTGTGTTTATAATAACTGTTAATTACTGCCCGTGTGGGTATCACTATTGCTTATTTGTGTGGATTTATTCTCTGTATAAAAAGATTTGAAGTCACTTGGATCTAGGAGTTTGTCGCTGGCCAGTTTTCTCAAGACAAAAACTTTTAATTTCCGACCGACTAGCTTCCTCTGTCACTAAACGAAAATGGGGAACCAGGAGTCTATATTCAGCCCTCAACAATTGGAAGCTTATCAGGTAGAATCAGGATGTAGATCTACTGTTTGCTTTTCTATACATCATTATGACCATAATAATAATAATAATAATAAAGCTTGTCTTCGAGTCCGAACATTAATAATGAATGCAGTATTTCCTGTGGATACACAGCCCCAGCTGTGACCTACATATTTTGCCACATACAGGGCAAGCATAACCATTGTCCGCGGTTAGTGGATTAAGATTTTCTTTTCGCCGTCTGCGCCTGAGCATAATAGACTAATTTCAAATTGTAATTTACTTTTGCCTAACATATTTTTTTTTGTCTTTTTCATAAAGTCATTAAAAAAAAACGAATGTGTATGCTATTTGGTTTATTTAGACAGACGATTTTCAGAATGTGAAAATAAAGATGGGGGTGGGGGTGCGTATATGGAATAGAACTGAATTTTAACTAATTTGGTCAGATACTTAGTAAATCTCATAATAAAATACTGTAAGAAAAGCCTTAAGCAGTCTATATGTCCTCATTAAAAACCAATAACTATTAATATTGTTAACTATATCCCATCTCTGGCTCTGCCAGTATCAAAATTCGTTAAATGAAAGCGAATCGTATTACATTGTAGTAGCTTACCCTTAACACTTATGAGTTTTCTAAGGGCCATAGCCTTTTTTTTTACTTGAGAAAAAAATGGAGAATGGCAAAAGTAGATTTAAATCTCAATCTAGATCCGCGATTTCTAGAAGAGATTGCCCGATTTCTCAAAAACCTTTTGTCACCTCTTGTTCTACCATTATATCTACAAGGACGAACTGCCTGCATGCTCTCCAATGCGGTTGGGGGGGGGGGGGGCACCTCTGTTGCGCCGACCACTCTTCAGTTCACCAAATAGCAATGCCTTTGAAATATTATGACGGCCAAAGCTGTGGGCCATTGCAGTAAGCCCAAACAGAGGCTAGTTTGGTGGGAACAATGGTAAAAGAGACAATTTGATCATAAAAGCCACTCTCGATTGCCTGAGCTCAAAAGAGCTCCTTCCAGACCAGAAGAAAATGTAGCCAGCCCCCCCCCCCCTTTTTTTTTGCTGTCAACGACCTTTCACCTACCAAGCGCACCTCATGGAAATCAAAACAGTTTGACCAATCGATTAATTTTTCTTTGAATTTTTCTTTCATCCTTGCGGTGGTTATTGTATATGTTACAAACCCCTCACTTTCCTTCACTACGAGCAATGTCATGCATTTATGCTAGTATAGATATAAAGATCTGATTTGAAAAAAAAAGACTATTTCGCTTAAGTATTATGATCCTCTACTTTCAGTTAAATCACTTATTTTCATTGCAGGACTGTACATATTTTACCAAGCAAGATATAATAAGGTAGGCCGAAACATGATCCTAACAGATATATTTATTATTATTTATATGTAGACTTTCAAAGCGTTTAGCCAAACAATTTACTGAAATGGCTATCTATCGTTGTTAATTCTGATAACTTCGTCTATTATTCTACAGAATTTTTAAAAGATTTAAAGAGATCGACCCTTCAAGAATTCAACAGAGCAAAATGAGCAATCTGCATTATTGTCAGAGTGAGACATTGCCTGCGGATAAACTAGAGAACATTCCGGAATTACGAGTAAGTCTTCTAATATTTTGTGTGAGGGGTATTTTGTTCTTGTTGTTTTGAATATATTTAACTATAGAATATATATTTACTTAAAATTAAAAGATTTGCCTGAGCCAGCCAAGACCAGTGACTTAGCAGAATTTAGATCATTAGTTAATATGCATGACTAAATGCATAACGCTAATCATCTTCTTTTTTGAAGTAACGTCTGTATCATATAAAATAAGATAAGATTACAGGGTTAAGACATGCCATTTATTGGCTTTAATGATTAACTGATCATTTCTATCAATCTGTGGGGTATCTTTTCTTTTCAAGGAACAAATCAACTGTATGTCCAATCTAGTTAGGGCCTATACATTCATATGAGAATATTTTTCATATAAAAACATTATTCTTACGGTTCTTACAAAATTTGCCATTTGGCGCTTGTCAGAACACTCGAGTATCTAAAGAGCATTTTACCCTCGTCCTGTTGACTTCTGATGCTGATCCAAACAGGCCGACTACAGGAGGTGTCACTTAATATCAAGATACTATATTACGATAAAGACGCCTAATAAAGATATACTTACGCTACTTCAGAGTTGAACATAATTACTTCCTAGTCTGAACCTCCCGCAGGACGACGGGGAATGGCAGCTGGCAAGGTATGAACCCGGGACCATAGAGAAGTCCGAACGTCAGTCCAGCGCGAATACCGCACGGCAGCATAATATAAAGGGTACTTATACCACCACTTCAGTCAAATACTATTTCATTCCATTGTTTGAATACCAAACAAAGTAATTTATTAACAATAGTTAATTAACTAATTTGTTAATTTAAAAAAAAATTGATTCTTGTGTTGTAAGGTAAACGAACTAATTCTGCGAAATTTCAGCTTGATTCGAGTTTGGGGTTCGGAGAAATAACATGTACAAAAGTTTTGGCCAGATACACAGACAGACACACAGACAGAGTGAGTTGATATAATATTTGTAAAAAAAAAAAACGCAAAATGCAAAGAATTTAGAAGGAAAATTTAGCTTACGACCACAAATAATTTTTTCTTTTTTTTTTGCAAAGAGAAGACAAGCGAGTAAAAATATCGCCCATTAATTTCGTTTTAATAGAGAGACAGTACGGCCTGCTATGCAAATGAGAAATACTTTCAGATCAGCGTCTTGTAGAGATTGGTAGTTCGCTAAAATGTGTAAACTAACAATACACAAAAAACTTCTATTCTTAGATAGCTCAGTTGCCAACGAGTTGGCGTCTTATTTTCTTGGCTCTAGTTCGAATTCAGACTGGCCCACCGGTTTCCCATATAGCCAGGCTGCCCTAAACCGCTATTAGGTTGTTAGTGAAAATCAACGCCAAATAATTCTTTGAAACAAACTGCAATAATACTCTAAAAACCAAATTAAGACAATGGCTGAATATTCCTTGTCCATGGGCGAATCGACTGGGGGGCCGCATCTTTTTAATCCTTGTGTTCAACTCTATTTTTGTTGAAATGTGCTCTCAGGAAAATCCTTTTCGACGCCGAATTCTGGAAGTGTTTTCTCAAGACAACACAGGAGATTTAGCCTTTGATGACTTCCTGAATATGTTCTCTGTTTTCAGCGAGGATGCTCCAAGAGAGATCAAGGCAGTGTATGCTTTTAAAATATATGGTAAGATTGGTTGTCAATATTTGAATATGATTGAGATGCAGGCGTAACCCGCGAGTCAAACGTTATAATGTAATCAGATTGTTTTTTTTTAAATCTCACTAATTGCTTTGAGGCTCAACCTGGTTGTTAGCACAGTGGAAGTGATCAAACTGGGGTAAGCACACTGGTATTAATCAAACTAAGGTAACCACACTGGTATTAATCAAACTGGGATAAGCACACTGGTATTAATCAAACTGGGGTAACCACATTGGTATTAATCAAACTGGGATAAGCACACTGGTATTAATCAAACTGGGGTAAGCACACTGTTATTAATCAAACTGAGGTAAGCACACTGGTATTAATCAAACTGGTCTAACCACACTGGTATTAATCAAACTGGGGTAAGCACACTGATATTAATCAAACTGGGGTAAGCACACTGATAGTAATCAAACTGGGGTAACCACACTGGTATTAATCAAACTGGGATAAGCACACTGGTAGTAATCAAACTGGGGTAAGCACACTGGTATTAATCAAACTGGTGTAACCACACTGGTATTAATCAAACTGGGGTAAGCACACTGATATTAATCCAATATCTTTTTCTGACCTAGATTTTGATCGAGACAATACGCTGAACAAAACAGATCTGGCTAAAACTCTGAAAACGTTAACCCAGAAATCCAGAGATCAAGGAGACCTGGTAGATGGGGAAAATATAGAACAAAGTGCATTGACTGAAACAGAAGAGAATCACATACTAGAACAAGTAAATTTTTTTTTAATTTGGTGCTAAACTTTATGTTTTGAAATGTAAACAGAATAAATCACATGTTTTTTTTTTATTTTCCAATTTTACCTGATTAAAAATGTATGTAAATATTTTTTAAATTACTTTTTTAGATCACATCTTTCATATTCAGTGCGCTAGATTTTGTTTTGTGGGCTTGTTGCGGTAGGGGGTATCTGGGAGAAGGTTTCAGTGCTGACTCTAATTGCTCAGCAAACGCAAGAGTCGAATGCAAGAGTCGGGATTCCTACACTTTTCCCTTTGATGGGATAGCAAAACGGTTTGACCATTCAGTTTGCTAAATATCTGAGTCTCATAGTTTCATCTCCAGACCTAATCATTTCATTTATTTTACACGTTATAAGGATCTAACTTTTTAGTAAACTCACACTGAGTAATGGAAGTCCTTAAACACACACACATTCAGATATGCACACACACACACACACACGTTTTAAACTGGTGGGAAGTCGATGTGTAAGGATAAAAACAAGATGGCTATTATAAACGAAAACACATGAGTTCTTTGTCTATGAGTTTTATTTATTGTGGAAAACAAAATTCTAATGTGCTTGGCATTAATAGTTCTGAATTGAATGTGTCGCATTTCGATAAGCCATCTTTTCCCACTGCAACTTGTCATGTGACTAAAGAGGCCAATCCATCGCATGGAGTCCTGGCAACTGTAAAATATTTCTCAGTTCTATAATGAAACATGTTTTGTTTTGCATATGGTCAGTGGCTCTGTACATTTCTTAATGTTTGACCTTGAATTTTTGAAGGTCTTGAAAGAAGCAGACCTGGATGACAACAACGAGTTATCGTACATTGAATTTGAGCACGTGGTGTCCAGAGCACCTGACTTTTTAACGTAAGTGTATTCATTACTATGAAGAAGTCGTTAGTCAATGTCTAGCTAAGTTTATTTTTTTTTATTTTAACAAAGAATGAGATGAAGGATGTTTTGAATCCATTTTATAGAAATCTTACGAGATTTTAACCCATGAAATCTACTGTAATAATTAATTAGACTTCAAATCAGACTTCAGTGTTTTTAAAATAGGAACATTTTATATTAGTGCATTTGAAAAAAAAAAAAAACGTTTTCTTTTATCTTCGTTTCAGAACATTCCACATCAGAATATAGAAAGTCTTGCCAAAGACAACGGACATACGTGTTCAGTGATGAATATATATGCACCAATCCAACTTGAGTGTTAGCATATTGTTTACGTATTTAGCAATCTGATACAATCTGATATATCACTATGTCCATGTAATGAAGTGCATGTCAATCATTTATACCGATCTCGTTCAGGACAATAAATGAAATCAGTATTTGCTTTACAAATCCGTAATTTAAAAAGAAAACATGCTTTGATTTTTATAAGAAGATAATGAGGACAATGATCGTGCTAATTGTGATTATGATTTGATGACTAGCTTCATAACTTTATTCGAATTTGTACTCAATTAAATGACAAAACTTAAAATAATATTTGCATTGCCTGCACAAATTTTATTTTCAGGCGATGTCTTATCAGGGTGAGCGTAGATGCCCCTAGCGACTTTTCTGTCACCTATGGTCTTGTGTTGTAAAGTGTAGACCTACTGTTGTACGCTAAATGATTTAACTTGTATTAACCTTACGTTTGAGCCTGACTGAAAAGTCCCTAGGACCGGCCCTGGATTTTCTTTATCACTGTCATACAATTTCTCTTGTCAAGACTTTTAGTATAGGACCTATAAATTGGATGACTTCAACCAGTTTTGTGGCAAAGGTTCCTAGCTTACTAGGGCAACGAAAGTCATTTCTCTCAAAGGGATGCAGTAGAATTCCTATTTTAAACGGATTTCTCATTTCTAGATCTAGTAGTAGAAGCCAATGTCAATCCGTTCCTTTAAAAGACTACAGTAGAGTTCCGATTTTTAACGGATTAAATGTAGATCTAGTAGGCTAGTACAAGTCATGATAATGATAATGAGACGGGAAAAAACGTTACTTGGAGATCAAAGGTCAAATAGGGTTGTCAACATGAAAAAAATCTTCAATATTTAGATTCATTGGTATATAACTTATTAAGTAAAGAAGTAAATTAAACTGTAAACTGCCATTTATTTTATCTTATTTTACTGTAAACTTAATCCTCAAATCATCAAGTCCTTTTTTAAATTCAAAAATCCACATTGATAACTTTTTATATTGATTTATTTACTGTACATCCAACTCATACACATTATATTTGTATATATTGAAGAGAGAGAGAGAGAGAGAGTAGGGGCCTACAATTTTGATTTTCGGTGGTGGCCCATTAGCTAAAGCTTCATTACTTAACATGAAGGTGGGACCCTCTGTGCAAACTTAAATGACATGTCATGATTCTACGAATGAAATAGTCATTGGGTTAGAGAACACATCAAGATTTATAAAGAAAGAAAAAGCACTGCAGATTTTTGTAATATCTGGACTTGCAGGTGCTATATCTGGACTTGCATTTATACTCTTTGTAGTAGATATAATATTAGGACTTGAAGATAAACTATTTAGACTCGCTGTTATATAAGATCGTGTATCAAAACTATTTGGATTGTTTGTGTACTTTTCAAAAGTTATAACGTCGGGGGGGGGGGGGGGGGGGGGAAGAGAGAGCTTTAATTTATAAATATAATAAAACGGAGAGCAGTCATTATAAAGAAGTTCAAAATTGTAAAATGTCATACAAAGAAAGTTAAGGGTACACCTCTTAGTACATTGTATCCCTCCCACCCTCATTTGATGCCGCCACTTTTGTTGTTTTGTTTCATGTTGAAGTAACAAAAAATGCGTATCAAAAATGTTGTTGATGATTTGAAACAACTCTATTATGAATGTATGAAGTGTATTTACACAAATATGACCTGTTTTGACCAAAATGTTTTCGTGGCCATGCAGTCAAAACGTGTTTATTGATTTTATATAAACACCGTGACAAGGGTCCGTTCCTTTAAACCTTTCAAGTGTACATATTTAACCAAATAAAGAAATTATACAAATGTCTGCATACACGGTATTCCCCACGGGAGAAAATAACATTTTCTGAATATATACATTCAATTTTTATTTGCCTACATTTGTGAGAACAGGTAAAATTGTATTAATTAATATGAAATTAATTTTTGTTTCATATATTCGAAATATTTATTTGTAATAACTTATTTATATTACTTATAGTATACAGTTGTTGAAAGTGAATGTTCCTATTTTCACAATACTTTTCTATACAAAGTTTACTTATAGAATACAATTGTTGTTATTTCCACAACTTTTCTGTACAAAGTTGACGTTAAAAGAGGAATAAATCTACCAAGTGGTAAAATACTCGAGTGTTGATTTTGTTTCCCAGTAAACGTCATAATAACGTCATAATAACCAGGAACACTTTCAACATCCTTAACATGCATTAGAAGCACGGCACTGACATGGGGAGAAGTTGTCTGAGGGGGGGGGGTGAGTCCTGAACGCCTGCCAACCCTCCCATCAGACGTACAACTCAGTTTCTCTCTTCTCCGTTGTATTGTTCATTTCTGTGTCTACCTTCGGGTGTTACCTTGACGTCCTGAAGTAAGTCATCCACTCACTCAGTCGTGTCTACCTTAGGTGTTACCTTGACGTCTTGAAATAAGTCATCCACTCACTCAGTCATGTCTACCTTCGGGTGTGACCTCTACGTCTTGAAGTAAGTCATCCACTCACTCAGTCGTGTCTACCTTCGGGTGTTACCTTGACGTCTTGAAGTAAGTCATCCACTCACTCAGTCGTGTCTACCTTCGGGTGTTATCTTGACGTCTTGAAGTCATCCACTCACTCAGTCGTGTCTACCTTCGGTGTTACCCTGACGTCCTGAAGTAAGTCATCCACTCACTCAGTCGTGTCTACCTTCGGTGTTACCTTGACGTCCTGAAGTAAGTCATCCACTCATCAGTAGTGTTAATTAAGATCTAGTTTCACAGTCAGCAATAAGCAAACAACTACCATTAGCGTAGGAGGCGCGGCGGCTGAGCGGTAAGGCGCTTGGCTTCCGAACCTGGTGTCCCGGGTTCGAATCCTGGTGAAGCTGGGGTTTTTAATTTCGGGATCTTTGGGCACCTGTGACTGCCTGTGAGTCCACCCAGCTCTAATTGCGGTTGGTCGTTGTGCTGGCCACATGACACCCTCGTTAACCGTGGGCCACAGAAACAGATGATCCTCAGACCATCATAGTCCACAAAGTCTGAAATGGAAACTTTTACTTTTTACCATTAGCGTCATGGCAGAAAAACAAAACACTTTATTAACTTGAACGAGTGCAACTTTGCGCTGCTTAGATTGTCAATACTTTTGAATTTCTGAGTAGTACGAACATACGTGTTTGTCATTAAACGGATTTTAAGAAACATTTAATCTGAATAAAATATTGTCATTTGAAACCTAGCTAATTACAAGTATAAATAGGCCTAGTTAATTATACGTAGGACTAGATGGTTATGTCTGGCTGTAATGTTTATTGTGTAGGCTTTTAGGCCTTATGGATTAGATGTCGGCCCTGTTAGTAATATATTGGCCAAGTTAGTCTTATGTCCTTAACATCAGTCGTTGTGACCTATATCCTCATGTTATTATTGATTAAGTTCACTCTTCATGTGTAGTTATGAAACATTTGCAATGTATTGTGGGTCCTTTTATTTATAAGTATCTATATTAAATGACATAGATGATTAATAGTTACCTTGCTTGATTCTTTAACCCTTAAAACGCGTGTGGTAGTTTAGCCTCTAAACATCAGGATTGTGTATGCACTCATTGTAAAGCATTTCAGCACTTTAAGGGTTAAAGTCATTTTTGCTGGCTTTGTTGGTTTTGTTTTTAAACAAAATGATTAAAATGTGTCTGTTGTGATATATACATGAACCTAGCCTCGTTTTCAAATTGCTACGTTGAATATAAACTCTGGGTGAAAGTGAGTGGTATCAACTATTGATTTACAGCATTGATTTGTAGTTAAGGGCCCGCGTATTGTGCTGTAACGTTGATTCTGGAGTGCTCAATTCAATCGATCTCACTGTTCGATCATTTCAATTTCTCATCAAGAGTGAGATGTTTTGATTTCATCTTGTCCCACGTTTAGTTGGCATGAACAGAGAAATGTAACAAGTTGACATTCTTCATTTTTGTTTCGTTGTTGTTTTTTTCCCCCCAAAAAAGGTAATCTAGCACTCTTAAAAAAACTTTATTTTTAATAGTTTTATTATGTACAATATCTTATCAATATATTATGTATTTATCAATATATATATATATTTAATTACATTACTATATGGATCAGCAGTTTTAGATTTTATTTTTTTCTGGGAGATACGAAAAAAAATAGTGTGAAATGTATAATTTTTTCACATCCTGAAGCTCGAAAGAAATTCTGTTTAGTCTGACCACAAAAATTTCTATTTACAATCTCAATGACCGGGTTCTCAAGTCAAAGCCTAACACATTCACCTAGTACATCTGAGTAGATGGTTCATTTTTCTAATAAAATTCATAAAGAATTTGTAAAAAATTGAGAGCCTAAATTATTTAAATAATGCTTTATTTATTTATTTATTAGACATTTGCCATTTTGCTGGAAAATCAATTTGAGCTGTAAACAAACTATCCTACATCTAAATCTCAGACTGACTATGATCATAATGACATACATTGAGATAGAGTCTACATGTCACTACTGTTGAGACATATTCAGTAGCCAGTCCGAACAGCTATTTGATTAGTGAACTAACAAAATACTCAAAGACTTTCTGTTAAAAAATAACAGAAATTAGTAAGTGCAAAAGCAAAATTTCGTCTCATTTTGTGTTTCACCTTTACCCGCCGAAAGTCCTAGAGTCACATTTAAAGTGTTGTTTATGAACTTCAACTCCTGACAAGTTGAGCAAAAATGCATCAAGTGAGAAAAAAAACTTTTAATTTAACGCAATTCTGGACTTCTACTATTTTGTTTAGAAGTAGGTCAAATAAAATAACCCTTTATTTAGCTTTAAACAAACACGGACTGGCTCGTTCCATACAAACATAAAGACATCAATCTAGGAATCGCTTCAATGTAGTCTGTCATCATATAGGACCCTCCATTAATGTCAGCTGTACATTAAAACGTGAAGGCTTTGTGTCATCACATAAACGTTAACCTTTCTATTACACGCAGATGTCCCAGTAGTAATCATTAATCCAATGTACAGTATTAGGTCTACTAATACTGCTGCACGTATGGCTCGGGAAACTGGGTAGTCGCTAATAAACATTTTGTAATAATGCATTTAAAAAGAGTGCGGAACACGGGAACACGGTTAACTGCTGCTCGTTATACTCTAAATGTACGAAAACAGATCAGACAAATGTGGACAGATTTAAATGAACTAGAACTGGATGAATTAAGTGCATGTTAACAACACTGTGGTTGTATCTATTCAAAAGTGTTATTATGTCTTCTTGAAGCAGCGGTTCCTTTGACTAAGAGTCACAGTGTGCAAGACGTTAGAAGTAGCAATGGGAAACAAGGAATCTTCTTTCTCTGAAGCCCAACTTGAGGCTTACCAGGCAAGTTAATCTCAAACCTACTCTATGCATTCAAAAGTACCTAGGCCTACTTAGTATATGTATTGTTATACTGTATTATAACTATTCTAGCAGTCCTGATGGAGAATAGGGCTGAGATTTAGAAATCTTATATTCTGAATGTAGATTTTCATGCATGGCGGAAACACTTTATGCATAGCTCTAGGCAGGCTCTAGCTTATTAGTGTACAAAACTAAAGTAACAAACTTTGAGGTTTTTGTTTTTTTTAAAGTAACTTTGCACTTTTAGAACTTTCGCCCTGCAGAATGGAATGTTGTAAGCGCTTCTGTTGGTAGTACACAATTATGTCAACATGGAGGAAGCAGCAGACTTCACTCTATGATTCAAACGTATCTGTAACAAAATGGGCAACTAACTAGCAGGAGTACGGAAAACTTTTCAATAAAACAAAACGTTAATCTTCAAGATCTATACTATATGTCTCTCTGTCTGCTATAGATCTTATCAAATGTAATGTACAATATGTTCACACCCAAAATATAAGAAAAAAACGTTATCCTATTCATGATATTGTCTGTTTATAGAACTATATTCTTTTCTTTTATTTCTGAAGGACTGCACATTTTTTACCAGAACAGATATCCTTAGGTAGGTCGAATGTCTTTACATTTAAAATACTGAATTAGAGTGATTTTAAAAGTTTCAGGGATCTTTCTCTTTATCTTTCTTACAAACTTTGTCTCTGTCTCTCTCTCTCTCTCTCTCTCTCTCGCTTTGTCTCTGTCTTTCTGTCTGTGCCCCCTTTCTCTCTCTCTCTCTCTCTCTCTTATAGCCGAAATAAGATTTTTTTAAAATAATAAAATTGTAATCATTAGAATTTGTATTACACAATATAGATTTATCAACCCATTTGTTGCTAAGTGGTTGTGTGGTATGCCACTCAAGCCCGCTTCCAACCCATGACATTCTGAATGAGGTTTGAACTAGGACGTCCTGTATGAGGGAACGTTCAAAACTTTTTGGTTGTTTATGGCCATCATCAAGTGAGGGCTTGACAGGTTCAAATCCTTTCTTGCTAAAGCTCTGGACAGAACCCTTGCTGTTTTGTGTAATGCATGTATGTCAACATTCAGGTCGAGAATTTTGTGGTTTTCCAGACCTGACGAGACGGAGGTCAACTAATTTCAATGAACATGTCTGGGGAAGTCAAATGAACATGTCTGGGGGAAGTCAAATGAGCATGTCTGGGAAAGTCAAATGAACATGTCTGGGAAAGTCAAATGAACATGTCTGGGGAAGTCAAATGAACATGTCTGGGGGAAGTCAAATGAGCATGTCTGGGAAAGTCAAATGAACATGTCTGGGAAAGTCAAATGAACATGTCTGGAGAAGTCAAATAAACATGTCTGGGGAAGTCAAATGAACATGTCTGGGAAAGTCAAATGAACATGTCTGGGGGAAGTCAAATGAGCATGTCTGGGAAAGTCAAATGAGCATGTCTGGGAAAGTCAATTGAACATGTCTGGAGAAGTCAAATGAACATGTCTGGGGAAGTCAAATAAACATGTCTGGGAAAGTCAAATGAACATGTCTGGGGAAGTCAAATGAACATGTCTGGGAAAGTCAAATGAACATGTCTGGGGAAGTCAAATGAACATGTCTGGGGGAAGTCAAATGAGCATGTCTGGGAAAGTCAAATGAGCATGTCTGGGGAAGTCAATTGAACATGTCTGGGGAAGTCAAATGAACATGTCTGGGAAAGTCAAATGAACATGTCTGTGGAAGTCAAATGAACATGACTGGGGGAAGTCAAATGAACATGACTGGGGGAAGTCAAATGAACATGTCTGGGGAAGTCAAATGACCAAGACTAGTGGTATGATGCATAAAAGACTGGATCTGGATACGTCTTCTGTATATCCATCCATCTACTTGTTTTCTAGCTGGTTGATACTCCTCCAGTCGACTGTATCGCTCAATACAAATTATTAGTTCCCTCCGAAGATTTATCGAGCCGAAATTAGCCATTATTTCAGATGCATTTACTGTTGTTTTAGAAAAAAAAAAATAATTATACTGACATCGAATACTCAAGGAAAGAGAATATTCTAATTTACAACTTTATAAATTCTTCTAATCTCTTTACTTTCAACACGAATCAAAGAAATCTAAACATTTTGTGTGTGAGTCACTCTTCAGTCAAAACTAACTATATTTCATCTAAAGAGTGTTCGATAGATTCCGAGGCTTAGCACCAGATCAAGTACCCTACAACATGAGCTACAATGAAAGTTCGATGGTTAAGATTCCACTCGATGTCTTGGAAAACATGCCAGAACTGAAGGTTATTACAAAATTAATATCAACTCACTCTGTCTGTTTGTCTGTCTGGTAAAACGTTTGTACACATTATTTCTCCAACTTCGTATAAAACAAATTCAGCACTTCGCGTTACAATACAAGGATCAATTTTAAATTTTAAAAATTAGTCAGTTAATTGCTGGTAATTAATTAGTTTGTTTGATCTCATCAAGGGAATTAAATCCTTCAGTACTCAAAGTTATCGCTTAATATTTATTGCATTTCCCCTTAGGTAATTGTACACGTTATTTCTCCCTCACGCTTTCTCCGATCAAGTTGACACTTTAAACAATTATGTAGTGTACCTAACAAAACATGAATCAATAAACAACAGTACTCAATTAGTCAATTAATTATTGGTCATTCATTATTTTGTTTTATATCGAAAAAATGTAAACATAAACAACTTGTACATTGTTGGTAGATATAGTTTGAAGGACGGAGTTCTTTCCCTTTAAATAAGTTTTGTTGTTGTTGTTGTTGTTTTTTAAAGGGATTTTTAAAATTTTGCTTGTTTATATTTTGCTTGTTTATATTTTACTTGTTTATATTTTACTTGTTTATATTTTGCTTGTTTTACTAACCTCTTATTACCTTTCACGTTCTAGCATTTATTTTTTTAAATCATGACCAGACTAGAGACAAAAGACATACATATAGGTAACGCTAGGGGCAGTGGTGGCTGAGTGATTAAGCGCTTGGCTTCCGAACTTGGGGGTCCAGCTTTCAAATCTCGATGAAGATGGGATTTTGAATTTCTGGATTTTTAGAACGCCCCGAGTCCACCCAACTCTAATAGGTACCTGACTTTAGTCGGGAAAAGTGAAGGCGGTTGGTCGTTGTGCTGGCCCCATGACACCCAGCTAGATAACCGTAGGCCATAGAAATAGATGATCATAACATCATCTGCTCTTTAGATTGCAAGGTCTGAAAGGGGAACTTTACTTTTTACTTGGTTAGGCTGCCGGACCAAGCTTGATGAAGGCCTTGTGGTCCGAAAGTTCTTTGTTTTTACTTGGTAAGGCAGGATTACGTATATTTATGTTTATTGTCTTTGCTATACAGCCGTTCACCCCTGAAGCAGTAAATCCTTATTTTTTAGCACAAAACATTGACACCACAAAGCAACCAACTTATAATTCATTTGTTACCTGTATCTTTTAAATCAATAAATAAACAGTATCTAGAACGATAGAACATACAACACATACATGTATATCTTAATTTATAAAATACAGAATTACAACACATATCTATATCTAGAACATACAACACATACATGTATATCTTAATTATAAAATACAGAATTTAAACACATATCTATATCTAGAACATACAACACATACATGTATATCTTAATTATAAAATACAGAATTTAAACACATATCTATATCTAGAACATACAACACATCATGGGCGTAGCCAGGGGGGGGGGTTGGGGTTCAAACCCCCCCCCCCCGAAATGAAATCGGAATTTAGTGAATGATTTTTTGCTTTGATTTTGTTTATTTTAGGTGAGATTTTAATACTAAACCATCAATTGCCCCAGCACAACCAATGGGGTTTTGAGTTTAAAACCCCTACCAGGGGTTTTGAGTTTAAAACCCCCTACTAGGGGTTTTGAGTTTTAAACCCCCTACTTGGGGTTTTTGCAGTTAACCCCCCCCCTCTTCTATAAAACAAAACAAAACAAAAATGCAAACGAAAATCTCCTAATTCCAAGAGCACAGTTAAGGGAGATTTTCATTTTAAAACCCCCTCCAAAATTTACGATAAACCCCCTCTTCAATATAAAAAAAAGTTAATTACGCACTCAAAATGTTATGAGCGTAGCTAAATGGGTTTTGACTTAGTTTTTAGTTTAAACCCCACTTCAGCGGGGTTTGAACGTAAAAAATACCTCTTAAATAATAAAAACAAAGCAAATTATGCACTCAAAATGTTTTGAGTGTAATCAAAGGGGTTTTGAGTTTAAACTTCCCTCCAGTGGAGTTTGAAGCTAAAAAGTACCTCTTCAATATAAATAAAAGCAAATTACTCACACTTAAATCTATGAACGCAGCCAAAGGGGTTTTGAGGCTAAAAAATACATCTTCAGTGTAAGAAAAAAAGCAAATTACGCACTGAAAATGCTATGAGCGTTGCCAAAAGGGGTTTTGAGTTTAAACCCCCATTCAGAGGGGTTTAATGCTAAAAATACCTCTTCAATATAAAAAAAAAGCAAATTACACACTAAAATTATTTGAGCGTAACCAATCCAATCGGGGGGTTTGAGTTTAAACCCCTCTTCTACAGATGGCATTTGTTTAAAGTTTAAAACCCCTCCAGATGGTTTTGAGTTTAAGATCCCCCTACAGAGCATTTTGAGGTGGAAAACCCCCAACAGATGATTTCGACGATAAAAGTTCTCTTTTCGATATAAAATCTAAAGCAAACTACAGTCACTTAATTCCAAGAGCGTATTCAAGAGTGGTTACACATTTTTACCAGTGGCAGGGCTCCCTTAATAAACTGCAGTGAATAGTCATCTGCCGAAATTGAAAAACACTAAATGTGGCTCAACAAAGATGGCTAAGACAGATTTTAGGAGTCAGTTATAGAGATCGGGTTTAAATAAGGGAAATCCTATGCCGAACTGGGAGTCGACCCTTTAGTAAGATTGTGAGAGAGCGACGCATGAGGTTTGCGGGACATGTTCTCCGACAAGATGAATTACGCATAAGAAGAGTTGCAATGATATCCTAGTACAACTTGACGCCACTCATTCATTGAGGTCCTCATGGCAGGTGGGAAGAGGCTTCAGACATTACCAGTGACAGATTTTTATGGAAACAGCTTGACGTCAAATGCTCCGAACGGCGCGGTAGGGTCTAAGTCAGTAAGAATAGCACATTAGGTTTTTGAAATAAAACTTTTTAATAGCAGGAAAATGCAGTGTAGATACCTCAGAATATGCATTTTGTTGGCTTTCAATACCAGAAATAGTGCTTGGCGGCGGGGCTTCGCCCCGCGCTAGCGCTCCCCAAACCCCATTGCTAGTAATGGCAGGGAATTTACAATTTTATGGAAACAGCTTGACGGCAAATGCGCCAAACGGCGCGGGAGGGTCTAAGTCAGTAAGAATAGCACATTAGGTTTTTGAAATAAAACTTTTTAATAGCAGGAAAATACACTGTAGATATCTCAGAATATGCATTTTGTTGGCTTTCAATATCAGAAATAGTGCTTGGCGGCGGGGCTTCGCCCCGCGCTTGGGGAACTCCTAGCGCTCCCCCAGACCCCCTTGCTAGTATTGGCGGGGAATCTACAATTTTTCCACTAACTACAGGAAGAACCTATTCTAGGTCACAATAAACGTCTTCCGAAAGAATGAAGGGTCAGAATGCAATAAAGATTATGTACACACACACACACAAATACATATTAAAAAAAAATTTCGCGGGGGGGGGGGAGAAAAAAATCCCCCCAACCCCCCCCCCCCCGAAAAAAAATCCTGGCTACGACCATGCAACACATACATGTATATCTTAATTTATAAAGTACAGACATACAACACATACCTTTAGGACTATTTTTAAATTATGTTTTAAAAGAAAAATACCTTAGAAGAAGTGTCGCGGTTTCAGCGTCAGAACTAACGGTTTACGGGCCTTTTCAATAGACTGGACACACATTAACGATCTAACATTCTTTCTTTCTTTATTACTTTTTTTTTTTTGTCTCTTAGGAAAATCCATTCCGCAGACGTATCTGTCAGGTGTTTTCTGATGACGGTACAGGAGATATGGCATTCGATGACTTCCTTGATATGTTTTCTGTCTTCAGTGAAGCAGCCCCGAGAGAAATCAAATCAGCATATGCCTTTAAAATATATGGTCAGTTGAATAAGAAGATAGTGAAAACAATTCATTTTCTTTTATTGTCAGAAAAAAATAATTACTTGGCGTGGGAGATTGACAAACCTGAAATTCCTGCTAAAAGATTTTTTTCCCATAAGCCCTCACCCCAACACCCGACAACACTATTGTAATGGTTAAGTAATTTGAGTGTTATGTTAGCATATTACGCCTTCCACTGTGGGTAGTACATATCCACGAGACATTCAACTTACATTTTATGTGTACGTTTTTGTTTTAATTTAGGCACCCTACAAAATGTAGTATAGGGAAAAGGAAAAATGATTTGGATTGTGTGTGATACTTTACAAACTTATTTTTAAATGAATATCTAGCGCTAGATAGTCAATGGGAAGATGACGTTGGTGTACATTCAGTAGTTGTAAGCGGGTCAAAAATTAACATAAAACTGATCTCGTTCTGACAGTATACTCGCTTTATGCTACTCTATATGCCATGATGAATTTATAACTGAAGAGCTGCGGCGGGTTTATTATAATGAACCGGGTAAATGATCATGAACTATAAAAAAAAAAAAAGGCAACGAACTGTGACTAAGTTAACCTGCTCCCCGGTGAAGTGGATGTTGTAGACATTCAGTCAGAACGGCAGTGTTTACCGCAATGCTTGTTGTCCCCCGTGTTGAGTATAGCCATGTTAATGGAACCAATTTTTCGTAAACTATTTTTTATGGGGAAAAAGTGGCAGTTGGACTTCACATTATTCTCTTTACACTCTAATTCAAAACTTTTGATTCCGGTGAAGCTTTGTGGAACATTCAATTATGACGACTGCGCCCCCAAAAGTCTTCGTCAATTTGTTTTGTTGTCCTTTGTGTTGTGTATAAGATTGATGTAACTAAAAACATACTGAGGAAAAAAAAAGTAAAATGAATACATTGACCACGATGTAAGAAACGTGTATGTGTCTTAACGTCCTTTCAAACAGTCAACCCTTCCATCCATAGCGCCCGTACAAGTCGGCATCGCTTTCTGCTTAGAAAGGCATTTAAGTAGTTGACACCCCTAGATATTATACACTTGCTGTTACGCCTGTTCGTGACATGCATGACAAAATATATTAGGTAAGAATGATTTCATAACTCAAACTGATCAATGAAAGACCGACAACATAAAGAGAGATGTCAAGCGCCTTAGAAAGAAAAATCAATTTTTAAACTCTTAATGTCATTGTACATTTTAAAATAGACTTTGAAAACCAATTTTAAAATGAATATGTAGTAATATTTATTTTGAAAAAAAAAACAATATTGGCTAGCCTGACACATAACTGGGAATACAATAGCATTGTTGAACTCACTGCTATGACAGTTTTAACATCTGGAAGCCAGTGCAGCTCCGCCTACTTGTGGAGGTGTCCGCGATGGTGATGAGGAAAAACGGTCAGACTAATTAAGTTCCCTTGGACCTGTTTACAATGCCGGCGAACTCACGTCTTATCCGCAACGTGAGGATGACTGAGTGATGTCCAGCAACATTGTTGATTAGCCCAGCTTTAAGTATATAGTGTTGGACATAAAAACATCAGAACAACAGGACTTCAAGCTGACCTGTCAACAACCAACCAGGAACAATTGTGGATCTTCGTTTAACAACCAACCAGGAACAATTGTGGATCTTCGTTTAACAACCAACCAGGAACAATTGTGGATCTTCGTTCCTTGTAATGAACATGAAAAACTGATCTTGCTTAGTCCACTCGCTAATGCTCCTATATCTGCGACTATGACTTTATAATTAATGAACTCCAGCGGGTATATTACAATGAACAATGTAAATGATCAGGACCTATATACAACTTTTCAATAACCTTGACTGCTCAACAGTATTATATGGTCTGGACGTGGATGCGTTAACCTGTTTGTCTTGTGAGTTTGAGTTTTTGGCACATCGGTACAATTTAGGCCATGTCGTGCTCGTAATCCCTCAAGGACCACGCTCCCTTCATATCACCAGAGCTAAATTCCATACAGCTAAATCATTAAAAGCAAGGTCTATTCACAGTTTGTCTTATGTGTCACTATGGGTGAATGTATAATCTGAATTAAAAAAAAAACATTTACAATAGGAATTCGTGCTTTTCAATAGGTAAACGCATCAACAAAAACATTTAGCATTATGTTTCTCGAAATGTTCGGGCTTCCATAGAAACTAAAGACAGTTCCTTTCGAAAGAATCCCAATGTAAGGACTTCATTCGTTTGGCATGTGTACGTACATGTGTCTACTAACAATAGACAACCGGATGATCATTAGGTTTGAAAATGTCTGAACAAAACCTTAATTGTTGTGAAAACATGGAACTTTCTCTGAGATTGCAAGACCTTCCTGCGAGGAACAGTACCAGGAAGAACAAAATAGAAGAGACAGAAAAAGCGATGGGAAGACAACATAAAAGAATGGACGTCATTGTCATTGAAAGAGATTCTATTCAAGACAAAAGACAGAGAGGAATGAAATAAGACGGTCGACAGATCATGTGTGGTGCCCCAACGGGTCAAGCGACTAAGGAATAGGTGAAGGTGGAAGTCCATCATGGAATGTGAATGCAATGTTTACAATAAGCAACATTTCCCGGACAACAATCGTAGATTTAAAACAAAAAACAACAAGTACTAGAGTTGATCTAATTTCCGTTTATTCTTACTTGACAGATTTTGATGGTGACAATTTTCTAGGCAGGTCAGATTTAGAAACAACTCTGAAAGCATTGACTCAAAACTCTTTGAAAACTGAAGAGGTCAAGTTTGTTTTAGATCAGGTAATTTGAAAACTGAAGAGGTCAAGTTTGCTATAGATCAGGTAATTTAAAAATTGAAGAGGTCAGGTTTGTTAAAGATCAGGTAATTTGAAAATTGAAGAGGTCAGGTTTGTTAAAGATTTGGTAATTTGAAAACTGAAGAGGTCAAGTTTGCTATAAATCAGGTAATTTAAAAACAAAAAGAGGTCAAATTTGTTACAGAGCAGTTAATTTGAAAAACATAGTCACTGTGTCACTTTTGTTTTCATTAGCATAACGCAGTTTGGATAAGACTTTCCTGCCTTCCCTTTTTTTTTTTCTTTGCTTGCAGATGAGATCTTGTTGTTTCCTCTTCCGCTTTGCTTTCTGTATCACGTGACTTGCACTGACATGTTTCTCGATCTTCTGCCCTGAATGTAAATTACCTATGTAAACTTCTCAGCGTTTTTAAATACACAAACACAACTTATTATAATCTTTGGAAACACTGGCCAGCATTAGGTAAAAAATGTCTTCAGAATAACACCAACATGTCCACCCAGTGCTTTGTTTTGTATTAGGGTTACATATCACCAAGTTGAGAAGCGCTGTTCTATGCCACCTTAACATCCCTTGCAAACACTTACAACTATAAACAAATGATTTGTTTTTCTATGCCATTGTTGCCCAGGTTCTAGAAGAAACAGACTTGGACAGTGACGGAATGTTGTCTTATATAGAGTTTGAACATGTCATTTCAAGAGCTCCAGACTTTCTAACGTAAGGTGTTTGGGTTTCTATAGGAACACTGATTTCTAAAACTTCAGATTTAATAAAAACTAACCATGTTAAATAATTTCATCAATACAATTTAAGCACTTGTTTTGTATATTTTTATGCATTATAAAACTTAAATGTCATAATTCCCTATTTCATAAATTGAGCAAATAAAACCCAAATGTTTTTTTTTTATATATTCAGACACATTTTCAATGAAATTCAAGAGCAACATTTTAATCTGCATATATTTCTGTTAGAATGATAGTCTTACTCTTTTCATCAATAGAACTGACATTTATTTCTTATGTTCAGGACATTTCACATCAGAATATAGCAACCAGTGGAAGAGAGAGAGACTACTGTACGATACACAAGCAAGTTTACGTCATTCAACTTTCATGTCAAGAGAAATAAAAGTCTACACGTTTGTTATCGATTTATCACATCACATTGTAATATAGTCAGTCACACACATTGTAATACAGTCAGTCACACACATTGTAATACAGTCACACACATTGACAATACAGTCAGTCACACACATTGTAATACAGTTAGTCACACACATTGTAATACAGTCAGAGAGTAGAAGGCTCATACTGATAACAATAAATGGCTGACCTTCAGGTCTGAACAAATAGAGTTTAATGAAATAGAAAGAAATTACTTTTAAGTAAGTAATGTAATTTCTGTCTTGTCCCCACATATTCACTACAGATGTTAAATCTTTGACAACACTAACAGGACAAAATATTGACAAGAATGAAACTGACAGGTGACAAAATGTGTCTCACTCTGCACTGTAAAAAAAAAGTTTATTTGTAAAGAAAACAAATTTGCAATGTGTTAGACACACAATTTGTTATGCATGTTAAAGATATAACAGTTTGAACTGTTAACAGAAACATTAAAATAATCACAAATACACACACACACACAAAAAGATTGTTTCACTCTATGTTTATAGTACATCAGAAACTATAAAACAATAAATCTACATAAAGTAAAGTATTATAAATTTAGTATTCCACAGTTTGGACGGATTTTTTGGTTATTAATGAAAAAAATATAAATTCCATAAACAAAATAATTATTATGCAGAATGGTTTTGGGGACTGTACAAGTGTGTTTTCATGTAATGCTGGTCTGGTCAAGGCATTCCTTAGACAAATACATAAGAAATAAATTCAACTATTATAACATCTTACACCAAGTTTGTAAATACCATGTGAAATGGAATGTTTGCTGTAGCACAATGATCTATGCTCCAAATTTCTGTGTTTGTGAAGTAATGGATTGTCAGAAAATAAATTGCTTTCTATATTTTTATCTTGCTGATTGAAGACCAGTAGTCAGAGGGTGACAAGCTTTATCTAAATTTTAGATATCACATACACCTTTGATAAAAATAAATATAAGTAAAACCATGCAAATGAAATGTCACCAAAAATACAATTTAATTTCCACTGTACACATTCGATCTTTATTCACAAATATGGCAGAGAATAATAAAAACAAAAAGATGGTACAGTGCAGAGAATTGAAGGCCATGTTTCTGGAGAAATATCACATTATGATTGTAAATATTTCTTTATCCACTAAACATTCGCCTCCAAGTCATTTATTTGTTAGTCTTTTATAAATGGCTATAAATGACATAATTATTTGTTAACTCTTAATAAATGACATGATTATTTGTTAACTCTTAATAAATGACATGATTATTTATTTATCAGGAAACAAATGTAAGCATCAAACATTCAAGCCCAACTTCTGAGATCTGCTGAGATCTGACTGTCAATTAACTTCTACATTCAATAATTACACTGTCATTTTAAAAGCAAACATCTCAAAGCTATGTGGGAATTTTAATGATAACCTCTGTCCTTTCATCAACTTTATGTAGCAGTAAATTGACCAATGGATGAACAAAGTCCTCCTGGTGAAAAAAAAGAATTATTAGAGTATTAATTATGACAGCATTGGTTTATTGTCTACCAAAGAAATGGATTAACTTTAAATGCATGGTATCGTAGTAAAACTTAATTTAGCCACTTTGTCCACAATTTTTGCTCACATGTTTATAAATATTCCTAAATAGTTGGACACAAAAAAACAAACTATTGAGACAGTTGTACAGTCAATAGACTTACCCCACTATTCAAAATTTTTTCACATTTTCTTAACCACCTTTTATCAAGTTTTTTCTCTGCTGCAAGCACAGATTCCTGGGAAAATACAAAATAAGAATTTTTATTGAACTAAAGAAATTTCTAACGGTGGAAGCTAAATTTTTCTGTATGAAACTATTTTCTCAACTGACCTGGCTAAGACTATCTCCATCAGCACTCATGATGTCCTCAAGGTCAGACTGGCTTAAATTCAAAATGTCTTTAGCCTTATTCTGAGCTTTTCTCAATGAGAGATCAGAGTCCCGCAGCAATGATTCTTGATGAGCTTTGGCTGCTTGGAGCTGAGTTCGAGCCTGACTGGTCCTTTTGGCCAGCTCAGTGGCCAGTAGCTGTAGGATGTCAAGATTGCATTTTAAAACCAGACACCACAAGTTTACACCTTTCACTAGCAAGCATAGAACAATGCAAAAAAAGAAAATATTTTTAAAAATAAAATTGTTAGCCTAACTATGAAGCAGTTTTGAAAACATATTAATAAAAATACATAAAACCTATACATCTCAAACAAATGAATGGTACAGTTATAAATTCTAGTGGTCATCATGAAGGCCACAGAGAAACATTTCACTGTGAAAGACAAATGTTCTGCTTCATTGTTTGGTAGCTTATAGCTTATATCACACCAGCTTATATCACACCATAATCACAGACTCTAACATGTAGTGGATCCAAAGAATGGGTGGCTAGTGTGCGCTATCTCAGGCTTTCATTCCGTTTCTTGTCTACTCAAAATATAAGTTTTAAAAATAGTTCACGAATTCTCCTTGCTGTAAGTAATAACAAAATTCTTAGAAGGATTGCTTCCCGTATATACACTAGACAGGATCAAAATTGGCTGTTTTTAGCCATAAAAAAATGTTTTAAATTGTTGGCTTTATTTACAGAAGAGCAAAGGAACAATTATTTATTCTTGATGGTGATAACACACAATACCATTCAAAATGGTTGGCCACAACAATGAATAAAGCTTCACATCAAAATGTCTTGAACTTGATAATGAAACTTTTATTAACAAGAGCGGTTATTAAAGTTTTTATTAAAATTAAAATATTAGCATTACTTATACTATAAAAAATCAATTAACAACTTCAACACAATGATGTGAATTTTTAACAAAATGTCACACAATGATATGAATGTCAACAAAATGTCTCATTACTATATGAATGTCAACAAAATTTCATGTAATGATATGAATGTCAACAAAATTTCACATAATGATATAAATGTCAACGAAATGTCATACCACTATATGAATGACAACAAAATTTTACATAATTGTATGAATGTCAACAAAATATCACACAATAGTATGATGTCAACAAAATGTCACATAATGAAATGAATGTCAACAAAATGTCACAAAATAATATGAATGTCAACAAAATATCATACAACTATACGAATGACAACAAAATGTCACATAATGATATTTCTTCTTCTTCGTTCTCATTGTTATGTTGGAGTGTTCAGATGACTAGACCAATACATGAGATGAACTGTGCAGTGGTTTCCAAATCAGGGAGTTCTCCATATAGTTTTCTTTCTATTGGTGTGTTTTGGGGCCAGTGTCTTGTATGGGCCTCTTGGTAAAGAGAGCAGTTTTGGAGGACATGGTCAGCATTTTCTGGACATGGGCAGATTTCACTGGTTCCAATTTTGAGCTTCCAGTACATATGTTGTCCCATTTGTTGTGTCCGGTCCTGAGTCGAAAGATTAGACGTAGATCTTGCCGGGATAGCTTATAGTAAGCATCACCTTTCTTGTGATTTGGGTGAGAGCGTGTCCATTTCTCATTTATTTTATTTACAATTAATTTCTTCATTTCTTCTGGATAGAGTGCAGAGTTTACTTGTAAGTTAGTTCTCCCACTCTTGGCGAGTGTGTCAGCCTTCTCATTTCCTGCTAGTTGTATAAATAAGGTATCCATTGAATAACAGTTTTTTGGCTGTTGTTGTTGAGCTTTGTAAGTGCTACATAATTATATGAATGTCAACAAAATATCAAATAATGGTATGAATATCAACAAAATGTCACATAATGATATGAATGTCAACTAAATGTCACACAAAAATGATATGAATGTCAAGAAAACTTTACCCTGAAAGCGGTGTGGAACTGAGACAGCCTGCTCTGAGCAGTCATCAGTTTGTCTCTGGCAGTGTCAATAGCAGCTTCAGATTGACATGCCAGGCCATGAAGCTGTTGTTTGGCAGAGCTCTCCAGATCCGATAGAGCAGACTCAAGAGCCAGACGTTGAGATGTGGCTTCCAAAAGTTGTTTGGTCTGAAACAAACAATGATCTGTTAAACTTTTTCCAAATAACTTTTTAGCGGCCCCTGAAAGGGGAAAAGACGCTATTAGTTTTTTTTGTGGATCTGTCCGTCCATCCGTCAGTCCCGTTTAGATCTCGTAAACTAGAAAAGATAGGAAAATCTGACATCATAATATTTTAGACCATTCAAAATTCTGATGCAATGGCTACTTTTTTCTTTTCTGAACCGCAAAAAATCCAATTTTCAAATCAACTATGCAAGCATTTTTTTAATTAAAAATAAAACATTTGTACAACTATTCACTATTAATAGTAACAAACAAAGAATTCTATTTAGTAAGGAAGATGACAATTTACAATTTTTTAAACACATTTATGCAAACGGTTTTAGATTTTTTTTGTCAAAAAATATTTTTTTTTACAACTGTATTGCTAAGTTACGTAAGTTCTGTCATACTAACTACTACAATTACAAAAAAATTGTGACTTTTTTTTAAAAGAAAAAATCTAGTTAGTATGCATATAAATGGAACATAATTTAAAACAACAATTAAGTAGTTTTTCATATTATCATGTGAACTGCAGAGAACTACCATGGTCATGGAACACTAAACTAAATGTCTTTTTTTTTTTTTTTGCTACGAAAATTTTTGTTCTCTTGAGGCTTTGAATAAGAGATTGACCCTTTACAAAACAATTAGATCAATTAGATAATCATTATAAGACATCAGGCCAGGTTTACATCTAACTTCACATTCACTTTCACCTATGCCTTGGTCAGCTAGACTGTTGGGGCACCACACAGGATATGTCAACCTTCTTTCTCCATTCTTCTCTGTTGTTTGCCTTTAATAGAATTTCATTCTGATATTCTTTCTGAAAATATTGAAACCTGCCTTATTACCTGCCTAGGTGGACCACTCTGGGGGCCGATACTGAGTTTGTGTTTGTAACCTTGTTATATGGAAGTTCAATGCCATGTGTCACTTATTAGGTTGTGATCCTCAGGATTAAAATTGACAAGGAAAAACAAGGAAGGTTGGGGCTAAATATCAATTCAACCATTGTGTACCAGGGCTTGGACTCCTACACTGAATACAATGCCATAGTAAACACAGTGGCATAGCTGGGGGTGGGGGTGGGGGGGGAATTGAAAATCCCCCTGGGCACCCACTTGGTGCCCCCCAAATGAGTGTTGAAAAAATTTTTTTTACATTAAATATTTTGCCATCATCTCATGTTATGATGTAGATTGTCAAAATGCAGGAGCATTCGGACCCCTGAATCCCTTGCTACGCCACTGACTAAACATAAAGATTTGAAAGCTGACCCAAAACAACTAAGGTTTTGTTGCAAATATGGCACACTAAGACTGCGCAAAGGGAGATAGCTCTAGAAAGGGAGTTACTTACTTTACTGTCCAGTTCTAATGAGACTTTCAGAAACTTGTCTTCATATTTCTTTTTATCACTAACCACCAAACTAAGTCTTTTCCTCAGGGATTCAATCTGAAAAGAAATGGGATCATGGCATAAGTAACTAACTCAAAATGTCTGCAGAATATTTATTTCAAACAGTATAAGGACCACAAAAGTATGTACACTTGAAAAGAGACAGTGAAAAAGATATTTATCATACACCACCTAGCAGCATTTTAATCTTCTATGTCCTTTTTTTTTTTTTTTTAAAAGATGAACAATTATTCTTGAAAAAAAAATACTGGCCAAACATAAAAATGAAAATGAAAAAGTGCTTCAGTAATAGTGGCAACTAAATTATTTGTTCTTTTAGCTGTCATAATTGTACTTCACCTGTTTCCCTGTTTCTAGAGCTGAATTATTAGCAAATTGATCATTGAATCTTTTAAACATTTCCAGATGTTAATTTGGGGGAGGGGGGGGGGGGAGAAGTGAGTTCATAAAAACTTTTCTTACTCTTTATTCAGTTTGACAGTCCAGCATTTTTTACCCATATACCCATATTTTAATTATGTCCTATGTCAAAAAAATCTTTTTTTTTTAAATCAACTCACTCTGTCTGGTCAAAAGTTTGAATCAACTCGCTCTGTCTGGTAAAAAATTTGTACACATTATTTCTTCCACACTCTATCTCGAATCAAGCTGAAATTTGGCACAATTATTTCTTTTACCTGACAACACAAGAATCAATTTTTTTAAAAATTAAACCAATTAGTTTATCAACTATTGGTAATTAATTATTTTGTTTGGTATCTCAAACAAAGGAAAGAAATTGTACTTGACTGAAGTGGTGGTATAATTTGAATTAGTCCCCTTTATAGGTCTGGGGCTTAGTGAACACAAACATGAACAATAGATACAGTAGGTAACTATACAATCTTCCATGTTCATACGCTCTTCGCTAGCAGAATGGTTTCCGTGTTGGCTTGAGAATCCTAAGATGGCTTTAGCCCATGAGTTTAAATTCAAGTCGTTCACCTTTTTTTTTTATAAAAACATTTAAAAAACGATCACTCAAATAACCCGTTCTCTCTCCCCACCCCTTTCCAGCTGTTCTAGATAAGTGATAGGATCATGTTGTGCATTGAGAAAGCTAAAAGCATGAAACTGCGGTAAACAGAAACAATTGGTTGAAATATTTCTAATTGCACAAATTTATTATTGTTAGTCTAGATCTATTACAAATTTAAAAACATGACTGATCCAAAGTAATTTATACACATAATATAAACTTTAATATTTATTTTTAAAGTATTTTTTTGTATTTTGCTTGTTTATAGTTGCCAACAGACATGTATATGTACCTGTACTTTTAACTTGCAGTTGGCATCTGTTAACAACTTGACTTTAGTGTCCAACTCTTCCTGTAGATGAAACAATATCAACTCATATTACTGAATGACAGTCAAAGTATTTCCATATTAACACAAAAAGTTCTCACAATACTTTTTAATGTCTCAAATACAAATGTCTTTTTTTACAACAATTTGCAGAAGTAGTATGATCCTTTTTAACAAGCTCAGATCAAAAGAATTCAACAACATGCAATACAAGGAAAGTCATGATATAATGCTAACACTTAAATAATTCTAGAATGACAAATAATTACCATAGCATCAGCATCTGATTTGTTTGCTTCCTGAGCTTGTTTGAGTTTAAGTTTTTGATTTTCTAGAAGATTTCTTTTTTGGCTAACATCTCTCTCCAACTGATTGATTCTGTAATGAATTCAATAGTTTCATAATTTAGAGGGCAACTATTAATGACATAACATCCTGTATTACTGATACAAGTGACTAAATATATTGAGAGCCTTGTTCTATCCTGACAAAACTACCAGATTTTGTACCATTTCAAACAAAGAAATAGTCTCAGAATTTTTAATTGGTAATATTTTTTTATTTCTGTTGAGAGAATTTTTTTTTTCTTAGTACATTTTAATTTCAGTTTCAATATCACTTACAATTAAGTCTCCATGACAAAAAGAAGTAAGACTCCAAAAGGAAATAGGGTAAATACATTCTCTTCAACACTTCGAGTTTTTCAAGAAAATCTATTTACCCTATTTTCCTTTCTTAGACTCAATTGGACTAATGAATTTGCATCATTTTCTATGGCAAAAGGTTTCTGAAATTGTGTAAACAGAAAGACAAATAATTAGCTTCAATTTGGCACTTGAGGCCTATTTCCTTTTGGATTCTTACTCTTAGCTTTTTAAAACTTTGGATAATTATCATAAGAATTATTTCAATTAAATTCAATCCATACAATATTTCCTAGATCTGGTCTAGTTCTAGATCTACTTGACTCATTTACTTTGTACACAGTCAGTGAGTTTTATTTTTTAAACTTCATAACCTGAAATTAATATGATTTTTTATTCTATTTTACTAAAATGACATGAATCTCTCAAAGTTTTATACCCAAAGGAACTATTTCTAATAACGAGAAAAAAAAAATTATTGACACAAAGTCATAACATAGTAGTAAAATACAAATGTCAAAGTGATTCTGTCAGAACATGTCAATAATTCAAAAGAGAAAGACATATCTACCATCAGAAAAGATTATCAAGTGAGAAGCAGAAGGAAAGGACTTTAACTGTGGTTACACTAGGCTCCAGCAGAGACTGTGCTACCTTCCCAGTAACCTTTATTTCTGGCATTGAAATAATACTGGTTGTAAACGTCACTGGCTAGGGCAGCAAATGAAATGGTTTAGAAGAATTCAAATATATTCTTTAAACATTGTTTCGCTTTGAGAACTGTGTCAACTTTTCATGGAAAGAACTGAAGTTATGTCTTGCCTATTTATTTGATTATTTATTTGATTGAAACTTGTGACAACTTACTTGTCTTGTAAATGTTTCACCTGGTCTTGGAGACTGTCTTTATCAGACTTTAACTCTTTTAATCTGGTAGTTTGCTGGGTTAGCTCATTGCTTGTGGACTAATAGTAACAGAGAATATTGAAGAATGAGTTACATTTCTATACATACAATAATTCAAAACTATAGACAAAAAAACACAATTTTTCATCATGTTTTAAAATAATTTACACAATTTTTAAAATAAGCAAATAACCTTCAGTTTAGCTTCAAGGTTCTTCATTTCCTGGGAGTCAGCGGCTGAATTCACTTTCATCTGGGCTTTTACCACTTCTTCCTGTTCATCTTTTTCTTTCTGGAGTTTCTCAATGTCTGACTGAAGTTTCTAGCAACAATGAAAAGATAACAGATAAAAGAAGGATTAAGGAGTAAATAATGGGTCAGTATCATTGAGCAAAGATTAATTGATCCCATAAATAAATTCACTTCAAACTTGTTTAAAAGACATAAATAAGAATAAGTGAATAGAAATGGATATTAATTTATTTTATGAACCAAAAATATTTAAATTCAATTTTTTTTTCTGTGACTTTTTTTTGAGAGATTGATAGTGAATGATACTGAAAATGTCATTTTCCATACCCTAAAGAAAGTACAATTGAACATATTTTTGAAATAACAAAGAAATGAGATGGATATGGCATTAGCTCTGGGTTCTAACCCAGCCCACCACAATCCTAGGGAGGCTTGGGTTAGGATGTAAGAATCTCCAATTTTGAAGGAACAACATGTAACACAGAAACCAAAAAAAAAAAAAAAAAAAAAAGATTATAGCCTACTCCTATGCTAACCCCAAAAAATAATGACCTGAGGAATTAGTAGTTCACTTACCTGTGTTAACTGTTTGGAAGCCTTTAGTCGGCCAGTTAAAGAAGAAAGTTCATTTTGTAATCTAGTGACAGTATCTTGAAGGTTGCCTTCCCTTGCAGCTGCCACTACTTTTGCTTTCTTCAAGAGATCTACTTGATTCAGAAGGTGAGCCACACGCTGCTGCAAGTTGACAATCTGTTTAGACTCTGCCGCTTTCCTTGCCTTGCGGTTCAACACTATCACATAACCAGCTCTGTGCTTGGAAGACAACGATTTCGAGATGTTGGAGGAAATATTTGCAGTCGCAGAAATAAAGGTTATTGGTGAGGTAGCACAGTCTCTCCTGGAGCCTAAATGAACAGTGACATGTACATTTATTAAAAAAACAAGTAGATATGTAAGCATGTAACATCTCTGCTTTTGTAAAAGAAACTTCATGTGTCATGATGGCCCACTGAATGTTAACAAAACTGAAAAATTGGAATACTCCATGGATAAAAGTATGGATCTTTTACATTTTAAAGTTAAACTTGCAGTATTTTGTTTCTATAAAGACTTCTTCATGGTCAGCTAAGGGAAGGAGAGTGAGAACAACATAGACATGTTTCAGGGAATACCACCAAAGCGTCTCTGAAAGCCTTCAACATTGACCCTACCATCTGGCAGACAAAAGCACATGATAGTGCATCAATATGCGCGCTGTGAAAACTGGCGCACAAATAGCTGAGGACATGAAAAAAAGTGCTGGCATAAGAAAAGCACCAGAGAAAAAAATCATAGCAACTAACATAAGCTCTAGTTGGAATAACCTGCCCAGTGTGCAGCCAAACATTCCAGGTTCACATAGGTCTCACCAGTCAATGAAGAGGCACAAAACCCCAGTGCAAAGCCCTCAGCTTCCTAGATGACAAAATTGGTCATCATGAAACCATGTTTTTGACAAACTATATTTAGACTTACGTACTGTTTGGTGGGCAACCATCTTTTTACCTGCGTCTGAAGTAATCTCAGTTTTGCCTGGTGACCTATCTCTTCTTCCAGGTGACTGGTCTCTCAAGGCAGGTGACTGGTCTCTTATTCCAGGTGACTTGTCTTTCTTTTCATCTGACTTTTCTTTTGATGAGGACTTTCTCTGACCAGACTATTAGCAGCAAATCAGTGGGAAATGTTTATTTACATATCTAAAGAAAGCAAACTGTAAAGAATACATAGTAAATGTTATTTTCAAAACTTACTTTAATTCTTTTATTGATTCCATTAGTCAACCTTTTGTCCAGAGAGTGTTTAACTCGTGCACACTTTCTACTGCATGTTTTGTTGAAGTCATCTGTATCTAAATCACTGCCCCAAAAAAAATGTATAATAAAGGTATAAGGCCTATATATATTCTTAAATCTGCTTTGAGTGTATACAAATAATAAACTGACACTAAATGTTTGGCAGAAGTTACATTCACCTTTCATCTGATGACAGTCTTTCCTCCCAATCATCTTCGATTATGTCTTTAACAGTACTGCTTTCTGGACTGTCAATATGGCACTGAAAAGAGATGGATTTTTTTCAAGCTGTTATTCTCTCTGGTACTACGACATGAACAGATTTAGATGAACAACATGGACGACTTTTGATGAAAATGGGTCAATATTATTTTATATGACATGAAATCTCTTTTAAATCTTTGCAGATTTTAAATTTTCTCTGTAAATTGTTTTTGATTAACTTTAGTAACAATAAATGTGATTATTATCTATATGCCAAACAGCCTATATTATGTATGTATCTAAAAAAATCTGTTTCCAT
The DNA here is from genome assembly GCF_947242115.1 of Biomphalaria glabrata. NCBI lineage: Eukaryota > Metazoa > Mollusca > Gastropoda > Planorbidae > Biomphalaria > Biomphalaria glabrata. The sequence continues at coordinate 37,768,568 of NC_074711.1, forward strand.
TAGATTAAAATGTAAAAAAAAAATATTTTTGTTTTTTTACTTTATGAATAAGATATTCTTATAATATATTTTTACGCATGTTGTTTTTTTTTACTGAAAGCAAAAATTATGTGAAGTAACATGTGGTCAAAAGTTATTTTTTTAGGGACATTTCAGAAGCTCTAGGGTTTTATCCCTATAATATCCTTATCCTTATATCAGATGATCTAAATTAGGTTGATAATGAGCAATGTGTATAATTCTCACTAGGTCTGTTTCTCTGAGAGAGTTGATCTTCTTGGACTGTATGTTTGCTGCCACAGCATATGCAATGTCAGAATTGTCATCTTGAGGAATGCAAGTTTTCTTTCCAGACTGGGCAACTATCTGTTGCATTTCTTCTAGCTGGTGCAAGGCACTGAATGGAAACATTAATAATAATCAAGTCAAACTTTTAAAATAAAAAAACACAAATAAATTAAAGTGCTTTTCATTTTAAAATTTAAAAAAAAATATTTACAAAATACATAATTTTTACTTCCATTTATCACTTCATAACTAGAAGCTTACCATTGAAGTTGATGTCTGACATCTGCAAGTTCCATCCTATGATTGGATGCCTCCTGCTGGGTGGCAACAAGCTGAGACATGAGTTTACTAGAGGAAACAAAAGATCAAATGTTTTTCAGGTTACTTCTCAACAACAGAGAAATGTATTCATTCAATGTTCACTTATCTCACAAATAAAAATTATGCTAAATGGGACATTTTTTTTTTACCTTTTCTCTTGAGCTATATCATCTCTCTGGGAGACAGCATTCATCAAATCTCTCTCTAGTTTTTCAATTAGCAAAATTTTGTTCTGTATCTATATACAAACATATTTTAAAAAAAAAGATTTTTTTTCAAAGCAACAAATTTGTAAATGCTAAAATTGCTAAACAAATAATCCTGTAAAGCATGCTATTGTAAAATCTTTCCTCTGAAACTGTTAATTAAGCAAAAAGTTTTTTTTGTTTTTATTTACTTGAGTTTTCACAAATGCTATTTGTTTTTCAGCTTCTTTAATGTCATTGTTTTCACGGTACAACTGACGCAGGCGGAAGTCAAACTCTGAAATGAAGATAAATTGCAAAAGTGATGGGGATATAGAAATGTAAATATTGGCATAAAAGTTAATTAATTATATAAGTGTAACACAGCACTTGGCTACTTGTGTAACAACTAATGAAATTTAAAAATAATGTCCTCACTGTCTCTAATCATAGGAATAATGTTTAAACCAGAACTAATAACTTCTAAATAGAGGCAAGATAGAAAACTCTTCAACAGAGGAGGCATACTGGAAAAGCGCTTGGCTTGAAAGACACCTGGTTTTAAATCCTGCTGAAGACTGGAATTTTGTTATTTCAGAATCTTTAAGGTGTCCACCCAGCTCTAAGAAGTATCTACAGAAGTTGGGAAAAGTCAAGGCAGCTGTTCATTGTACTGGTCACATGACACCCTTGCTAACCATAGATACAGATTACCTTTACATCATCTGCCCTATAAATCGCAAGTCTGAAAATGGTACTTTACTTTTCTATACATTTCCCAAAGCTATCACTAATGATGTGTGCTTTAAACAAATACTACTCTACTACTGTCACCTTCATTCTGTGCTTGCAAGGCTATTCTGAGTTCATGAACAGTGACATCATCCTGTGCAGCCTGGACTCTCAGAAGATCAACTTCTTCTTGTAATGACATCCTGGAGGGACAAGTAATGAAATAAAGAGGGAAAAAAATAAAACTTAAGAATCAAGAATTTTCTTAGAACATCTAATTCAACACTCAACTAAAGATGGCTAGAGTCAAACATCTTATTCAACACTCAACTAAAGATGGCTAGAGCCAAACATCTTATTCAACACTCAACTAAAGATGGCTAGAGCCAAACATCTAATTCAACACTCAACTAAAGATGGCTAGAGTCAAACATCTTATTCAACACTCAACTAAAGATGGCTAGAGCCAAACATCTTATTCAACACTCAACTAAAGATGGCTAGAGCCAAACATCTAATTCAACACTCAACTAAAGATGGCTAGAGTCAAACATCTTATTCAACACTCAACTAAAGATGGCTAGAAACAATCACAATAAAGCCAAACTAATTCAACACTCAACTAAAAATGGCTAGAAACAATTACAACAGAGCCAAAAATCTAATTCAACACTCAACTAAAGATGGCTAGAGTCAAACATCTAATTCAACACTCAACTAAAGATGGCTAGAGCCAAACATCTAATTCAACACTCAACTAAAGATGGCTAGAAACAATCACAATAAAGCCAAACTAATTCAACACTCAACTAAAAATGGCTAGAAACAATTACAACAGAGCCAAAAATCTAATTCAACACTCAACTAAAGATGGCTAGAGCCAAACATCTTATTCAACACTCAACTAAAGATGGCTAGAAACAATCACAATAAAGCCAAACTAATTCAACACTCAACTAAAGATGGCTAGAAACAATCACAATAAAGCCAAACTAATTCAACACTCAACTAAAAATGGCTAGAAACAATTACAACAGAGCCAAACATCTAATTCAACACTCAACTAAAGATGGCTAGAGTCAAACATCTAATTCAACACTCAACTAAAGATGGCTAGAGTCAAACATCTAATTCAACACTCAACTAAAGATGGCTAGAGTCAAACATCTAATTCAACACTCAACTAAAGATGGCTAGAGCCAAACATCTAATTCAACACTCAACTAAAGATGGCTAGAGTCAAACATCTTATTCAACACTCAACTAAAGATGGCTAGAGCCAAACATCTAATTCAACACTCAACTAAAGATGGCTAGAGTCAAACATCTTATTCAACACTCAACTAAAGATGGCTAGAGTCAAACATCTTATTCAACACTCAACTAAAGATGGCTAGAGCCAAACATCTTATTCAACACTCAACTAAAGATGGCTAGAGCCAAACATCTTATTCAACACTCAACTAAAGATGGCTAGAAACAATCACAATAAAGCCAAACTAATTCAACACTCAACTAAAGATGGCTAGAAACAATTACAATAAAGCCAAACTAATTCAACACTCAACTAAAGATGGCTAGAAACAATTACAATAAAGCCAAACTAATTCAACACTCAACTAAAGAAGGCTAGAGTCAAACATCTAATTCAACACTCAACTAAAGATGGCTAGAAACAATCACAATAAAGCCAAACTAATTCAACACTCAACTAAAGATGGCTAGAAACAATTACAACAGAGCCAAAAATCTAATTCAACACTCAACTAAAGATGGCTAGAGCCAAACATCTCACTTCTCAATGTGGAGACTTCTATTTTCTGTCTTGAAAAATGTCAGCTCGTTCCACACTTCATCACTGTTTTCTTTCTGCAGGGATCTTGGGTCTGCTCTTTTGATTTTCTTGGGTTTTGACTTACTGAAAAGTTGCATAAACTCAGTGCAGGATTGACATCTATGCAATATAAACTTTAGCTTAGGGCCCCCACTTCCTAGTGGATCCCAGTAAAAATTGCTGAGTGCATTAATTAGGAATAACTATAATTTTAAATTAAAGATTTATTATTTCACTAACTATGTACTTCTAAATTGTATATTTCTCACTAGCATATTATAAATAGACTTCTCAAATAGTCTCATATCTCAAATAACTTATGGCTTTTTCAAGGTCCTAGATAAAAGCTAATAAAAATAAGTATATTCAATCTTTTGTACTCTATAGAATGCAAAATATAAACAGCAAAACTATGTGACATTATCAAATTATGTCATTATAAACAAATACATTCACTGAATCAACAATTAGGCTTGCAAAACAAAACTTTTCTCACCTGCCAAACTCCAGAGTTTTAATTTCTTCTCTTGCCAACTTGTAACTAGCCTGCAAGTCTTGGAATCTATGCAACCTGTTGTCATGAGCTCGTCTCAGTTCTTCCACTTGTTTAGTCTACAGCACACAAAGATGCATTACATGGTCACTAGGATCTAAAACGTATTATTTTAATTAAAATGCTATTTATGGTTTTGGTTGATAATTTAGTATTCAGCACAACAATGTGATCACAATGAAATGTGGTCATGGATCTGAAAACACCAGTTTTGATTAAAATTATTTATTTTATTTTTTTACTAATAATGCAAGAATACTTTAAAATGCATTGTTTCAAAAAGCAATATTGAACTGTAAAAAGAAAATTTTTCTTCACATGGGCCCATGAAGTTAATTAGTAGCATATTAAGCCTTTTTACTTTTCCCTCTCTAAAAACTAAGAAGACTTCCGAACACTCAATAATCTCAATCTGTCACCAGTACTTTGTGCTAAGTAGCTGTACACTCCATCACATGGGCTGTTATTATTCACCAAGACTGTGATATATTTAGTCACATAAAGTTTTTTTTACCAAAAAACAAAAGTCTCCATGGAATGTTCATTTTCATTGTACCTTAACCAACAATTCTTTTTGTAGTTGTGCCACTTTTTTAACGTCCACTGCTTCTATTCTGGGTTCACCATCAACAGGAGGAGGCGATAAAGACCTTGACCTTAATGTCTGCTCATTATCTTTGTTAGTCAAATCAGGTAGAGGACGACGAGTGAGTGATCTGATTCAAAGACATGAGAAATTGAACATTAAGGATGTCAGACAAACAATTTCTAGATATAAATAAGATAATCTAAAAATGAAAGGATTTTAAAAGTAATTTGAAATGGAAATATTGTAACAGTTTAAAAAAAAAAAAAAAAAGTAAAGTTTCCCTTTCAGACCTTGTGGTTTATAGGGCAGATGATGTGAAAGTCATCTGATTCTGTGGCCTACGGTTAACGAGGGTGGCATGTGGCCAGCACAAGGACCAACCATCTTAACTTTTCCCCAACTAATGTCAGGTACCCATTAGAGCTGGGTGGACTCAGAGGTGCCCAAGGATCCTGAAATAAAAATCCCAGTCTTCACCAGAATTTGAACCCGGGACCCCCGGTTCAGGAGCCAAGCGCTTTAACGCTCAGCCACCGCGCCTCATTGTAACAGTTTAGTGCTTTTTAATAGAGCATTCTAGACAAAATGTTGTTCACAATATTTGAACAATAAAAGAAACAAAGTGCCCTGATTGAAGTATATTATAAAACAGTGAGGTCAAGAGGTCAATTAGACAGGTAGTGAGCTAGACATTATAACATAAAAGTTTGTTATTTTTCCTTTACATTTATTTTCCTTTTGTTCAATAATTGCTCTTTCTTTTGTTAATGACCAACAGTTGTTCCAGACTCTTAGAATAACCTGGACAAAGCAAAGTGAGCCAGTTGGATCTGTGTCTGCTTTGAAAGAAGTCAAATGTTTACAAAATGAAAGCAATTACCTGCATCTGTTGTGCCTTTGACTGGAGTCTCTTGGGCTCAGCCTATCAACTTCCTGATTAACAAAGTTAATGCCATGCTTTAATGATATGAACATTTGATAAGCTTGTGTGATAAAGTTATTTATAACTTAATGCAGGGCTTATGCTAGATCTTCTTTTGGGAGCTGTGAAGCTTGCTGACACAATTAAACATTGAATTTACAATTACTAATTTTAATGTTCATTTAAAACTGAGTTCTAACAGCCCATTACAAAGAAAGGAAACTCAATATTTTAAAATGTACAAATATGCATTGCAGGCACAAACAAATACACTACTGACAAACGTAACTGAATAAAATACATGTTCTAAATTTACTAGAAAATTAGAATGACCTCAAAAGTCTACAGTATTACCTGCACTATGTCTAGAAAGCTGCCACTATATTCTGGGTCCTTCTGTGATCTTTGGTTTAGAGTCACTTGAGATTGCAATGATGAAATCATGTCTTCTTTGTCCATGAGATTCTAGTCATGAACAGCATAAGTATCAGGGACAGGAAAAAGTGATCAACAAAATTAGATTTTTCATAAGAAATAATACAAGGAGATATGTGGATCTAAGCTGCAATATGTTTGGCCACCAAGCCAAAGATCAAGGGTTCCAGTCTTGGAGAAGACCAGAATTTATTCTCAAGATCTGAGTACTTTTGTGAATGCATATAAAAAAAAAAAAAGGTCAAGTATCCTAATCAGCCCTTTCCATCTATAGGCAGCGGATGATGTAAACGTCATCTCTTTCTATGGCCTAAGGTTAACAAGATTTAAAAGTTGCCAGCACAACCAACAACTACCATTATGTTCCCCAACTAGTTTCAGGTACCCAATAGAACTGGGTAGACTCAAGGGCCTCCTAAAATTCTCAAAAACTCAAAATCCCAGTCTTCATTGATATTCAAACACAAGATTCCTTGGTTCAGAGGCCAAGCACTTTATTTACCACTCACCCACCACAAACCTTAAAAGTACATATGCTCTAATTATATTCAAAATAAGTTGGAGGGTTAGATTTTGTCCTAGCCCTACCCCCCCCCCCCTCTCAAGATGTTGATCCTAAAAACAAAAGTTCAATTTGACTAATTCACATGGACAAGTTTTCTTTTTGCCTTAACTAAGACTTGTACCGGTACCTTCTTCAGTTCCAACACTTGCTGTCTTAATTCAGACTCTATTCTTTTGGCTGCTTCGTACCTGGTGTTGATGTCAGTAAACATCTGGGTTCAATACAAACACAATTATTGTCAAAATGTTAACTGTACGGATATCACAATCTACTGTAACAAAACTCCTGAGAAAGCCAACACGTTAATTACTTATAAAATATGGGATGGCATGTCTGAAGAGTTGAGACATTGAATAAACAAAAGGAAGCCATGACTAAGGCCAGCAAAGGAAACAGCATTGCTACCTGATACATCAATCTGGGCTCATTATTCAAAGTGCACTAACTTAGATAAACATTCAACTCTGAAGCAAATATTTTAATTTTGTCTATTAGTCTCAAATGACAGAATGTGATTTTTTTTAAAGAACTGAATATTTTCCAATTAAAATAATCCTGATGATGGCAAACAAAAATAATTTAAAACTATATTCGTCAATTAATTGTGGAAAAAAAAAGATGGATAACAATGAATTGAAGATTCCATTATGTTAATAAAAACTTTAGTAATAATTTAGTCATGTTGTCAATTGACCCTGATACCACTTACCTTCTTTTTTTTTTTTCAAAAAGAAATGGAAGGGAAAGGTCTTTCTTTATTATTTTAAAACAATTATTTTGCAAACAATGATTTAAAATACTGCAGTTGTTCCCCATCCCAAAACTCTAAGCTCTGCAGTTTTCACTTTTGAATACTGAAGTGGAGCTATGTATGTTTATCTTTTCTACTTAAACCCAGCTGGTCATTACCAAAGACAGTTCCCATGGTAATGCTAAACCTTGAACAAACAAAAGTCAATAGCGAATGTATCGAAAATTTTGAATCAGAGAAGAAACCAATTCAATAAGGTAGGTTTAGCTAAAATCATTAAACTAAATAACTTGCCTGTTGTAATGAAGTGTTCTCCATAGAGAAAGCATCTTCTTGGTTTTTCAACACTGTACAGAAGAACAAAAATATAATGGAATCTGATGAAAGAAATCTACTCACACATATACAGCACTGGAAACTATTGGTTATAGTTTTATAAAATGACATGGAAATAGCTCTATATATCCTAATAAATTTGATATTAGAAAGAAAATGCTAAGTAAAATCTACTATTACTTTCCTAAACTTGATCTAATAAAAAAGTCATTTCCATTTATTAAACGATAGTCAAGCTAGTCAACATAACAGATTTATAAAAAGTGTTACTTAAAAAAAGAAGATAAATAACAAATTATTAGTATGATCACATGAATAGATCCAACTGCCTCTTAAAGACAATTGAAAAGTGTCAGGGGAAAAAACAAAACAAGAAAGACAGAGAAGAATACTTTCCTTCACAGATTTAATAAGAAAAACAAAGGACCGAGATAGGATGGCCACGTAACAGAGGCAATAAAAAAGTAATAGTTCCCCATTCAGATGACGTAATGAGGGTGTCATATGGCTAGCACAACGACCAACCGTCTTTACTCTTCCAAAACTAATGTCAGGTACCCATTAGAGCTGGGTGGACTCAGAGGAGCCCAAAGATCCCAAAATTAAAAATCCCAGTCTTCACCAGGATTCAAACCAGGGACCCCGTTCAGAAGCCAAGCACTTTACCGCTCAACCACCACCACTCACTGAGGCAATAGTTGTACGTTAACCATCCCATTGGATAGAAGGAGTGAAAATTTGTCATCAAAGAGGAACAAATCAAGCCAAAGATTGTTACTAACTTCAAGATTAAATTACAGTAAGACTTGTCATTAGACTTACTTTTCTGTGTATCTTGCTGCAATGACTGAAGCTGTCTTATCAGGTCAGCCTGTTGACCAGAGTGTTCCGTCAGCTGGTTATGTGCCATCCACAATTCTTTCAGTTCTTTCCTGTATTATAGTCCACACTATGTAAGTAAGTAAGTAAGTACTACAATAAAACAGAAGTCAGAAAACTTTTTTACCTCTAACCCCAGAATATATTTAGCTTGTTAATCTTTTCATGATCTTAAAACTTCTTTAGGTTATAATGTTTATTGTTCAACACAATGGTATCAATGTGAATGTTTTGTTAATGTCAGTTGATATTTTATTTCATGATAAGAAAAGTTGTTTTTATTTTGTATAAGACAAAAATATTTTGTTTACAATGTGGCAGCCTCTACTGTTTCTAGCCCAACTTTAGAAACACTTTCAACTGTGTCTTTATCATATTCTTGTGGATCGTAATTTTACTTGCTTCCTGCTTTCAAAGCAATCTGGCAAACTCTCATTTGAGGCTAAACTACAGCTAAACTTACTGTGCCTTTCTTTTTCAGTACATTGGTTAGGCTACTGTAAACAGTGTGTTTTGGTGCAAGGCTACATTGTAAGTCATTTTAAATTTCTAAATCAAATGTACATAACAGTCCTCTCAAAGGAACTTACTTACCTCACATTTTCCAATTCCTGATTTTTAAAGTCCAAATCTCTACGCTGTTGTGATGTGACTGATTCATATCGAGTCAGTCTTACAGTTGAGTCTTCCACCTAACATAAAGACAATAAAGTGTTACAAACACAACTACTAAATGTCAGTTCTATGATGAAAAGTTAGTGAATGGAGAAAGAAATCTAGATTTTATTCTCACCTCTTGAACTAAATCTTGAAACTTACACATTTTATCAGAGACTTCTTTTTCTAAAGTCTAGAGAGCAAATAATGCATTTGGGTTATATATTTATATAGTTAGAGGGGAAAAAAATGACAGGAGCTAAACAAACATTAAAACTATTGAATAATTATAAGGCTAAGTGATTTTGACTATTGTTTTTATACTAATATCTAAACAATAAATATTCAGTGTAAGTAATAATTTTACTTATTGTTACATAATAATAAAAAAAAGCATACTAAAACTCTATGGCCATATTATAAGGTCTTCAGGGCTTGCAAAGACTTTCCTTCAGGGAACAGTACCAGGAAAAAAAAGTGGAGGCAGACAGAGAAAGTGATGGAAAGACTACATAAAAGAGTGGACGTGCCTGCCACTGAAAGAGATTTTAATCCAAGGCAAATGACAGAGAGAGAAGGTCAACAAATCTTGCATGGTGCCCCAACAGACTAAGGGATAGGAAAAGGTAAAAGGTAAACAAAAGTGTACTTGAAATAATGGCCTAATCAAATTGTTCCCTCCAAGCAATACAACTGAATTCATAGTAGGGCCTACCCCTTGCCTGATTCAGACATATTCAAGGAACTGTAAAATCTTGGGGATAAAAATAACAGACATACTGCTAAGTACAAAATAAAAATTTATAGTCATCAACATAATTAAACTTCATTGCTCTTAATTCAAATCCATTATTTTTCTAATTTCCAAACTGCAGTTTTTAGTATCACAAATGAAAAGCAAGTTGGTTTGTGAACTGTTTATCTGTGTTACCTTGATTCTCTCTTCTAAAATTTTCTGTCTGTTCAAAGCATATGTTCTTTCTGATTTAGCAATATCAAGATCTGCAGTCAATCTAGCCACTTTACGTGTCAACTCTGGAAAAAATGTTGATTTCAATTGAAAAATAATAAAAATACCATGATACTTTTAATGCCCCTTACGATGCTTTTGATTTAAAGGCTATATGAATATTTTTTTTATTTTTACTAGTAATATTATTTGAAAAGGTCACTTTTAAATGTTAAAATGAAAAATTAATACAATAAAAATCTAATAGAATAAGATCAAAAGAATAGAGTGGTCTGATATTCTTCAAAGTGATTGACACACATAATTCACAATTGTATTTGCCAGAGAGTTAATTTAAAATAAATTTTATGTACACTTTCTTAGCCAAAAATTTACAAACACAAACAAATATGATTCTTTTGAAATACCGGGTACATTAGAAAGCAATCAGACAATTCGTGCACCTTCCTTTCATGATCTAATCTGTTTAATGTTAGTTCCATTGAAAGTTTGCTACCTATCTCTATTGGAATAATAGTTTTATGTTCTTTGTATTAATTCTTACCAAATTTTTCTTTTTCTAGACTCTCTAAATTCTTTCTGTAAGTCTCTTCTAAATCTTTTTCTTTCTTGACCTCACTAGTCATCTGGTCAAAAAAAAAAAGGGGAAAATGAAATACATTACAACTTAGTATTTTGGCCTAACCACCATTGTCAAAGAAAATAATTTTCCCATTTAAAAATATTTTGTGTTCATGTTCTTGAAATGTCATGGTATTTTATTTTATTGCTCTGTTGCATCTTATAAGCTCTAAATGCAATGACCATTTGATAGTATGGGGATTCATGCACTCATTCTAAATCTCCTTCCAGCAGTCAGAGATGGTTGCTGGGGTAACAGTAAGTTAAAACCATGATGTAACATCTGCATTCCTCTATATCTTGAAGTCTATCCTGGAAATAGGATCTACTTTAGGATTAAATGATGTCATTGTTTGGTTTGTCACAACCCAGGGACAGAACAGCTAAAGAGGAATTTTTTAAAAAATTAATAACCTAGAGATATAAATTTGTCAGCTCCCAGAAGTGTGAGTTTGCTAAGTTAATGAGGCATGCATGAGAGCATTTCAAGTTTGTCCTTCTAGTGTAATGTACATTCATTTATTTCTAATATTACACTTTTAATTACTTTGAATCATTAAACTTAGAGAAACTCTTGAGGTTGTTTCTAATTTATAAACCAATCAAAGACTTATTATTTTATTGCTTGATTTCCTCCATTTGAATGAATGCTCTTGAACTTTAGAATTAGAATTAATAACTTGCACTTAGACAACACTTATGAAGGTACTGTAAGCACTAAGAGAATTAGAATTACTAGCTTGCACATAGACAACACTTATGAAGGTACTGTAAGCACTAAGAGAATTAGAATAACTAGCTTGCACTTAGACAAGACTTATTAAACTACTTCAGGCATTGAGGGAATTAGAATTACTATATTGCACTTAAACAACACATATGACCACAGTCAAAAAAACTAAAACTCAATGACCATATTACAAGGTCCTAGGGCTTACTGCAAGGACCTTCCTTTGAGGAACAGTACCAGAACAAACAAAAAAGAAAAAGATGTAAAAAGATAGTGATGGGAAGACAGCGCAAAAGAGTATACAGGACTGTCATTGAAACAGATTCTATTCAAGGCAAAAGTCAAATGGACAAAAATGGCAAACAGAAGCCCCATCAGTTCAACAAACTAAGGGATAGGTGAAGGTCTTAGATTTCCCTTGTCTTCTCTTTGAGCATGCATCCCATTTTTGCACAGAACTTATAAGTCGCTTAGTGTCCCTCCCTACTGGATGAGACAAGATAATGTTCAGCCTTTCCATGTCACAGGAGTAATATGGGTTATTATTTATAAAACAAGGTAACATTAATTAGCTTTATACGAATTTGTTCTATGGTGATATAATTGTTACCCCATTACATATGCAAAAGGGAAGGACTCTATCAAGTTAACAAATAAGCTTAAAACAGGTGAACCAATAAATGGTTTACAGTCAATTTTGTTCCTAAAGTAATTCCCTGACAAGATAGTACAGAGAAACATGACACACTGCAAGGCCTAGAAAGAAGGCAGCTAAACGAAAAGACCCGTGTCAATAGATCTAGGATCGTTCCTCAGATTGTATTGAGTTTTGAAACTGGACAACATTGAACCAGTCCATTGTGGAAACATAAACGTATACAATCGTTTGAAAGGCCATTGAGTAACTAAAAAAATGATCAGAAATGATTTGTTTCCCACAGTGGACAAGCCGTATCCACGTGATTGAATCAAGTCTTTGATTTATTCAGATTAATGCTGTTTATTTAATCCACCTCCCTCCCCCATTCCTCATTTGTCTTCCACAAGTGGACATCGCGAGACTCTAAGCTAAGCTAGTTAACTAGAGTTGTCCTTCCTCTCAGCTAAGCCCCATAACTGTCGCCTGCTGAACGTCCGTGGTTGTTTCCCCTGAATTCAACAGCCTATTCTGGCGGTGATGGGGAAAATCTAATTATTAGAAATGGGCGACCGTTTCTTTTTCTTTTGTCTGTTTCTGACCAACAAAATTTGAGATTTCTGTTCGGTTTTCAAGAGAAAATGGAAGATACAAAATTGTAGCAAGATTTGGAAAGGGTAAAGGTGATTGAGGACTAATTAGAGAACTTTTGTGGAGAATTCTGGAACAAATAACTCAGACTAAAAAGAAATTTCTCATACTGGAATAAATGTCTACGACACAAAAAATGTCTCAGATTGGAAAAAAATGTTTCAGATTGGAACAAATGTCTCAGATTGGAAAAAATATCGCAGAATGGAAAAAATGTCTCCGATTGGAACAAATATTTCAGATTTAAACAAATGTTTCAGATTGGAACAAATGTCTCAGATTGGAACAAATGTCTCATATTGGAACTAATGTCTCATATTGGAATTAGTGTCTAGGGTTGGAACTAATGTCTCAGATTGGAACTAATGTCTCGGATTGGAACTAATGTCTCAGATTGGAACTAATGTCTCATAATGGAACTAATGTCTCGAATTGGAACTAATGTCTCGGATTGGAACTAATGTCTCGGATTGGAACTAATGTCTCAGAATGGAACAAGTGTCTCAGATTGGAACTAATGTTTCAGATTAGAACTAATGTTTCAGATTAGAACTAATGTTTCAGATTAGAACTAATATCTCGGATAGGAACTAATGTCTCGGATAGGAACTAATGTCTCGGATTGGAACTAATGTCTCGGATTGGAACTTATGTCTCGGGTTGGAACTAATGTCTCGGGTTGGAACTAATGTCTCGGATTGGAACTAATGTCTCAGATTAGAACTAATGTCTCTGATTGGAACTAATGTCTCATAATGGGACTAATGTCTCGGATTGGAACTAATGTTTCAGATTGGAACTAATGTCTCGGATTGGAACTAATGTCTCAGATTGGAACTAATGTTTCAGATTGGAATAAGTGTGTCAGGCTTGCTTCAGGTGGCCCGATTTTTATAACTGAATCAAAACTCTTTTAATTACGTTCTAAGCCCGCTAGACTAAAAGTAATGCAGTCCCCAAGTGAGTCGCCTGCATGTATTTGTAAGATTGAGCTCTTCAGTTTTCTGACTAAAAACCAAAATAATGCAGTTAATGTGCAAAATCGAGCAAGCTTTCAGGTCACCCAACATTTTGACTGAAGTGACTTCAATTTTCTTGAAAACTCTCCAACCCAAAGCTACTCACACCTCTCTCGCAGTTCCCCATCGCAGTTCAACCCATAAGAAGAAGACATCCCAAGTGCCATGTCTACTCCTTCCATCCTCTACGAACCACTTACCTCGGTGTCCAGTGTGTCCCCCTCCATCCTTCCCAACACTGATCCCAGCCATCGATTGCTCTTCTAGCTGGCCGCCCTACTGCCAATGACGCTGACCCCTTCACCCACCCACCCCATCCCTCTCTAAGACATTTTTGGGCCGCGGACCGAAGGACTTGTTGTCAAATCGCCGTGGGGATGACAAATGGTGACACTCGACCCCTGGTCTCCCCCCCCCCCAACCCCTCACATGGCGGTCGCCCCATTACACAACATAGAGACAGCACAACTCAATTTGTAATGATTTCTTGGGACATTGGCTGGGAGGGGAGGGGCTAATTGGGTGGGTTAAAGCACAGCCTGTGATGGTAGCGGGGGGGGGGGGAGGGGGAGAGGATGGGCGCTGGGTCTTTATGATGTATTGATTAGCTCCACGATGTCTCAGTTTGAAATCCACAAAGTATGTCAGTGTGTACAAATGATACCATCAGATGACATCCACACGTTTTTGTGTAATTATTCCAATACAAACATTGTATGTAACAAGTGGGGAGTTTGTTTTGTGTTTCATCGAATTCCTGCCGAATTCAAATTGTTTTCTTGTATTCCATTGGATGATAAAGTTGAACTAAGACATCTACACTATTTGGACTGACATACAAACTCATACCTAATTGTAGATACACATACATAACATAAATTAAATTATACTTTTAAAAAAAAAAACGTCACCAAGAGACAATTTCATGGTTTAAAGCATGAAAGAGAAAGAAAAAATTAAAAGACTTGAAAGTACAACTTTTAGTTAACAATTTGGGTTAGAATTTTGAGGTATAAAAGACATTTTGGAATTATAGCAGAAAGATTGCTATTCCAAATGGTCAACTTGTAACTCCACAATTTGTATTTGTTTTGGACAATGTATACACTTTGTATTTGTAGTGCACTCGTAGAAACATGTGCTACACTGTTTAGTCTCAGTGGAATTAGAACAATATCAACTATGAAAGCAATAGTTTGGTGAAATATTTTTTTTTTACAAATAGCTCACCATAATAGAAGCCTGGCCTAGTGATCCTGAGCGTTGATTCATGCACCAGACGCTTTCTTAGCCTCGTTTCGAATCCTACTGCTAAGTAAATATTAAGCACATTGTTTTTAACCAAACGGACAGACCAATGAAGTAAAGTAAATTTTTTGTTTGTTTCAATGTAGTCAATCAGTTGGACAACTCTCAGTCTTTCTATCTAACGCTTTCACTTTCAAACACAAAGTGTAGGTAGAGTGTGATGGGCATGGAGAAAGTCATTGTTCTTTCTGCTTTTCCCTTTGAGCACTATTGGCACATTTCTCTTTACGCATTACTGTCACGTTTCCATTTGCGCATTACTGTCACGTTTCCATTTGCGCACTACTGTCACGTTTCCCTTTGTGCACTACTGTCACGTTTCCCTTTAGCGAACTACTGTTACGTTTCCCTCTGCGCACTACTGTCACATTTCCCTTTGCGCACTACTGTCACATTTCCCTTTGCGCACTATTTTCACATTTCCCTTTGCGCACTACTGTCACATTTCCCTCTGCGCACTACTGTCACATTTCCCTTTGCGCACTGCTGTCACATTTCCCTTTGCGCACTACTGTCACATTTCCCTCTGCGCACTATTGCCACATTTCCTTTTGCGCACTACTGTCACATTTCCCTCTGGGCACTATTGTCACATTTCCCTCTGCGCACTATTGTCACATTTCCCTTTGCGGCAGGGCCATGTTATTCATGACGTTAGAATCCGAGCGAAGTGATGCGATGGTATGTTAGACAAGCTTGGTGCTGTGTATGCTCTAGTTGGTATGTTAGCAAGCTTGGTGCTGTGTATGCTCTAGTTGGTATGTTAGCAAGCTTGGTGCTGTGTATGCTTTAGTTGGTATGTTAGACAAGCTTGGTGTTGTGTATGCTCTAGTTGGTATGTTAGGCAAGCTTGGTGCTGTGTATGCTCTAGATGGTATGTTAGACAAGCTTGGTGCTGTGTATGCTCTAGTTGGTATGTTAGACAAGCTTGGTGCTGTGTTTGCTCTAGTTGGTATGTTAGACAAGCTTGGTGCTGTGTATGCTCTAGTTGGTATGTTAGACAAGCTTGGTGCTGTGTATGCTCTAGTTGGTATGTTAGGCAAGCTTGGTGTTGTGTATGCTCTAGTTGGTATGTTAGGCAAGCTTGGTGCTGTGTATGCTCTAGTTGGTATGTTAGCAAGCTTGGTGCTGTGTATGCTCTAGTTGGTATGTTAGGCAAGCTTGGTGCTGTGTATGCTCTAGTTGGTATGTTAGGCAAGCTTGGTGCTGTGTATGCTCTAGTTGGTATGTTAGGCAAGCTTGGTGCTGTGTATGCTCTAGTTGGTATGTTAGGCAAGCTTGGTGCTGTGTATGCTCTAGTTGGTATGTTAGGCAAGCTTGGTGCTGTGTATGCTCTAGTTGGTATGTTAGACAAGCTTGGTGCTGTGTATGCTCTAGTTGGTATGTTAGGCAAGCTTGGTGCTGTGTATGCTCTAGATGGTATGTTAGACAAGCTTGGTGCTGTGTATGCTCTAGTTGGTATGTTAGACAAGCTTGGTGCTGTGTTTGCTCTAGTTGGTATGTTAGACAAGCTTGGTGCTGTGTATGCTCTAGTTGGTATGTTAGACAAGCTTGGTGCTGTGTATGCTTTAGTTGGTATGTTAGACAAGCTTGGTGCTGTGTTTGCTCTAGTTGGTATGTTAGACAAGCTTGGTGCTGTGTTTGCTCTAGTTGGTATGTTAGGCAAGCTTGGTGCTGTGTATGCTCTAGATGGTATGTTAGACAAGCTTGGTGCTGTGTATGCTCTAGTTGGTATGTTAGACAAGCTTGGTGCTGTGTTTGCTCTAGTTGGTATGTTAGACAAGCTTGGTGCTGTGTATGCTCTAGTTGGTATGTTAGCAAGCTTGGTGCTGTGTATGCTCTAGTTGGTATGTTAGCAAGCTTGGTGCTGTGTATGCTCTAGTTGGTATGTTAGCAAGCTTGGTGCTGTGTATGCTCTAGTTGGTATGTTAGCAAGCTTGGTGCTGTGTATGCTCTAGTTGGTATGTTAGCAAGCTTGGTGCTGTGTATGCTCTAGTTGGTATGTTAGGCAAGCTTGGTGCTGTGTATGCTCTAGTTGGTATGTTAGCAAGCTTGGTGCTGTGTATGCTCTAGTTGGTATGTTAGCAAGCTTGGTGCTGTGTATGCTCTAGTTGGTATGTTAGGCAAGCTTGGTGCTGTGTTTGCTCTAGTTGGTATGTAAGGCAAGCTTGGTGCTGTGTATGCTCTAGTTGGTATGTTAGACAAGCTTGGTGCTGTGTATGCTCTAGTTGGTATGTTAGACAAGCTTGGTGCTGTGTTTTCTCTAGTTGGTATGTTAGGCAAGCTTGGTGCTGTGTATGCTCTAGTTGGTATGTTAGACAAGCTTGGTGCTGTGTTTTCTCTAGTTGGTATGTTAGGCAAGCTTGGTGCTGTGTATGCTCTAGTTGGTTTGTTAGACAAGCTTGGTGCTGTGTATGCTCTAGTTGGTATGTTAGACAAGCTTGGTGCTGTGTATGCTCTAGTTGGTATGTTAGACAAGCTTGGTGCTGTGTTTGCTCTAGATGGTATGTTAGACAAGCTTGGTGCTGTGTTTGCTCTAGTTGGTATGTTAGGCAAGCTTGGTGCTGTGTATGCTCTAGTTGGTATGTTAGGCAAGCTTGGTGCTGTGTTTGCTCTAGATGGTATGTTAGACAAGCTTGGTGCTGTGTTTGCTCTAGTTGGTATGTTAGGCAAGCTTGGTGCTGTGTATGCTCTAGTTGGTATGTTAGGCAAGCTTGGTGCTGTGTATGCTCTAGTTGGTATGTTAGGCAAGCTTGGTGCTGTGTTTGCTCTAGATGGTATGTTAGACAAGCTTGGTGCTGTGTTTGCTCTAGTTGGTATGTTAGGCAAGCTTGGTGCTGTGTTTGCTCTAGTTGGTATGTTAGACAAGCTTGGTGCTGTGTATGCTCTAGATGGTATGTTAGACAAGCTTGGTGCTGTGTTTGCTCTAGTTGGTATGTTAGGCAAGCTTGGTGCTGTGTATGTTCTAGTAGGACGTGCTGCTCAACAATGATTGGAATGTTTCTCATCATTTACGACAACTAAATAGTCACTATAACAGTTGCACTTTTATTCATGCGTTGACTTGTCATTTAACGTTTGTAGTTACGGACTAAACCTATTGCTATTGTTTACTAATTTCTTACAAGACTGTCAGTGAGCCCGGGCAGACCCGCCAAGGCGTTAAATACAACCCTGACATTGAGGATGCCCAAAATTTTCAATGCTATTTGGACGGGGGCTCTGAATGGTAACGAACGGGTCCTCCAAGAGATGTCAATGACTTCAAGTGCGCCATCGCAAACCTTCCATTGTACCCCCCCCCCATTAAAGCAAATACATAAAACATCAAAATACAATCTACCCTCCCCACCCACCCTCCTTCTCTCTTTATTCCAACCACAAGCGTGACACCTACCCCCACCCCAATCGAGGAGACGACATCCACTTCTGTCATTGTGTCACATTTGTATTCATTGCTTGCACATCTTGTCTTATCCCGGAGCCAGGATGCACGCTATTAGGTCAAGAATAAACTGGTCATTTCCCTGGAGCTCCACTTGCCAGCAGCTCCATGAATGCAACAGACTTGAGTCTCTCTCTAGAACCTTCCTCACTAGAAAGACTAACATATTTTTAAAAAATAATACAAAGATTTTTTTTTTAGAGTCGTGGATAAACAAAAGAAAAAAATATGAATTTGTGTATCAAATATAATTTCCAACATTTTCAAGTTAAATTTTTAAAAAAATATTTCATTTAGTTCGAGGAAAAAAAATAATTAAAAAGATGTCCCAATCGTGTTAAGATGAAAAGTCGTCAAGGGACGGAACCCTGCTTGTCATATCGACTCCCCATTTCTATGCATTGCCTGTGCATCCGCTCGACAGTTAGGTCAAACGACAAGTTTGAGAATGTCATTAGCGCAGCAAAATGAGTTATTTCCCATGAGTTTTCAGTTTACATTTTCACCAGTCCAGTGCCAGCCACCCCCCCCCCTTCCCCCAAATCGCTCTTCATACTCAACTATCTATCATCTTTTAACTTTCTTTTTCTCTCAAACAACAAAAAAGTGGGGGGGGGGGGGAGCTGCAGGAATACAAGACGGTGGAACTTACTAAAGGAAACTAATTGAATAGAGAAAATGTAAGCTTCGTCGTCAATCAAATGTGACTTTCTCTGTGCAGTCATCAGAAAGTTACAAATACAGACCCACTCCCATAGGTATACATAGAGTAGACAGTAGCTGGACAACATCTGATCCCAGCTTCATTGAAATCTTTCTCGTCCAGTCCTTGTGGTTCGTACTACTGAAAATAATTCCTCTCCAGTACTATGGAGAGAAACTCAAGAGAGGAGGAGGAGTATACTTTCCTATAACTGTTGGCGGGCGAGGGTTCGGTGCCTGAGTGTGTATGTGTGTGTGTAGCTGTCTTTACAAGTACAAATCCTGACGCTACTTTGCTCATAGGAAATGGCGCGTTGCGGATTGAGGTCCTAGTCACAGAATCTGAAGGTTATAATATTTTAAAATGGACTCATGGCTATCAGGAAGGAAAATTGTACTCTAGTGTACTCTAGCCACTGCTAGAAAGGGAGGAAAACTGAGTAATACAATCCCTCTATTGGCAATGCCCGGCGTGACCAAATGTAGCTCGCAACCAGTAAGGTTTAAAGCAGTGATTCCCAAAGTGGTCTATATAGACCCCCAGGGGTCTACGAAGACTTCCAAGGGGTCTATGAAAGTGAATAAACAAATTGGGGGTCTATGAGATGTCCACGGGGGTCTACGATAATAGATTTCATTTAAGCAGGTCATGACTTTAATTTTCACATCACATTAATGTAATTCTTCACACTAATATATAATGTGTACATCACATTAATATAATTCTTCACACTTAGTTAATCCTTTAAATATTTATCCTGCTATCCAAATGAAAACTTGTATTTATTTTCAAGACTTATTTCAATCCCGTTCCTTTTGTCTACATGTAAGGAATGCTGAGCTAAATGAAATGTCAACTGTATAGCGCTCTGATTAGTTAAAATTGTTCATTCCTTCCTTATCAAACATGCCAATTGCCCTTTTTTATGCCGATATGAAACTAATTACACTGGAGGATAATCTGAGAATGTCGGTATGATAAAAAGATTTGAAAAACTTTCAAACATTCAAAGATAAAGTTCAGAATAGACCCACAAAATATGTCTTCGACTTCATATAGAGAAGATGATGGTATGTGGGCGTCTTACAATATCTGTTTACTTATATCAAAATAGGGTGGTAGTAGTTAAACGCTTGGCATCCTAACCTGGGGTCCTGGGTTCGAATCTCGGTGAATTTTGAATGTCATGTTTTTTAGGGCTCCCCACCCGTGACCTCCGTGTCGAAGGTGCCGGTCCATCCAACTCTAATGGGTACCTAACTTAAGTTAGGAAGAGTAAAGGCGGTTGGTCGTTGTGCTGGCCACGTGACACCCTGCTCGTTAACCGTTGGCCAAAGAAACAGATAATCTTAACATCATCACTCGGTCTGAAAGGGGAACTTTACTTTTTATGACCAAATACGTAAAACACTAATGGTAAAACATTTATTTTACCAGCCGTTGTAGTTGTAAAAACTGTTTTACATAAAGCTACATCTGATATTAGTAAAAGAATTGCTTTAAGCATCTCTACAGTTCAAAGACACATAGGTGGCATGAGTTATAAAATTAAAAGCTTATTATGTAATTATTTACAAACGACATCTCTACAGTTTGGGATCAGCAGTGTCGCAGGCTCTGACAGGGTGTAGTGATGTGCGCTGCTAACTGCATTAGGGTCGCTGGCTCCTTATTTTTACTCAGGGTTGACCCACAAAACCTTTCCCATGTTTAAGTGCAAGGCAGGAGAGTTTTTGAATTCTGCTAGGTAGTCAACCAAGGCTAATTAGCCCTTCCTGCTTACTGGCTTCTCCCCTTCTCCTGGTAGTGACAACATCTTCGCAGACTCAGTATTTGAGCCACACATGATTAAGAAATACACGAAAAACTGCTCTTTGAGAAAATTTTAATGATACTTAAACCTAAGGCAAATTTGTTAATTAATTAATATTGAATGTTTGAAGCGCTACTTCATAGAACAACAAATTCCTATTTGAAACATAACATCCGTACCAACGGATGATAAATCTGCAAAAAGACATTTCCAGTGTGTTTGGTGATTCCAATAGATATCTATTTTTATTTTAATTATTAATTGGTTTCAAAAAAAAATCTCTATAACTTAGTATGTAGCTTTAAATTAATTTTTCACTTTTCAACTCACTACAGATAGAAATTAGTTTAACATAAATGTTGATGAATTTGAAAAAAGGTGCAAATTAAGCAGGGGGTCTACCGAAAACCAGAAAACATGGCAAGGGGTCTACAACACAAAAAAGTTTGGGAACCACTGGTTTAAAGTGATACTTGTCGACCGGCGGCGTAGTATACGCCGCTATTTTGCAGGGCCGGCCTTATGCCACTGCAACCTATGCGACAGCAGTGGGCCCCCCACTTTCATAGGACCCGCGCTAATTCTAGGTGTAAATTATTAAATTAAACCATTTTATAACTTATAACAGATTTCGGCCGCCTGGTTTACCAGTAGTTCCTGGAAATCTCCTGAAATTGCAAAATATATGAAAAAGTCATGGAAATCTCCGGAAATTATTAAAAACTTTAGAAAACTCATACAAATCTCATGAAATATATAGACAAAAATTTTCATTTTGGGGTGTCATTCAATATGGAAAACGCAAATCCTACACGCGATAAAAAAAAACGGCATTATGCAATACCCGTAATTGGGTAATCTGGTGAAAGAAGCTTCTCGCGCCTCAAACTAATGAAGAATTACTTGAGGTCAACAATCCTCGAATATAGATTTAACCATTTGGTAATTCTTGCTACAGAGCGTGATCTATGTAGGAAACAGAATTTTTATGATATATTCGTAAAGTAGTTCTGTACGTAGTAAAGAATGAATAAAATGCAAAGACGAATTTATTTTCTAATACAAACTCTTAAATTTCACTTATTATCAGTATCCCAACCCAAACTGGGCCCCGCGAAATCCGTTTCACATAGGGCCCCACATCGGTTGAGTCCGGCCCTGCTTGTTAGTGGCGGGTGAATACAGAGTAGATTCCTCGCCCCCCCCCCCCCATCTTTTTTACGTGGGATAGAAATAAAAAAAGAGTGATCTTTCCACTACTTCTTGGTCACAACGGTTACATCCGGCCCTATTTTGTGACGGGTAAATACTACTCGTTCTCCCCGCCCCCTCTTTTTTTTCGTAGCGTAACTTGCAGAAATAAAAGAGTGATCTTTCCTTTACTTCTTGTCCAAACTGTTGAGCCATGAATAGAATTATATATATATATAGATAGATAGATAGATGATGATATGGGACCTGATGTCACAAAGGAGATAACTGAACAGTATGTATATAGCCGAGGGTCTAAGTAAGCATTCTTTTCGCCATCTGAGACTGCATATGTCAAATTAAGTCCCTTGACGAACCATTAACAATGTGTGATGCAGTCGCTTTAAAAAATGTATTTGATCAACAATTACATCGCAAATAGTGTTCAGTGGTCATCGGTTAACATAGTACCTGAGGTCACAAATAAAGCCATTTAGTAAAATTTTTAACAAGGCATCATAATATCACCATAATGTATCATGGGGTCACAGATAAATACATTTGGTAAATGATCAACAAGGTCTAATGGGGTCACGAATAAAGTCTTGTGTAATTAAAGAGGTCATATGTCCTCACTTACCCCTCCCCCCGCAACAGGTCACACCTATTCACTAATCACACTAGTCACGAGACTTTCTTGACAAAGACCCCACTCCCGAACACACTAAATCCCAGGCCCCTGTCGCAAGCACCAGTTCCTCTTAGAACCCACCAGTCAGACTGCTCTGGTCGTCACCCACAAACACCGAGCCCCCCCCCCCCCCTGTCCTCCCACCAGACTCAATTAGCTCAGTCCCGGTTCAACTCAGTCACCCCTAGACTTTTCTATCCACCAGAGAAACGGGTCCAGAAGACAACACGATAAAGCCATCCCGCAAGCACCGGCCCACAGTGGACACATCTCTGGTTACATGTTCATATCCTGTCCTTAACTGACTTACAAACATGGGAGAGAGCGGGGGTGAGTGTTTTTGTAGAGGGCAACTGATGAGAAGGGAGCAAAGTGGACAAATCAATTCTAAACAATAGTCAATGACGATGTCGTCAAGCTAATACCTATAAGTCCCAATACGTTCCGCTTGTGCTTCCAACAGAAAACCGCTGACCAACTATCTACTATATATATATATATATATATATATATATATATATATATATATATATATATATATATATATATATATATATAGATAGATAGATAGATAGATAGATAGATAGATAGATAGATAGATAGATAGATAGATAGATAGATAGATAGATAGATAGATAGATAGATAGATAGATAGATAGATAGATGTAAAATACCACTTATTCATTGATCAAGAGATCTCTTAAACCGTCGTACAGATCAGCATAAAATTTCCTGCACAGGTTCATTTTACTCCCTAGACGCTCACTAAGAACGGTTTTTGACAGATTCGCAACCTGAGGACCGCTATTTGCGAAAAAAAACGCAAGCTTTCTATTAAACCTTTGTATTTTAATTTCGGTATTTCCTCAAAAAGCCGCAATCTAATTAGAAAGTATTAATAGAAACATGTCACGAATTCCGTATTTTTAAAGCAATTTTTTCCCTCTAGTCTACTTATTTTTAATAAGCCTTACGTCATTTCCACTTCCTCTTAGACGTGGTCTGAATACAAAAACAAAACCAATCCTAACAGCAGTTAATATGTTAGATCTAGAGTCTTTTTTTTTTTCGAGAAAGAGAAAGAAAGTATTGAAACTTTGTGACACTGTCAAAAAAAAACAACTAAATCCTAATAGCATTAAAAAGATCAATCTAGATCTATTGTGATTCAAAAAACGATTACAGTTAATAAAACTAAATTGATATTTCTTTTTATTTAGAGAAAAAATACCAAAATAAATGTAGAAAGGGGAACTGGAACGTGGCTTTCCACTTCCTTTTAGACGCGGTCTAAATAAACAAAACAATCCTAACAGCATTGATATGTTAGATCAATCTAGTGTCTTTTTCTTTTTTTCACAATTGGGGCCTTAGGAAAATGCATTTATTTTCTTTAGGTCTGAAACTGATGGTATGAAGAAATGTATTCGGTGTCTAATACCGTACATCGCTTGAATTAAGATTAAAAGTTGCACATAAAAAATATAAAAAAAAAAACTAACCAAAAAGAGGGGTGGAGGTCATGGTCGAAATATAATAGAGATTGAATTGAGAAGATGTAGACAACCAATTTGAGTGCCGGGGACGCATTATGGAGCGGGTCTTTCCTAATAAAGTCAAAAGCCTATGTCGGAGAAATTACGATGCGCAGGTTAAACGAAAACAAAAAGGGGGTTCCAGAGAGCGGAGAGAGAGAGGGGGGGGGAAAGAAAGACAGATAGAAAAGGAAATAGAGAGCGGGTCATAAAATTTCATTGTAACAGATACACTAATACAACGGCTAAAAAAAAGGTACGCCACGTTGATCATCAAAATGTGTCCCGTTTATTACAATTGAAAAAAAGAAAAGAAGGGAGTGCTCCGGTCATAATTAGCAATATAAAGTCAGGGAACAAATCAACGGGTTTCGCTGGTGTTTACGTATGTTATCTTAAAATATGTACGGTATATATTGAGGGCCAAATCAAAGACAAAATACTATAAATCATGTTTGCTGTGTTCTCTGTTGAGTCGACAGCCTAAATTTCCGAAGTATGTTTATATTTTTAAAAATTGCATTACGGCTTTTATGTCGCTAATAGACTTAAACTTTGTTCCATTTTATTCTAGAAGACGTCAAAAAACATGGACTCGAACCCTTGAGTTTAAATCAATGTTTTACAAAGCTTATACCAAATGCAAATGTTGTCTAGCTCAGTGGCTAACGTGTCGACCTTTCATCAACCCTCAAGTTCGAATTCAAGTCGAACAACGTTTTTAAAATTGCTTTCGAAAAGCCAGTACAGAAACCTTCTCTCTCCCCACCCCCAACACAATAACACATTATATATTGTTATAAACTTGGTGGTGGCACAGAGAGGGGTAGTGGTGTGTGTGTAGTCAGCCGACGCAAATCGCCCCAGGCCAGCGCTAGACGAGCGGTCAGCCGTGACGAGCTACGACGGTCAGCCGAGTCGAGTGTCAACAGGACAGTTCGGGAAAGATCGCCGTCGTGAACAAGAGCTCAGGAGCGTCACGAGAGTTGTAGTCATCTGACCACCTAGAAACGTCGAGCGGCGTTCTGTCCGGTTCGAGAAGGCCAGTAGGGACCCTATATAAGAGCGGAGGCGACGCAGTCAAGACAGTTCAGAAAGCGGGTTCACGGCAGGGGTTCAGAGCCCGGTTCACTACAGTCCGGTCGACTACAGCACAGTTCAGCGGTGTGGTTCTGTACAGAGCATTACGACGGTTCAGTGCGGAGTACTGTCAAGTACAGTTGAGACGGCTGGCGTCTTGATCTTGGTCTGTGATCGAGTCCGACACAACGAGCCTAGTGTGTGAAGTCAGTCCTAAACTGTTGAACCCAGTGCAAGAGTTGATACGGCGGAACGGTGTTATCGGAGAGATATTTGTACAGTGTACGTGTTGCCAATTGTACAGTATTGGCTGTTATTTATTCAACTATTAAAGTGTTACGTTACTTTGGAGCCCTGAGTTGTCAAGTTCTTTAGGTTGGTGGTGTATGGTGCAGTTTGCAAAGAGCCTGGATAGTGAGATTCGTAACAATATATTTATTTATATATATATTATACCTTAGCAACAATGTTATGTTTGTGAGTTACATCAGAAATATGTGCCTTCCCCAAGAGGATGTGACCACATTTACATCTGTTGGTGATGTACGCCCTACCAACTCGACCATAGGAGGGAAAGTGTTTGCGAAGCGCCGTGCCAACAGACGTCTCTGTTAAATACTGGCTAGAAGCAGCTAATGGCCAACAAGGCAGAGTTGACGATCAGCACAAGAAAGTTAACGAGGCGATAAACTCATTCAACTCTCTCCACGCTACACCCCCCTTAAACCTTGTTCCACCACACCCAATTTTCTGGCCAGGCCATTTAGTGTTCTCCCTCCTCCGCCCCACCTATCCCCTCGCATAAACATCGTGGAAGCCAGACCGCGTGGCCGTCCTGACTGGAGGACACTCTGTCCCACTCGTGAGTCACTTGGTTTCAACTGACAAGTGTTTTGACAATGTAATCATATTTTTTGACCCCCCCCCTTTCCACCCCTGTTATCTTCCCCCTCCCCCCTCCTCTCTTTTTCATTTGTACGACTGTCCACGTGACACAGCCGACCCGAAAGAGAGGACTGGAGGTCAAGACAGAAGGGACAAGCGTGGTCGATACGTTCCCCCCCCCCCTTTTTCTTTTTCAGTGTCCCGAGAAGCAAATCGTATTAGTTAGGAAATTAACAGGCCTGAAGTGATGGACGGAGATTGAACAGCAGAGAACACGGCGATAGAAACAAATAGTCAGATAGACTTGAGAGTTGACCTACAGCAGAGAACACGGCGATAGAAACAAATAGTCAGATAGACTTGAGAGTTGACCTACAGCAGAGAACACGGCGATAGAAACAAATAGTCAGATAGACTTGAGAGTTGACTTACAGCAGAGAACACGGCGATAGAAACAATTAGTCAGATAGACTTGAGAGTTGACCTACAGCAGAGAACACGGCGATAGAAACACATAGTCAGATAGACTTGAGAGTTGACCTACAGCAGAGAACACGGCGATAGAAACAAATAGTCAGATAGACTTGAGAGTTGACTTACAGCAGAGAACACGGCGATAGAAACAAATAGTCAGATAGACTTGAGAGTTGACTTACAGCAGAGAACACGGCGATAGAAACAAATAGTCAGATAGACTTGAGAGTTGACCTACAGCAGAGAACACGGCGATAGAAACACATAGTCAGATAGACTTGAGAGTTGACCTACAGCAGAGAACACGGCGATAGAAACAAATAGTCAGATAGACTTGAGAGTTGACCTACAGCAGAGAACACGGCGAAAGAAACAATTAGTCAGATAGACTTGAGAGTTGACTTACAGCAGAGAACACGGCGATAGAAACAATTAGTCAGATAGACTTGAGAGTTGACCTACAGCAGAGAACACGACGAAAGAAACACATAGTCAGATAGACTTGAGAGTTGACCTACAGCAGAGAACACGGCGATAGAAACAATTAGTCAGATAGACTTGAGAGTTGACCTACAGCAGAGAACACGGCGATAGAAACAAATAGTCAGATAGACTTGAGAGTTGACTTACAGCAGAGAACACGGCGATAGAAACAATTAGTCAGATAGACTTGAGAGTTGACCTACAGCAGAGAACACGGCGACAGAAACAATTAGTCAGATAGACTTGAGAGTTGACCTACAGCAGAGAACACGGCGACAGAAACAATTAGTCAGATAGACTTGAGAGTTGACCTACAGCAGAGAACACGGCGATAGAAACAATTAGTCAGATAGACTTGAGTTGACCTACAGCAGAGAACACGGCGATAGAAACAATTAGTCAGATAGACTTGACCTACAGCAGATTTGTTCATTTCTACATAGACATGTTAACATATAACGTATTTTGCAAAAACCTTCTTATTAGCCGATATAAAATAAGTAATTCATTAGTGCTGTAAAAATAGGCTACTACGACTAGATAAGGATGTATACATTAGAGCAGCCATGAAAAATAAAGCGTATAGAGAAGGCTTTTAGTGATCTCATTCAAGTCTTTCACCTTGCCAGCAGACGAGTCCCAATAGAAAATTTGTCTTTCAATGAAAGATGACGTCGATGGTCATTATGCAAGCCCGTGTTCAGTTCGATAGCTGTCTCCAGGAGTTGTCTCCTCATATGGAGAAGTCTACAGTCTGTGTAAGGTCAAAGGTATGATCTGAGGGTTCTGCCTTTATCAACAGCAGACCAAATGGACGCGTTCCATAAAAACAGCACACCTATGTAAAGCTCAGCTTACGTCTGTTAAAGAGACACTGGATGCACACATGTATGAAATGACGAGGTAGGAGTTCGCTACATTTCGGAAAGTCGAGGCCTTGGTGAAAAGAAAAGAAACTGCTCTACCGTTAAGCCGAAGAAGAACTCGTCGGCCAATCGAGAATATGTTGAAACAGCCAGAGCAGATTCTGCTTCGACATGTGGCCCGAAGTAATGTACACACGTGAATCTTCGAATTGTCTCTACAGGCAAGGGGAGACGTTGAAGCAACGGGAACTTAAAATATAATGTTCACTTCAAACGAACTGTGCACTATACGTATAATAACGTCGACAATTCTTTCAAATAGCATTTCCAATAAGACCTTCGAGAAAAGACTTTGAAGGAGGTTAACATTAGTTTCATCTTTTTGGACCTTAGCCAAATCAACAAAACAATTGATGATTGATGATACGGAGTGCTATTGTACTTCATTACCACTATGTGTGCAGTGCATTACCCGAAATAAGAACTTGTCAATTTGTATTGTAGTCTAAACGTTCACATTCCGTTTCTATGTATCAACACATTTCTACAGACATATCTCAAGTTTTATGTATCGAGGTAGACATAGACTTGAGCCATCCTGATCGTTATAACGACTATTGCCCAATAATATGGTTGGGGGGGGGCGGCTTACAGGGCTATCGAGACATACAAAGAACGCTGCAAGATGAATTCAGGACCAGATCGATATTTCATTTTGTCATAAAGTCGCCGAGGGCTTTTGATAGTCCGGCGACTGTCCACGTCAGCGAGCCCCACGGTGCTCTGCTCTGTTATGGCAACCTCTCTCCGCCCATCCCTAACCTCCTATCTCCCCCCCCCCACCCTCTGTCCTATCTTGCACCCAAACCTTATCTCCAGGAACCATATCTTTCACACACCTCCACACACACTCAGCGGTCCACACAGCTCCACACACACTCAGCGGTCCACGCTTCTACAAGCATCTATGAATCATAGGTTGTTACCCGAACTCAACAAAAGCAACCCCTCACTCACCCACAAATATCGGCGACGGATCTATAAGTTATTAGCTCTACGCTTTCATGTGTGTCCCCAATGCCTGAGACGGGTGGAACCCCCTCCTTCCCAACCCCTCTCCTTTCTGTAACATCCCATTCACAAGAAGGAACTGCGTGAAGTGCCGCTGTTTAGGGACCTCCTGATGCCATCCCCCAGGTTCAACAGACAAGGCTAATGAAATTTTCTTCCCTGGCCATTTTTCTACCGCCGTCTTTGGCAGAGAAAGGAGACCAGGAAAAAAAAGTGGGCGATCGTCTATCTTTACGCAGCACCATTGGAAGCAATCTGAATGGGTCGTGACGCCACTGACGACTCTTGGGAAATAGCAGTGAATGCAGCGGAAAAGGACGGGATGGAATGAACACAGATGACAGGGATAACCTTGAGCTACAGACTCAAGACAAACTTCTTGAGCAGAAGAGCTCTTTCGTTCCCGTTTTTATTTCCTCTACAAAAATATAACGAGCAAAAAAAAAATTAAGCTGAACTAAACATTTTAAATGTAAGATTATACCTGATGTATACGAACAAAATATAAAAAGAAATCTTATAATTAAATAATGTGTATATTTTAAAAAATATTCTTCTAAGAATTTCAATGAGAAACTATAGAATAATACAGCGTTTCTAAAACTGTGTGGCGCGTCTCCTAGAGTGGAGGGGGCGAGAGGTCCTTTCAACGGGGACGCGACTTCTTTTTAAAAAGGGAGGGGGGGGGGGGCTGAGCCGGACAAAAACAAAACGTAGTGATCAATCCGTTTGATTATGAAACCAAGTAAAATGACTTTCAAATCAATAGTTCACATACTCAAATATTTCAAACGTAATTGCATTTTCTAAAAAGGACCTTTTCAAATGTCGACCGTTTTCGCCAGAGAAGTCTGCAACAAAATGGACTCAAAACCTTTGGAAGAAAGCATCCAACAACGTCTCCACTACTTTGATTCTTCTCGACATTCTTCTGTTTGAAGGGTGGCAATTCAGACGGCTGTACATCGTTATGTTGACAAAATAAATCCAATGTCCTCGGCAAGAAGTGTGATTTAACCATGAAACTGATCTTACGACGATCTCACCCTTTACAGACGTACCCAGCATGCACTATATTCTCACACAATAGTTATACATGATAATAATTGGCTAGTGCTGCCTACTCCTTTATTAGACTCAATTTGATCTGTACACCCAATCTTAGATCAAGCTGAAATTTTGCATAATTATTTCTTTTACCTGATAACACAAGAATCAATTTTTAAAAATTACCCAATTAGTTTATTAGCTATTGGTAATAAATTATGTTGTTTGGTATCTCGAACAAGGGAAAGACATTGTAATTCACTGAAGTGGTGGTATAAGCTGAATTAGTCCCCCCCCCCCCCCTTTTATAGGTCATCGAACACATACCTGAAAACACGACGAGACTACAGAAACACTAGATAACTCTACAATCTTCCATGTTCGTAAACTCCCCACTAGCAGAGTGGTTACCGTGTTGGCTAATGGCTTGAGAAGCCTGAGAAGGCTTGAGCCATGAGTTGGATGCGAGTCGTTCCCAATTTTTTGTTATTAGTATAAATGCTTTTTTAATGTTAGCCTAGATCTATTATAAACATGATTGATCCAAACTAATTGATACAAGTACGCCTAATGTACGCTTTTTTTTTGTTTTGTTTTGTAAAGAATTTTTGTTTCTTATATTTTCGTGTTTCTACCAGAATGAATAGTGCGATGTGTTGCAAGAAAACATTCGGCCTGTCCCATCCTTTATTATTTAAAACTTTTTTCACTTGCGCTCAAAGAAAAATAAAATGAGTTCTAAAGCTCAGAAGGCAGGGAAAGGCTTGGCTCCGCCCCTGACATCATGGGGAGTTTACAGAGCTCTCACAGAACACCTTGCAAGATAAAGGGGGAACCCTATGTCTATCTGATACTTTCCAGAAAGAATCTTTTCCAGCACACAAAACACTAGGAAATTATCTACGAAACAATATTTCTGAAAAAAAAAAAGGGGGGGGGGCTAATTGGACTAGCTTTAATGAATATCTAATGCGTAAATTTGGATTCTAAACATATTGTTAATGTTTATGCTAAACATAACTGGAAAATTTAGTTATAATTTTGTTTTTAAGTTTCTTTTCTTTATTATTACATTATAATAGCCATTTGGAACCCGACTGTGAGAGCCAACAGCATTCCCGAATGTCCACAGCTAGATAAGGGGGAGGGGGGCAATGAAATTCTTCTCGTTTAGGTTGGCGCCGCCCTTAAAAGTCTGAGAAACACTGGAATAATAAAATGTGTCTCTCTATTGAAACTTACAATGAGTTATTGAGATGTAGAGATGAGGAAGCAACAGTATATAATTGAAAGTATTCATTGAAACTACTGCGTCATG
Organism: Biomphalaria glabrata; assembly: GCF_947242115.1. Lineage (NCBI taxonomy): Eukaryota > Metazoa > Mollusca > Gastropoda > Planorbidae > Biomphalaria > Biomphalaria glabrata. Next base: position 37,800,153 of record NC_074711.1, read on the forward strand.
TTTGAGCTCACGTTAGAAACAGTAAGAAGAACCGCCAAGCCTTTAGCGTAGAACAATTCTCGTCTCGACATGGAATGTTAGGATTACGTGGTGTTTGTTTCACGAGAACAAAATACATTAAATATATATATATATAGGACAGTGACATTGATCGTTCGTTGTTGTTCAAGAAATGGTTACTAAGCTCAGTAGGTATTCAACACTTTGGTCTGACAGAAACAACGCTGGGCATGAGATGTGACAGGAAGTCCAGAGAAAACATTCATCTTCAGAGTCAACGCAGCAGTTAAAGTTTTACATTTTAAATATAATGTCAGTGAAATGGAAATAATGGTATGATAGTAGTTCAACATTTCACACTTTGGTTTAGAACAACGGACTACCAGAATGTTTTTACTGTAGCATTCTTGACTGTTATCTTCTAGCGACTCTCAACTCATGGATCGAACAAATAGGAACTTATAAGACAGAAGTGATTTGACTCACAAGTGTACAGTCCTTGGTGCAAGTGACTGTTACCATCGATTAACATGCTGGTAGGTGAGTGGGTGGGACGGGTTCGGGGGAGACTTGGTGAGATCTAATCAAGTGACAAACGTCGAAACTTATGACCTCCCGTGTCTTGGCTCCTCAACACTAGGACACATCGCCCAAGTCTTTCAACTAGCTGAGACTGGTACCTCCCTTTGACATCCCCCACCCCAGGCACGCACCCCATTTCTCCTCAGAACAGAGAGGGATGGCCCGCGGCGTTGTCCTTAAGTCCCATATAGTAAGACTCTGTAGGTCTAACACTATTGATCTACTTTCACTCCAGTCCCCCTGCTTGTCTCTTGAACCACAACTTTTTTTTTCGCTTCAGGGCTTTTAATAGTCTGGGCTTTGCTATCTATGAAGTTGGTCTTTTTTTTTTTTATTCCCAAGTACTTTTACTACAGAAAAGAAAATGTCGGCTGTCCACCAAATCACTACCACTCCCCCTTTTTCAAACCTCAGTTGTTTTTTATTTCGGTACTTTATTCTTGAAGTAGCCTACTGGTAATTGTATGTTGTTGTTGTTGTTTTTGGCACTAGGAAATGGTTCAGTCCCAAAAAAAGTTTGTTTGTTTTTTTGTTAATATGAAATTCGGTTATACAAATCTGAAATTATAAACCTTAATTTATTTCTATATTTACAACGTTTAGTCAGTCTCTGTCAGTCGCAAGTAGGACCATAAACTTATCAACGGAACTTGCTTTTGATTTTGTCCGGATTGTAGAAAGAAATGTTACCAAGTTATAATGAATGTGGTAAATCTTCTAGTGTTATAGATATCAGCTGAGAATCAGCTGTGAATAGACGAGTTTGTTCATATTAATTATTAGATACTTAAGGTCCAAGATAAATGTGTGTGTGTGTGTGTGGTGACGTGGTTATAGCTGTTTACCAAACTTTCGCTTTATTGTGGCCCCCGAAATGGAAAAGTCGCTATTAGTTTTGTTCTGGTTATCATCTGTCACGTTTAGGTCTTGACAACTTTTTACTTTCTATATTGTATATCTCCTATGTGCTTTCTTTGTCCATCTCTCGGCCTTTTTATTTCCCTCTTTCTTCTTCTTGCACTCTCTCTCTCCTCTTTCTATTTCCTGTTTCACTGGCTCTCTAGTTCTCTACCATTGTCTCACTCTCCCTCTCTCTCCATTGATCCTAACCCTAACCCTAACCCACCAAAATTCAAGAAGTTTGCAACAAATGACAGCGTACTTGTCACCCACCCTCCCCTAGGGGCACCCGTAGACGGGGCGTCGTGTCAAATAGGACTGACATTTCCCAATGAGACGACAATCGTCCTAAAGGCTACGGAAACTGAGCAAGTCTCTTTTGTTCAGTACTCACTGGCTATGACGATCAAAAAGAAAAATGTTTTATCACTTTGTGTGGGAAAGGTTGATTCCTTAGTGTGAATGAATAAATATTAAATGGGAACTCCAAAAAAAAAAAAAAATCCATTGATAAGAGAGCACACTAGCACTCATCACTTTTACATATTATCTTATATCATAGACCTGTGTTGTTATACCATAGACTTGTGTTGTTATATCATAGACCTGTGTTGTTATATCATAGACCTGTGTTGTTATACCATAGACCTGTGTTGTAATAAAATAGACCTGTTTTGTTATACCATAGACCCACATTCTTATACCATAGACCCACATTCTTATACCATAGACTTGTGTTGTTAAACCATAGACTTGTGTTGTTGTACCATAAACCCGTGTTGTTATACCAGAGACCCATATTGTTATACCATAGGCCCATGTTGGTATACCATAGACCTGTGTTGTTATACCATAGACCTGTGTTGTTATAACATAGACCTGTGTTGTTATACCATAGACCCACATTGTTATACCATAGACCTGTGTTGTTATACCATAGACCTGTGTTGTTATAGCACAGACCCAGTGTTGATGGGGATCCTTGTCTAAGACAAAATGCTTGGCAGAGCCCAACCTTTCCCAAACTTTCTTTATTTTCTAAACAAATGTATAACTATGTTAGGTATAGCAAATGTCAGGTATAACTATGTTAGGTGTACCCAATGTTAGGCATAACTTATGCCAGGTATAAAATGTGTTAGGTATAACCAGTGCTTTTTTTTTGTAAATAAATAGGTGCCGGTACTCAGTGATGTATTGTCTAACGTTTAACTACTAATAAATTAATAATAAACATTAAAATACAAGAAAAGTAAAACAAAATTTCCCCACATTGAAAAAGGTGCCAGTATGCCGTACCGGTGCGTACAGTTACAAAAAAAGCACTAGGTATAACTAATGTGAGGCCTAAGTAGTGTCAGGTATAACAAATGTTAGATAAAAATAATGTAAAATCAAAATAAAATAAAAAGTAAAACTACACCCTGATTCAAACTCAAGACACTCGACTTAAAAAGTCTTGAAAGTATAAACAAAAGTGAAGACCAAAATGAGCATCTTGTACTGTTGTGATGATGTTTTAAGAGTGACATTTCAAAATAATAATAATATCTTTATTACTATTACTATTAATAAACATTGTTAAAGGGACTAAAGTAAATTTTGTTTCCTTTAAATGAAGCTTGACCCTGGCAGTGCCAGAGAATGAAAATTGATTCATTTCCATAATAATAATAATATTCTTTATTTGTTTGTTTTAGTGCATTACCACAAGAAACCATTCTAACTATAGAAAATGGAATATATGTTCACACAAGTTTCAATCAAACTATTCATTTGAAATGTTTCTAACAGATAGTGGCATTGTATTTAATGATTTGTCTTGTATTTCCTTTGTCATGGTAAAATGTTAAAATCTTGACCCAGAAGGTGTTTTTTTTTTTAATCTTTTTAGTTTTTTTATGAATGTTTTTCTTGAATGGTTATCCGAATGAGGTTTGTGTGTTGCCAATGAGTTTACTAGCAGCATTTAGGATTTCATGAAGGACTTCATGAAGTTTATTTTTAATGTTAATGTTCATGTTGCCATACCAGGCAGTGATGTTGAAACTTAAAATACTGCAGATGTGAGCATGGTAAAACATTGACAAGTATTTTTTATTAACACTAAAGGAAAACATTCAATTGCTTTATGATTTCCTTAGAAACTTTTAACTTAGATCTATAAATTTGCCTTTTATTTCTCTTGTTACAGGTAAAAATAAAATATCCCTAAACTACAGTAGGAGAAAAATGTTTGTGTTGAATATTAACAAGTTACAAACTTTTATGGATAGTAAAACATTGTCAATTGTAATGTAAAACCATAAGGAAAGTACAAATGTCTGGCCTAATAATTGGGATAGGTTAGATATTGTGGAGACTGCAAGAAGGTACAATCTAAAACCAAATCCTGTGAGAACTCACCTGGTGTTCCAATAAGTTAAGCTTTTCATGAAGATTCTCATTCTCCAGCTGTTGTCTGGCTAACTTTTCTGTCAGTTCTACTTTTCTGTTAACAAATAAAGAATGCAATAACAAGTTTAATTCCCTATTTTGAGAAAAAATTCATGTTCATTAGCACAAAATATAAAACTGAAAATTCATAATGTTTTCTATCTTTAGTTAATTTAAAATCTTTAGATTTTAAATATTCTATAAAAATCATTATAAAGTTCTTAGAACAGAATTAACTCTTTCTCTCCTGAGTGACGATACCATCGTTGATTACAGCCCATAAAATTAGTTTAATCTTTGAGTTTGTAAACTTTAATTTGTGCTATATATAAATAGGGCATGCGTTTATCTATACCAACTATAACATTTTCTGACTAAAAGGAAACCATTACTGAAGTTTAATCATAACAAGCTAGTAAAAGACAAATGGGATAAACTAATAATTCCTTTTGAACGCAGAAAATAATAACGGAGAGATAGAGTTAAGTACTAATAAGTAAAAAAAAAAAATTGAAAAAATAATAATCTAATAATACTTTTAAATAATTATGTTTTCACCTAAAGATAAGAAATAGTGCTATTATCAGCATTTTTTTTTTTAAAGTTATTTAGAAAAAAAAATAAAAATCACTTTGAATAGACAATCATAAAATAATAGAACAGTAATTATATATAAAGAAAATATGTTTTCAATGTTAAATGTGTAGTGTCATGTAACATCAGTATCAGTAAGTTGGACTCTTATTTCAGAGACCTTAATAGGAACATGACATATATAAACAGTATTTCAGTTATTCATACTATACAATGTTAATCTGTGTTTTAACAAAGGTTTTAAAAATTTAAAATAGTCAATTAATAAAAGGAATTATGATGTACAGTAAAGTTAACAGTAAAAAACAAATTACTAATAACTTACTTAGACAGGACACTGCTAATCTCTTCTGCTTGTTTTGTGACAATATTCTGTAATTCTTCAATGCGATCATCTTTAACTTGTATTATTTCCAAAACTTTACGATCTTTGGTTTCCGATTTCTCTTTTTCCCTAAAATAAACAACAACAGTATATAAGTTATTTTTTAACTAAAAAAAAAAAATTTTGTAATTGTTATTAAAAAATTATAATAAGACCTATCAGATTTTCATAATAGAAAAAAATATGATTTGACAAACAAAAAATGAAATCACATTAAAAAACTATTTACAATAAAAATACTTTTATTTTTACCTTTGTGTCACTAAACCTATAGCATCTGTGAGATCTGGATTAGAGGCCTGAAGTTTCTTCCATAAGGACCAAACAAATTCTTTATCAGCCTGTCAAACAATAATATTCATTTTCCATATAAAACCTTTTTACCACAAACAAAAATAATTCCAATTACATGACAAAACTATATTAATAAAAGGCTTTAAACTAAGCCAGAATATGTTCAACTTCTACCAATTAGAACAAACTAAGAAGACATTGATATCTTACCTGACACTGAGCTAACTCAGCAGCCAATGTTTGATTCTGAGTTATTAATAAAGTAATATCTGGGTCTGAAGGAAAAGTGCATAAAGTTAATTGCTCATTTACATTTTAGGCTTGGGTGCTGGCCATATGCATAAGATAATTTTAAAATATATTTCATTACAGATTTTTTTTTTTTGGTCTCTTTTAGTAATTCAATATAATAGACACTATAAGCAGCTATATGAGTATGTACTTTCTAAGTGATTAAAATAATAATATCTAAATATAAATAGACATTAAAATTGACTTTATGAGCATATACTTTCAAAGTAATTCAAATTATTGTAATAGACACTAAATAATAAGCAGCTTTATGAGCCTGCACTTTCTAATAAACACATACCTTGCATATTTGACTGAGAAAATGTAAGACTCATTATGTTCATATGAAAATTAAGATGCTTTTGCAGTCAGAAGTCATCTGAAATTGTACATATTACATATTCATTCAAAACAAGTAACCTTTGATAGTACAAAGGTTATGGGATGGGGAAGGGTCGGATGCCAAAAACCTCAGATTACAGAGATAAAAAAATGTGTTTGCTTTCTCTGTTAAAAATATCTGTTCCTTTCCAGCTTAAACCAAGCATAAACAGATTCTTCTACATGGGAATTCTCACATGAGTTAAGGGATTTTCTCTTGGTATTGTCTTCAATAGATTTTACAAAATTTTCTATTTTCTCCTTATTTTTTTTATACTGTCATATAAAATACATAGTTGCCAATTTCTAACAGTCACTGAGCTCCATTAATAAAGTGCAGTGAATAGCAGATTTGATATTACACCTACAATGTCTTAATATAAGAGTAGCAGAGTAATGCACAGTAGACACCTCAGAATATGTATTTGTTTAGTATCAAATACCGAAAAATAATGTTTGGCACCAGGGCTCTGCCCCGAATTGCACAAACCTCTTAGCTGGCAAGGGAGGGGTGTCTATTGTTGTTCCATTAACTCCAGATATGACCTATTCTAAGGTGTAAAAAATGTAAGAAACAATGAATGACTGAATGAAATGAAGATTAATTATATATAGATAGATTTAGTAAGTGTGTGTGGGGAGCAGGAGAAAACTAGATCCTCCCCACACCATCCCCAAAGAAAAAATTCTGGTTATACCCATGAGACCTTCTAGGTTAGACCTAAGTTGAATGAATTCCCTCTAACTCTCGGATTCAATTGTCTCAATACAGTATTATAGGCCTACACTCAAAAAATACAGGTACCAGGTATCCAAACTAGATCTATTACTATTCTATATCTAGAATCTATACTTTTATACTATTTTAATTATAAGAATAATTCTAGATCTATAGATCTACTATTTTTATACTATAGACTTTGGATCTGGACTAGATAGACTGTATCATTGTATGTATAAGTATAGTATAAGTGTAATTATAATGATAATATGATATAGAGTCTAGAATAAATATAGATCTAGAATCTAGACTCATCTAGAATCTAGATCTATATAGATTTAATAGATCTAATCTAATACTCAGACTAATAGACTTAAAATAATAGATTCTAGATCTATAATAATCTATATTCTATATTGACTATTTAATTATATAGATCTAGTCCTAGTAACTACTAGTTTAGTAGTAGATCTAATAGTAGTTACTAGTATTATAGGTATATGATATTCACTATATGATACTTGATAGTATTATTTAAAAGTATATTCTGTATTAGTCACGTAGTGTATAGATCTCTATGACTCTAGTTTCTATAATAGTTATACTTATACTTATAGTCCTAATTTTAATCACTATAGTAGACTATAGTCACAATAGTGACTATAGTTTAAATTAAGTTAAGTCACTAATCAGTCAGTGTCACTGTGACTATACTATAGTCATAGACGAATACTATAGTCTAGAATAGTCATAGTCACTGTCATAGTGAGTTAACTTAAGACAGTTAACTGAGTTAAGTGAGTATACTCACTAATACTGTATTATTTAGTCTATAGTCTATATGATAGTATATCTAGAAAATCTAGATCTATCATCATCTAGATTGTCTAGAATTAGAATAAATTTATATATCTATATTAGATCTAAATTTTTATTCACTACTTCAAAGAATCAAACTAAGCTTCACTTTCTGAGCTTGTCTTGTCACTTTTGTTGTTTTCATTTGTGCAACTTGTTGGCACTCGACTAACCTGTCCTATTTTCGATAGAAGCGAAGTTTAGCCGCTTGATGTTTTTTGTTATTTTATATTCCACAATAAGTTTGAGCTGTTATTCATTTTATAGCAAATCAAATTTTAAAATGTCAAGTTGTTATTTTTTAACTAAAAATACATTTATATTCGATAGATTTAGATCTATCATAATTCGTTTTCAAATTTCCGATCTCTCGTTTCTAGTCTATCTGTTGCTACATTAAACAGTCAATTTGGTTTTCGGTAATTATTTGCGACATTATTTTTTTTTATCTAACAGTAAAACAAAAACAAATTGGCTCAAAATGTTTTTTTACTAGATTTATTGTCAATAAATAAAGACCATTTAGTTAAAATTTGAATTATTTTCTTTTATTTTGGTGCTTTTTTAATGGACATAAATTACTAGTTTACGACTACAACAGAAAATGTGTCTACAATCGACATAATATTATTCTGTAGATAGAAATCTGAGGGGTGGGCAAATTACGCCTTGTGCCACATGCGGCCCGCTGGAGCATTTTGTGCGGCACCGACAAATATTAGGTGTAGCCAGAGACTATATATATATGCATTAATATTAAAAATAAATAATTCTAAATATCGATATAAAACTATTTAAACTTAAGATTCTGATTATGAAGAAGCTAATGAAACAGTGGATGTATGTTATTATAAAACGTTTATTTAAAAAAAAAACAACGAAGATTGTTCTAATAGGCAATATATTGAAACACTCCATGACGCAAACTCAGGCTAGTATATTGTATATATCAATGCTATATAAAAATAAAAAAAAAACTGTGTTGGAAGTGTTGGGTTGGCATGGAACAAGAGTTGAACAACTGATGAGGCCCGTGCTTTGACTGAGAAAAACAATGGTTTGTTAATATAATTCTGATGTTCGGTACCACAGTAATATTCGCTGTCTTAGCTTTGTATTGAGAAGAATGTGGGATCTCAAGAAAGTGATTGTTATTGTTCCTTGAAGAGCATTGACTTTGTTTGTTTGTGACTTTGTTACTAAGATTTCAATGAAGAGTGGAAGACAGACTTCATGTTTGCCGTTGACAGTATTTCAATGGGTTGTTTCCACGTGAAATGTAGGCCTATGTGTATGTTAAATCTTGAAAAACAAAGATATCCCATTTGTTCATGCAAGCACGTAAAAACAGGTTTTATCATTTTCCTTTGCTTAAAGGTGAAACTTTTTCTAGTGAAATGATTAAAAAGTACAAAACATTATTTGGATTCCTTGATTGTGGAATTGGAAAGCAGATTTAAAGATGTCGAGAACATGGAACCAATGTGTTCATAGCCTCGGTGTCACTATTTAGTGCAGAAGTTGATTCGAATCCAGAGGAAATACCTCCAAGCAAACTATTAACTGAAAGAGAAGTTCAGTTCTTCCGCGGGAGATTAATGGGTCTTTGCCAGAAGCTGTATTTCCACACTAATACTTATTAAGTGTAACTGTACATTTGTGTTGAAATGTTGCGATGTCAAAGACAATAATAAAATGTTTAAAATCTTAGCAAAATTAGTTTCAGAAATTGCTAACTATAGTTATAATTCCACATTGGGAGTGTAAAAGTAAATTTAAAATACAGTGCAAATGTAAATGAAAAGACATTATACATAGTTAGCTATCGTACTTTTCTAAGTTGTACATACACACACACACACACACACACATACATACTTACATACATACATACATACATACATACATACATACATACATACATACATACATACATACATACATACATACATACATACATACATACATACATACATACATACATACATACATACGTACGTACGTACGTACGTACGTACATACATACATACTTACATACATACATACATACATACATACATACATACATACATACATACATACATACATACATACATACATACATACATACATACATACATACATACATACATACATACATACATACATACATACATACATACATACATACATACATACATACATACATACATACATACATACATACATACATACATAATATATATATACACAAGTATACATCTTTACATCTACACATTAAAACACGGTGCTCAAAATATTCCTGAACTTTAACTAAATGATTGAATGAACAAAGTCTACATGTGGAAATATGCTACCCGAAGACGTAGGCCTATAGTATGTTCAAGATAAATATTTTCTAGTTCTTTAGCCAAATTTAAATTTATTTCTTTTTATGCCTTGAAAAATTAAACTAGAGATTTCCCAGTGTGGCTAACGAGCTAGTAATTCTTTTTACAACGATATATAAGTATATACAACTGTCAAATTTCTAGGAAAATCCGTGTCCTCCCAGGTCTTTGAGCCCATCCATCGAGAAGGTTTTAGTATCCACGCAGGTTCGAGTTGATTAGTGGTATTGTAAAAATGGAATTTTTAACGGCCACCGAAAGGGGAATAGACGCTATTAGTTTTATGTGGTTTTTCTGTCCATCCGTCCGTCCGTCCCGTTTAGATCTTTTAAACTAGAAAAGATATTGAAAATCTGACATCATGATATTTTAGACCATTCAAAGGTCTGATGCAATGGCCACTTTTTTTATTTTCTTAAAGTGAAAATTTAATTTTAAAATCAACTATGCAAGCAGTTATTTTTTTCATAATATTACACCATTTGTACAACTATTCACCATTAATAATAACAAACACCAGAGGCTATTTAGTAAGGGAAATTGCAATTTACCCTTTTTTTTAACACATTTATGAAAACTGTTTTAGATTTTTTGTCAAAAAATTATTTTTTTTTACAATTGCATTGCTAAGTTATATACGTTCTGTCATAGTGACTACTACATTTACCCAAAAAAAAAAATGTTTCCTTTGATTTTTGAAGAGAAAAAAATCGATTTTGTATGCATAAGCCGACTGCGCTCTTGTTCAAATTCTTAGTGAGCAGGTGGTGGAGGGATGTATCTGGGAAAACACACAGGTCTTGTTTTTGGCTTTATTTCTGTATTTGGTTTAGGTCCTGTTTTTAGTTATGGTCCTGTCTTGGGTTAGGTCCTGTCATTTGGTATTGTTCTGTCTTTAGAGCAGAACTTCTCTTTTGGTAATGTTTTTTTTTGGTTTTTTTTTAGTTCCTGTCTTTTGGTAATGTTCTGGATTTGGTATAGTTCAGGTTGCCAACCAGTAGTCACTGTTTAACAAATGACGACATTCTTCAGGTATAAAATATTATTGAAATCTCACATGTAATTAATGTCATTTTTGTAGAATTGGAAAGTAAATAATTGGCCATTGAGATTTCTAATTATGATTTTATTTCATTGTTCTGTAAAAGAAGCTTTAGAAAAAAGGAAATGTTACAATTAGTCAGTCGAATGATATACTTGAATATTTTAGGGGATTTTTCTTCTTGGCTAGTGCCAAGAATGGTTCAGATGCTTCCTAATGGGGACGATTTAGTCACTTAATAGCAAAAAAAAAACAACCTGTATTCTTTTGTTGTCGAATATTTTCAACTATTTGTAATGAAATGAAATAGAAATCTGTAACTTAATTTAATGTGTGGTTGAAATTAAGTCCGATATTGAAATATTAAAAGATGTATGAAGAATTCATCTGGATTGGAAAATTGAAAAACAAGAGCATCCGGCTATAGATACAATTGACAAGAAAGTCTTTGTTATGTTTGATGTAAAAAAGAAAAACAATGGAAGGATAAATCGCATGGACTGTTTTTATAAAAACAGAATATTTGACATTTTGTGACAACGAGTCTTTATTGAATAAAGAATTTCCACGAGATGATGGAAATGTTTTGCAGATAAAACCCGTATCTGAAAATACGTATTTAATGTTAAAATGTTTATAAATGTTTTAGCAAATGACGTAAAAGATATTAGTGTCAGAATGACTGTAAGCACCTTTGTATTTTGTTTGACAACACATCTGGCATAGCACACCTGACAAAGCACTCATTGATCAGATTCAGAAGTTATACGATTCTAAGGGAGACAAAAAAGTTGATGAGCCATCTTAAAATGTCTAGAAAAGGTTGAGCTTGAATTTATCTGTGGAGCTCAAAAATATGAAAATGCAGCATCAATGTCTGGAACCATGGAGGAGTACAAAAAATTTATTAAGAACTAACAGAATGGCTATTTAATAGATATGTACAACATTCACTCAATCTATGTGGTCAACATTCTTATTCAGAAATTAGCTTTTTGCCTAACATTTTTTGAAACGATTGAAATACTTTTTTTCTTCGTTCTGAAATTATGACAACTAGAGGCGCAGCTTAAGATCTTTTATTTTACCTTGCTTTTTTTTTGCTTACTATCTTTAAACTATTGACAAAGTGGTGAATGATTAAACCTTTTCTTTAACAAAATCATAACACGTTAGCACAAAGTGTTATTAAAAATATGGCTCTTCTAAAACAAAAAAGGACTATGATACAGAAGAATCAGGCGAGCAATACAAGATACCGGACTCACTATTTAAGAAGAGAAAAAGAGGTTCATTCTGAGTTGCATTGATCGTTTTTTAACTCTGAGCTTCAACTCCTACTGGAAGCAATCATTGATGTAGCACATAAATTTGGAGCAATCCCAACGAAAAATTCTTAACGAAGTATTGTATATATCAGTTTCAAAATATTGGCGTATATGATGATTTTTCCAAAAGGCGACATTCAAACAGAAATACCATGACTGAGAAGGGATCTAAAGGCAACAAAAAGTTAGTCTTAAAGAAAATAAAAATTGACATTGCATGATTCATACGCCACGCCACTAAGACCTTAAAAAAATCTCTAAATTATTTAACAACGCCTTCAACCGTTTCTTACCATCTGCATATCTATATATCATGTGAAAAATGATTTTTAAAATTAAAATTAAGAACTTTTTGAGACAAAGGAACAAACGACTTTTTCAAAAATTAGCATATTATTAAAAAATGAAATCGTTAAATACGTTATTTTGATGAAGTTAATGATAAGTTTTCAAGTTTGAAATCCAGAAAAAATTTTTTTGCAAAATTGAACTAGATTAATGGCAACGTCTTCGATTCCGAAGATTAAGGACGAGTGCAGAGTTTCACATGATTACGCAAACCCAGTGAACTGTAGATAAATTGTAATAAACAACTGAATTTTATAATTTAATAGACACTCATTTTATAGTTAACAATCAAATAACGTATGTAATTAGGCCTATAAACTATATGTATTACAACGCAACAAACAAACGGAAAAAATGATTTTTTGAAGGGGGGGGGCGGGGGTTGACACCCTAAGCTGACCGCCACTGATAAACACTATTATGATTTTGACCTAGCATATGGAATAAGAAATGTGTCTCTATCTTTGTGTCTTTCTGGTTATTTTAATAGCATTTGTTTTTGTATTTTTAGCGGCCCCCGTAAGGGGAAAAGCCGCTATTAGGTTTGGTCAAAATGTCCGTCTGTCCGTCTTTCACACTCAGATCTCGAAAACTAGAAGAGATATGAAAAATATTATTTCACCATTAGATGCGGCTTGAAAAGTTTAGGTGCAACGGCTACTTTTGGTTTTCTAAAAGCAAACCGTTTAATTTATAAAATGAATTATGCAAGCGATTTTTTCATAAAAATACACCAATTCTTAGACAATTACGTAAGTGTAATCCTATACTCTTAAACGGGTAATTCTTGTATGTATGTATATATATTTATATTTATATATATATATAAATTTTATTTCAAAAACGGCTCTAACGATTTTCTTTAAAATTTCAAGATATGTGCATATTAGTGAGAAAAAAATTCTCAACTCATTGGCCACATCGGGAAAACTCGAGGTCGACCGTTATATCGATTTGAAAATGCCTCATTATCGAAAAATTAATTTTGGCTAGAATGTTTTTATGAATGAAAATTTTCCATGACGTAAACGGGAAAAACGCTGCTTACGTCACTAGGCTTATCGCAGTACACTAAAATATTTCTTTGCAAACAAGAACGAGTTTTAAAGAACCATTAGACCTAATTAAACATTTGCGCACCATCTTACTGTAGATTGATTTATTATGGAACTATGAAAGAGAAGTAATGAAATTAAATGTGCCGATGTATGATTAGTTATTGTGTTTTAAGTGCTTAATAAATTGTTTACTCTTTAATTGCGTAGAGTGGTGTAGATACCTTTTACATTGTTGTTTATTTTGCTGGTGACCTCCAGCTGTCTCGTTCTGTGCTATCTTCTATGTCAGCTAAGGCAAGTTGGCGCCTAAACTGGTCTTTTAAGCGTTACGGTGTTACGTCGACCACTTTTTAGCTCACCAAAAAAGACTGCCTTTGGCATACGTTCGTCTGAGATTCGTCTCCCATACAGGATACTGCTCTGTCCAGCGTAACTGTCGGACTTAAAGAATTCCATCTATACAAAGGATGCGGATACACATTTGAGACCAAAATAAAATCTGCTGCCGAGGTTATGCTTGCCCTGTATGTGGCAAAATATGTAGGTCACAGCTGCAATCCTCATTAATTTTCGAACTCGAAGACAAGCCTTATTATTATTATTATTTTGCTGGTGAATTATTACCATGTGTTCATGCTTCGGTGTCTACTGTCCTGTACCAAAACAAAGGAAATGGTCATAACACAGCTTCTCTGCGCCTTACTTGCTCACACTAAACATGATATCAATCTAGCGGTCAACGAGTTTGCGTACGCTGCAGCCTCTTTTGATTTAATTATAAACCTCGGTAAAAAGCTTGGAATTAGGGCGTGTTGACGGAAGGCCCAGGAGAGATCTGAATGGAGAGATCTGTAAAAGCAGGCCATATCCCTCCACGGGCTGTAGCACCACTGGGATGGATGGATGGATGACAAAAGCCGTTATGAACTTCTTATAGTACCACAGTCAGGCTGGGCAGGGCACGTATGCCGTATGGGGGACGAACATATTTTTCGGCGTAACAGAGGTGCCCCACGGAAACGTTTCTTTAGAAAACTAATGCAATGATTTAAGTCTATTAAGAAAAATTTTGCCATTTTACTTTGTCACAAAGTGCCTGTTTTACTCTATAACGTAGATATTTGCGTCACTTGATGTTTCGTACTAAAGCCATAATGAATATATACTAATTCCATAATTAAATGTCTGAACGTAACCATCTGAGAAGTAACACTGCAAAGACTTTCTTCCAAGCCAATAATAGTAGGCCTACAATAGTTTTACGCAAAAGATGGATTGTAAAACTATAAGACGGATGTTGGTCTAGACTGTAGGAGGACTTAAGAGACTTTATATTTAATCGCCATGTACAATTACATTTAGAACTAACAGAACACTAAAGCAACTCTTCAGATTAGTAGTCTTTATCTGATCGTTCATTTTCGTAATTACAACAATAGCCCAATAGTTTTACGAGAAAGAAGCAATGTAAAACATTAAGACGTGAGCTGTGGTTTTCTATAGGCCTACTGTTGGGGGGGCTTTCTATTCAAATCGCCATGTACAATTACATTGAGAACTGACAGAACGAAAAAGCAACTCTTCGGATGGAGTCTTTACCCGATCGTTCATTTTCGTAATTACAACAATATTCCCAAAATGACTTCCGATATATAGGCTATCCTTCCTTCACAAATTATTCATCCGAGCGAGGCTCGGTCACCTGATATTGAACTGTAATGGAGGCAATGTTCCAATTTGCCAACACCGCAGAAATGTATTGTTGTGTATTTTCAGTATCACTAAGTCAAATATATTTATAACATGTTCAAGAAATGTTCACAACATATGTAAATATTAGTTACAGGTATTTTTTCTGGTTACCAAGCTGCTAAAATAAAAAGAAAACATTTATGTTTGTTTATAAAGGCTAAGAATGCACTTTATATGTAAATATCACGCACATGTTTTAAAATGGACTTTTTATGCAGCGACTTTCGTGCAGTAGCCTAAAGCCGCAACATGTCGAAGTGCAAAACTAATTCCTTAAAAAAATGTAACTAATCAGATTTAACTTATTTTTTGCTTAGTCCCCATCAGGATAAAAGCCGCTTATTTGTGTGCGTTTTGTCTGTCGGTCGGTCTGTCCGTCACGTTTAGATAATAAAAAATTATTCTAAAATCTATTGAAAATCTGATTTACCCTTTAATGTTCCTCCCGTAACATTTCAATAGTTTTAAGTATCTATAATTGATTGTTCCGTATGTTTTTGTGCAAAACTAATCAACGCCAACGAATGTTTGTTTGCTCTTCTAATCTATATTACATTTAATTTCCATGCCTTAACGATGCAAAAACACATCATCAATAATATGTTGTTCCGTTTTTTGAATGTAAATAACATATAAATGCTAAATCAAAATCTCTATACTGACAGTTATATTTTATTTACTGTAAAATGTTCCGGATATTGTTTTATAAAAAATAAATTGACAAATGATTGTTTGAAATCGCATAATTGACTAATATTACATTTATATTCTTTGACAATACGTCACTACAGTTTGACTATCGATATCAAATTGTCCCGTAACAAATTTGAAAAATATCGACAATAGGTTGTTCAGGGCTTTAAAAAAAAAAGAAAGTAATTTACTAGAAACGATTATTGAAAATCACTTATTAGACTTATTTTACATTTAATTTTCTTGCTGAAACATAACAAAAGTTGTTTTAATCGATAAAAAATGTTTCGGATTTTGTTTTGAAAAGAAATCGACCTACGTTACATTAAAAAATCTACTAACGCTAAATAACTGTTTAAAATCCCTCTTCTAATTAATAAAACAAATAATCTTCTCATTTACGAAAAAAATACGTTTCCGGATTTTTATGAAAAATATTTCAACTCTATTTTTATGTAAAATCTCACTTCTCTCTTACACTACATTTAATTTTCTAGCTAAAACGTTACAAAATCTAATTATCGTTAATATTATTTCCCGATTTTAAAGGAAAACAACTTCCAAACACTAAAGTATGGTATGCAAATCTCTCCACAAGGCTGTGGTACATCTAATTTATATACGAGACCATTCCAAAAATTTAATTTACGGCAGGGCCGGTCTTAAGCCACTGCAACCTATGCGGTCGCAGTGGGCCCGCACTTTCATAAGCCCCACGCTAATTCTAGTTGAAATTATTAAATTGCAAAATATATACAAAAAATTCCAGGAAATCTCCTGAGTTTATTAAAATCTCATAAAAATCTCCTCAAAATAGACGCAATTTTCATTTGTGGGTGTCATTCATTGCAAAAAACGCGCGATAAATGAAATAAAGGCATTGTCAGCTTTCATTAATAAAATGTAATACTCTGGCGAATTTTCACCTTAATCGGAAGTTCCAATACTTTATTTACTTATACAGCTCCTCCTTCGTGGTCGAAGATGAGCACATTTCTCATTTCCTGTGGACTCGAAGATTTACTTATATAGTCACAGGCATATAAATGTGCCATAGATTGCAATGTTCGTATAGTAAAGTTAATTTGATCGCAATTTTGTTCTTAGTAAAAGATGTATTAAATTAAAAGTCTATATTCGGTAGTTGTCATGCCGTAATGTGTAATATATCTCTTTATCAATAATAGGCAATTAGTTTGTTATTAAGTTAACAGCAACGCCTGGTCGTGCAGTTAGTGTGCTGATTATCTCGACGGTCCCGGTTTCATACCCTGCTTGCTGCCATCCCCGTCGTCCAGCGTGAGATTTGGATAAGGAAGTAAATTATCTTTAACTTTGAAGGAATATCAAAAACATGTAAAACATTTTACAGAAAAAAAATAATTTTACAAACCAAATGAATCTTTGACACATTATTACTTTTGCCAATCAAAACAAAATAACGTCTTGAATATTCCTTGCGAATAGGCGGATCCGACACGGATCCGACTTCAGACGGAGGCCGCCTCTGAGTTTGCGTGACAACACAAACTCTCTTTGTAATCTTGTTATTCCTGAACTAATGCTATTCGGTAGGTCATTTATGTACATTGGAAACAGTAGCGGATCTAAGACTGCCTTAGAAAAGAGCGTCTATCGCTCATTATTGTCTAATCCCTTGAAAAATCACCAATTAGACCCATTTATTGAGTTTTACATTACCATATTTTCTAGAGCCATTTTGGGTATAGAGTGAGGACATTATGTTTATCTAAGCATCTATTATGTTGCTGCTAGTATTTTACAAGTGATGCTGGTTAGTGATACTGGTCTTTCCCGGATCAGATTTTATTCCTTTTTTTAAATAGGGGAGTGACATTAGTTTCTTTCCAGCCCTACCCTGATTAAGTGATGCCTGAAAAAGTATTTTAAACGCGTTGGTGCAAATTATTTTCCAACAAATTTGACAGTTTATCCATGTATCTAGTTACTTGGCTACCCGGAAAAACTCTGGTTTGAAAGTTATGTTGTTGTTTTTTTTTATATAATCGAATAGTTAAATTTGGTGTGGAAATCAAAGATTATATCGACTTTGTCTGGATGGATCTTGTACACGTTATTTCTCCCACTTCCCATTCTTGGACCAAGACGACACATAAATAAATCCAAACATTGACCAAATATTTGATCAGTTAGTTGTAATAAATATTACTTTATATAGACATATAGACATAGTACTAATCCAAGAGGAGATAGGCCTTTTCAGAGAACTAGGTCGACGGCTAAATATTGGAAACTAAAAATAGATAACTATACAAACTTTTTTTTTATGTGCCTGGCTAGCTCAGTGGCTAGCGTGTAGGCCTCCCATCAAAGAGGCTTGAGCCCTCAACAAGAGCAATTTAAAAAAAAATTGCCTTTGAAAAGCTAGCACGGAAAACTTTCCCCAAATGCCCCTATCTCCCCACCACCACCACCACCACCACCATCACCTGGTCCACATAACTGATTGGAACATAACGCATTTAACGAGCTAAAATAATGAAAATTGCGCTAAACAAAAACAATTGATACAAAATATATCCAATCGCACAAATGTATTATTTGTATTTTATAGCATTTTTTTTACTTGTTATAATAATCGTTACACGAATCAAGTTTATGGTAGATTGACACTAGTCAAGTTTATAGTAGAATGTATACAATAGAATAGATCTACTTTCTCGTCAAAAGTTTATTGAAACATTCTCAACAACGACAGAAAACAAAGAACAAAATCATTTCAAACTTTATTCGACAGCACAAACTGAATGTATTCGTTTCATACATCGCGACTTTGTGTTTCATTTGGCTAGGTATTTGAGTTGGCAGATCTACCTGGGCAAAAATCTTTTCAAAATTGAGGCCAATCAAAATTTCTCTGCCCTCCTCAAACGGCATTTTACGAAACAAAATTTTGTTCAAAAAGTTGTAACGTTGTGTCTGTAGCATTTACCTTTTAAAAATGTCACGATTATGTTCCTGTAATAAAATTTAAGACAATTATGATTTCAGTTTGTTATCACACAATCCAATTTTTTTTTCTTTTGCTTATTATTATTATTATCGAATACATTTGCCAAGTCATTCTCTAGCACTCACTGTATCCAGATTAGTTTATGGGAAACAAAGCAAATTGCATTCTCCGAGTCTGTGTTCACTAAGTAATTGTCTGATGATAATGCAGGTCTGCAACAAAACCGCCATTGATAGGCTACAAGAATCTGATGTTCAGGGCCATGAAGAAGTCTGCGAGGTCACTACTGTGACTATCACAATTAGGTATGTTGTAGTTTTAATAACCTTCCATGGACGTTTAACCTCTAAGTGTAGGTCTTCATATTTTATAATTATAATAATAATAATTAGCTGAAATCATAACTCGAAACATGAACTACCTATCGATGTACTATATAGCATGGGAACAAATCAACGGGCGTATCCGGTGGGTAATGCTACTTTTGTATGTTTGTTAACACAAGTTGTGCTTAGCAACTAGCCCTACAATCATTATTTAAACTATGATATAATCTGTTTAACGTAACATTAACAATTGACAATTTTTTGCGGACCTCATTAACAAATACAGTTTGGTGGTTTGGAATAAGGCGAAAAAAAAAGTGCGTGGTTCGAATGGGCTGAGGGAGGTGTGGTTGTTGTTGTTTTTTTGTGACGTTACACTCCGTTTAACTTAATCTAAACTTATATTGTTTTGTTTATTGTTTACAATCTAAACTTATATTGTTTTGTTTATTGTTTACAATCTAAACTTCTATTGTTTTGTTTATTGTTTACAATCTAAACTTATATTGTTTTGTTTATTGTTTACAATCTAAACATTCACAAAAAGAAATCTCCTATTTAAAAGTATGTTCTGAAAACATATCCTAGGAAATTTGTTAAGTAGGATCAATTTACCATAAGTTTGAAAAATTAAAAAATCTTATCTTATTAGTGACAGACTTCCTTCAAAAAAAAAAAAAAAAAAGGGAATTAAATCCTATGCGTATCTATGGGTTTTTTTTTTTTAAACCGTGCATGTCAAATAAATCTTAAATATTATATCTTTGATTTGGATTCATGCAACACGTTCCATGTTTTGATGGCACTTTGAAAGAGAGAGCAGTTGAATGAGTAAGTCCTAGCTAAAAAGAACAAGAAATGTGCCTTTATCTTTGTGTCGTTCTGGGCATTTGATTAGCTTATATTACAAACAAATAATCTTAGTGTCCCGCAAGCACCCACCCTCAACCGTCCACAATGTCTGCCGCGTCATAATCCTTTCCCTGTTTCTTTTGTTTCAGACTCTAGCGTCTTTCTTGTTCTCCTAACGTGTCTCTGGGGGTAACGGAGGGACGTCAGGACGTGTCGCCACCACTTGACCACGTTGATAGATTACGTCAACAGTGTCCGGCATCATGAGGCTAGCAGGCACGGGAACACAGATACGTTCTAAACAAAAAAAAACTGATCAGGTAAAAGTCAAGTTGGTCAGTTCGGGTGGTCATTTGATGGGACGGTGTGAGACCGTGGTGGGGGAGCAGGGAGGAAAGAGTAAAGTGGAAAGGGAGGGAGGGGGGTGGGGTGCTGTTCAAGTGTTGGCTCAAGAGTCGCAGTCACAGAAAGGAATACTTGATTAAAGAGGAGATTAAAACATAGACATGATTGTAGAGAACATCTGGGACTGGGGAGGGGAGGGGGGGTTGGTGTTGCTGAGAATGGGCGGGGGTAGTGGTCAGATTGGCAAAAGTAAAAAACAAATAATAGGATAGGGGTGTCTGTGGCGTAATTAATTATTGGTCATTGGCCAGTGAAGACGTCGTGGTGTTAACAAAGTGCCAGGCAGACCTGAAGCATTCAGACCTGTACATCTTTTGGCGTCAACAAACCAGATTGATCGAACCTATGATACAGTCCAACAGAACTTTGTATTCTAACTGAACCTTTCTGGAATTTTTGTGTTGCTTTCTATTTGGACTCAATGATATGATTATTTCTGAGGTAATTGTTTTTCTTCGCTTTTTTTTTTTTTGCTTTAAGCTTTTTTTTTTCTGCGACACGTGATCAAAGATTGATGTTTAGTGCTGGAACAACTAATCAACATCTATTTCTATACTGATATTTGTTCCCACGTAATTTCAAGTTGAACTCATTCCATTTTGATTGGTGCGCTTGAGATATTGTAAACTTTCACTCAGCAGATTAAATAATAATAATAATTAAAGAGCTCTATTGATAAACACAGCAAAATTCAATCAAATTAAATTATCGAAAATTCATAGATTGAAAGTAAAACATTTTAAAATTTAATAGACCCTACAGATAATTAAATAATATAAAAGTAATCACGGCTGAAGGCCAGATGTATCTTTTTCGTCAATATGTTCATAAATGAAGATATATTATTTATATGTATTATAGATTTATTGATAAAAGTATAAATAGATTTCGTCCCGCAATAATAAAAAATTACGTACTGTGTAAAATAAAATAGATAACAAGCGGTCCAATGATTTAGCCCAAATTATTTTACTACTTTTAGCAAACTATTGTATTGGTCCTTCTTAAATTGCTCGTACTATGGAAAATATTCACCTTCTGAATAGATAGACAACTACTCTCAACTAGCTTGACTTGAAAACTCTTTTTGCGAAGCGCTAACGTCAGTATAAAATTGAGATCATCCTGCAACCACCACCTCAATCCACCGTGTATACGATTCACGGACGATTTGCTTAAAGTACATCGTAGTATGTACATATTTATAAGTTCTACCCTTTAAATTGCACACCTGTGTGTGCATATCTCCTGTACCCGTAGTAAAGTGGTGAAGCTCGGTGCGAGCAATTCCATTAATGTGACGTGAATTACAGGATAACATCTCACGCTACAGACTATGTTTTCATGTCACCTTTCTTGTTGCGGAATTCTGTAATTACACTTTTTAAAGTTTTTTTTTTCTTTTTTAGAAGATTGTGTTCGTGTTAGATACTGATTATTATGAAGATATGATTCAGTGGTGTGATTGACTGATCATCTAGTTGGTTAATTGGTTGTTGATCTAATGACAATGGGATGGTGAATAGTGAATGATTACTCTCATATATGACCTATTGAAGGTCTTTACTTTGGTCCGGCAGATAATGGACCAGTGGTGTCAAAGGCAACAAAAATACCAGTTATAAATAACACTGTTGGTTCAATCTTGACTTATGTATTTGTACTTCAAATGTTTTTTTGTCTTTTTTTAAACGAAGATAAACGTATTTGGTAAAGCATTATTAGTTACTAGTAGGCTTATCTCACAGTACAGAAAACACAAAATACTCATTTTTATATATGTAGGCAAATATATTTTATAAATATACAAATAATCACTGTCATTTCTTAATATACTCTCTATGTTTTTACTATTTATATTTTATAGTAAATAATTCTAAAAATTGTGAATTTTTATGCGGAAAAAAGCCCCCACACCACCCACCCGGCCCATATTTAATTCAAAAATCAAAACGATTTATTTTCAAAAGACAAAAAAGTTTTTCTAGTCATTGAGATCAAAACGTGACGAACGAATGGACGGACATTAAACACAAAACTAGCAACATTTTTTCAACTTGCTAGGACAGTTTAATGTTATTTAATATTTTAGTTCGGCCTCATTAGAATGGCAACATCTACCTTATTGTTTTGTTTCTTTGTTTGTTTTGTTTTTTTTTTTTGTCTTAATTTTTTAGCCCCATACTTCAATCCTAACAATTCCTCCCCTCCCCTTTCCAATCCAACCTCTCTCCTCCGGATCCTCCCCTCTTCTAAGCTTTGTTAAGTTTCTTGATAGTTGCGCAACATGGACGATAGCACCCCGTCAACAAGTGGATGTCAAGTTCAGTAACTCGTCACTCCCCAGTCACCAAGGGAGAGAAGACATTACCCTCGTCTCACCGATTGGCCCTGGCAACAAAATACTTAATTTGTCTCTACTCTTACACTGGCATGATAAGGATAGGGAAAAGGGGTGGGGGGCGGGCGGTGGATTGTACTTTTAAACTTAAAACGTAAATTATATTTGGAACAGGAAGCATGATTTTACATTTGAAATAACGAATCTTCATATAATATAAATCATGCATCGATATGTAGATCTACGTGTCTCGGTAGACTGCTGTCTTGACACTATAGGTCTCTGTAGGATAAATCAGCTTCTTATCTTATATAATACAGACGTTACTTCAAAAAAGAAAATGATTACGTCCTAAGCGTAATGCATTTAGTCATGCATATTAACCAATGATCTAAATTCTGCCAAGTCACTGATTTTTCTGGCTGGCTCAGGCAACCCATTCCATGCTCTAATAGCACTAGGGAAGAAGGAGCATTTGTACAAATTTGTCCTAGCATATGGGACTAGGAATGTGCCTTTATCATTGTGTCTTTCTGAGTACATATAGAAAGTATAATAAAGGGACATAAGTGGAATACACATTTTTAGCTCTGTGAGTCTTGGATTAACAATAGCTTCCCTATTAAATCGACCGTACTAAAGTAAGATTGTCGACTATTTTTTTATTACACTTATGATTACTGTAGAATATTTCTGTCTTTTGTTATATTTCATAAAGCTTGTGTTATAAGTAAATCTATCAACTAAATCCATAGTTCAACTAGTCAGGAACCATAACGTTTTTATTTTAAAGACATGTCCTCTTTTAGAATCCTCATAATAAATAAATACGGATTTTACAGCATTGTGTCGACACAGGTACCTCCACAAACTGGAAATATACAATTATATACAATTATAAGTGGATTTTTATTAAAGCTTTGGAAAAAGTCTCAGGGCCTCCCCAAAAATCCTGCCCTAGGGCAGGTAAAATTTTAAGATAAAATTTCATGGCTGAGGTTTAGTTTTTATATATTCTTAAACTCTCAATTGCAAACAAACGATACATGGGTTTGATTCTTTAAAAAAAATTCAATTGTTTCGTAAACAACATCCGCCTTATTGATAGTATATAAAGGGGTAGGTTATAGGAACAATGCAACGCCTGTGCCATTATCGCTATTCATTTCGAATAGAGGATAGACAGTGCATGACCACATCAAGGGATCCGGAAGTCAATCGCTTTGTGATCCGTATGATGTGATTTTGAATTCAATATCCCACGTGATGATAATATTCACATATTCACATTTCTTAGACGTGCCTAAAGGACGGATTTACCTATAGACAAGTTATAGCTTAGGGCCCAAAGAAACATTTAGCACTGACTCTCTCTCTCTCTCTCTCTCTATATATATATATATATATATATATATATATATATAGATAGATAGATAGATAGATAGATAGATAGATAGATAGATAGATAGATAGATAGATAGATAGATAGATAGATAGATAGAGATAGATAGATAGAGATGGATATAGGGCCTCACATCTCAAATACAGTCTAAAAATGCGACCGTGTCGTGGCCCACTTTATATTTCTGTTGCATCAAGTTTTTATTGAATTTGTCTTGGCTGAATGAACTATAGATCTAGGTAGTCCAAGATGCACCTAGACTGCACCGTCCTGAGAGCGCCATATTTGAAAGATCCAACAAGACTGTCCTAATTAAAACAAAGAAATGCTATAGAAAACGTTAAGGATGGCTGCCTGGTCGTGCGGTTTGCGCGCTGGACTGTCGTTTGGATTTATCGATGGTCCCGGGTTAAAACCCTGCCCACTCCCATCCCCCGTCGTCCTGCGGGAGGTTTGGACTAGGAAGTAAACTATCTTCAACTCTGAAGGAACATCCGAAACATGTAAAACATTTTACAAACATTTTAAGGCATTAAAAAAAAACATAAGACACAGACACCCCCCCCCCCCCCCAACCAAATCCTTTTCCCAAAACCTCACAGAAATGTCTGGCATAGACATCTCCCCTGTCCCTTTCCATGTGCCACTAGTTGCGTTACAATCACGTCCACTGTACTCACCCCTCCCCTCCCATCGGGCCATGTGGTTTACTCCCCCCTTTCTTATTTTACTCTCCAACTTGCTGACCCACTCATTTCCTCCCACGTCATTGCGCCGGACTTTTGAAAGATCTGGACAGCGTGTTTTCTCTCTTCCTTGAAGCGATTCACCCGTGTGATGTCCAGCGAATGACCGCCCGTGGACGATGACTTGTTGATTAATTAGAGGGAGCCT
The DNA here is from genome assembly GCF_947242115.1 of Biomphalaria glabrata. Classification (NCBI taxonomy): domain Eukaryota; kingdom Metazoa; phylum Mollusca; class Gastropoda; family Planorbidae; genus Biomphalaria; species Biomphalaria glabrata. The sequence goes on from NC_074711.1 coordinate 37,825,400, forward strand.
CTCTGTGGGTCATTTGGTTAAAGGAAGTGGTTAACGCTTGCCACATGCGTGAAACTTGAGAACTCGAAAGGTGTGGGAAGGGAAGGGAGTGAAGGGACAACAGACAAAAGTGAGTACCGGTATCTCATAGAATGTGTCCTGTATAAACATTGAGAGTCTCTTTAGAAGCAGGACATTATTGACCACCACCTCACCAAGCATAGGCTTAACACATTTAGTCATTGTACTACTTCGAGATTTGATCGTTGTGTCTGTGTGGGGTGGTGTGGGGCAAGGGTATGTGAGGTATTCCAAAATGATTTCTTAGATGAGGGATTATATTACTACAACCTCCCCACTCTCACACACACACACACATTTTAAAAGAAAACGTCATTGCTGCTTTTCTAATCTAATCAATACTGGATTCAATATAAAGGATTTTCACACTGAAAATTCAACACAATAATCTATTTTTGTTTTGTTTTGTTTTTTATTTGTCAGCTCTGGTTTACTTTATTAAAAAAAAAAGAAAGAAATCGATCTAAAGAAATGTGGTGGCTATATACTAGAAATTAAAGTAAAACGTGAACAAAATGAAGATTGGGACAGATTTTAAAATAGACAAAAGAAGAAATGTCAAGGACGCTAAATTAAAAGATCATTGTTGCCAAATAAATACTAAAAATAAGAGTGCATAAGGAACTTGTTAGTACTTTGCGTATCATTAGTTCCATATTCTTTACAACGAATGCACCAAAAAGCTTGCTTGAGTTTACCTCGAGGTGTGACAAAAATCACATTTCAATGAGCAATCGTAAAGCAAGTTTATCCTTTTATCAAGTCTCATTCAACAAAGAACATGAACAATGTGAGATACAAAGAAACAACGTTGCAAAGATCTATTTTAATTTTGTTTCTTGAGCTGCCATTTAATTATGTTTTGATAAAAAGGAATAATTTGCCGCTCTCCTATTCAAACACATAATATGGTTTAGAGCATTTTGAAAAATCAAATTACATGGTAGGCCTATGAAAACAGAAACTTATGTTTCTTGCTGACACTTTTTGTAGTACTTTTGAAACCTTAAATCTACATGATGTTATGATACATTGAAATGGTCTAGTTCATCTAAGGGTTTTAAGACCCTAAACGATTATGGACTTGGTAGATGTCTCTTGTGCATCTCTATATGTATTAGCTCTGAGACAGGTACTTCTGCACTTACCGTCATGTCTTTACTACTGACTGAAGTTATTGTCAATTAGTTGTCAACAACTTCAAATGTCGTTTCTCCGAGTACCGCTAGAGATCTGACATGTGACACATGGACATCTAGGCGGATACTTAACGTTCTTTAAGGATGTTCAAAATGAAACATTTGACATAATTATGTATTATCGGTAATCATGTTATAATTTTGAAAATGTGATTTCTGACTGTAGAGACTCTTGTGCGGGAAGAGAGACCGAGGCAAGGTCACAAAGCAAAGTCTGAAATACTCCTCCTTATTTCTTCCCCCACTCCCCCAATTTCCCGTTCCCCCCCCCCCCCCTAGGATACTTCCTTTCCTCTCTGCCATCCCAGGACGCCATCATTCTACCGCTCTGCTTCCCTCAGCCACCCCTCCCCTCTCTTTCCGCCCTCCCCAACCTTTTCCCAATACAACAAAAACACAGCACACGGGAAGCAGAGACGAAAACGTAAAAGACGTTTGAGTGGGTGGGGGGGGGGGGGATTCCTTGGAACCAAGAGCAGAAGACACCCCGAATGTGTTCCTGAGGACTGGGAGGGCCCCCGTCTTCTAGAACGTAACGTGAGACCACGAGACGTCAGGCAAACAACGTGCCTCTGTCCAGGCCAGACGGATTGCTCCGTTATACTGCTTCGTTGATGTACTCACCCCCTCCCCACCTCTCATCTTCCCCTCTCTACTCCGGTACAAGACGGGACATTTACTTACGAGGCATGGCATCCTCTTTGTAAGACAGGACAATTTTAGATAGCAGTATCTCTTACTAGTCCAGGACAATTTTAGATATCACTCTTTATTACTAGTTCAGGACAATTTTAGATATCACTCTTTATTACTAGTCCAGGACAATTTTAGATAGCACTCTCCATTACTAGTCCAGGACAATTTTAGATAGCACTCTCCATTACTAGTCCAGGACAATTTTAGATAGCACTCTCCATTACTAGTCCAGGACAATTTTAGATAGCACTCTCCATTACTAGTCCAGGACAATTTTAGATAGCACTCTCCATTACTAGTCCAGGACAATTTTAGGTAGCACTCTCCATTACTAGTCCAGGACAATTTTAGGTAGCACTCTCCATTACTAGTCCAGGACAATTTTAGATAGCACTCTCCATTACTAGTCCAGGACAATTTTAGATAGCACTCTCCATTACTAGTCCAGGACAATTTTAGATAGCACTCTTCATTACTAGTCCAGGACAATTTTAGGTAGCACTCTCCATTACTAGTCCAGGACAATGTTAGGTAGCACTCTCCATTACTAGTCCAGGACAATTTTTTTTTCGTGGCATTTTGTTGTTGTTGGGTCTAATCAAACTGCTTAATGAAAGAAACAATGGATATACAGAGGCAGAGAGTGATTTATATGTGTGACGGCATTTATATACACATACAATATATATTCCGGTGTCTGTGTATATGATTACTTACTTAATTATTTTGTAATGCTCTTTTGAAAATGAAATAAAACCTCCAATTTAATCGAAAATAACTTAATGAGTAAAACGACGCTCGAAGATTGTATCAATTTTGTACATATCCTTTATTAATACGAGTTTAAGGTTAGCTTTATCTTCGGTCAATTAAAATCTTTTCTTCTAAAAATGTGAAAAACAAATGAAACATTTTAGACACAGAGCTTGCTATGCTTATGGAGTCCAAGTGATTCTGATTAGAAGATGTTAATTACCAGGTTGCTGGGGGAATTCATTAGACTTCAATGTGAACATTATAAAATATTTTCTTTTTCAATATTTGGAGAGTCTGTTGAGCTGAGGCTTTAATCCAACAAATAGAAAGAAATATATTTCCGCTTGAGTGAACTATTGACCAGGGTTCTCCTACCTCCCGCCCTCCCCCGGTCCCCAGCTTGAAGCGTACACCCTAATTAATTCTAACTTGTGATTATGACGTGCAAACACGCGCACGCACACAATAGATGTACACTTCCAAATGAATCCATCATCACCCCTCTCTCTCTCTCTCTCTTTCTCTCTGTATAGGATGCTCACGACACCGTTTCACCCCCCCCCCCCCCTCCTTTTCAGTTTGCCGATGTCTCTTCCTCGCCTCTAGCGCAGAGAGGACCTGATCTAGTCCCCAAAACTATGGAGTGGGTGTGGGGAGAAGATAGAGAGCAACGGGGAGGGGAGGACGAGGAGGCTTGAAGCCGGACTGTATCGATCGGATATAACCGCTTGACGGCAACAATTCGATTTGGTTGTTTGGCCAGTGTTTAGCAGATCGGTGACATTAGACCGCAAAGAGAGAGCCCGCCCCTCCCTGTCCAGCGCTTTGCACCCCCCCCAGCCACCACTATTTTTTTCCCTTCCCATCCCGTCGTCAACTGTTGCTGTCGCCGCTGTTGCTCTGGCGTCGCCGTTCCAGGCATTGATCTTCTACAAGCACCCCCCCCCCCAAACCACCACCACACACACACACACGGGCTCCTGCACACACACACACGCTGGCTAAGCCCTTATATTATTGAAGTTCCTCGTCACTTCGGAGGAGACACATCAGCTGTGCTGTTCCAGTGCCAACCACAGGGACTCAACATACATAAATATTCTTAGATCTACTCAGCGGCTGATGGTCACATTCTTGTGACGGACATTTCGGGGTGGGGCAAACGTGGGGTGCCGATAGGCGGAACGCATTTCTCTGCCACACAGTTCTAATGTGTATAGGCCACGGGATAATTTTTTTGACGGAATCCGATGCCAACGACACACACCAGCTATGACACGTTATTGGTCGTGGCCGGGGACATTCTGATGACATTCAAGAGAACACACATGGAATGAAAAGCAATGGCCAGTCAGCGGGCATTTATAACAAGCATACAGGCTACATAGTGGAAGACACACCAAGTACTTACGATAGTATCAGTGGAAATTTAATGGATATGAAAGATGAATTTTTCAGTGGATACTTTTAAGGCCGATTTAATGGATTATAGCGATAAAAATACATTTGGCATGTGTTGAGTGGTTATTAGGATTTTGGTATGGCGGTTCCTCTTCTAGGATAACATTGAGAGTAATAAAGAGTTTCTATTTGCAGCAGTGTTAGGGGTGCCATTAACAGGATGTTGTTAAACTTTATAAATAGCATCATTTCCTATTAAAGTATGTTTCATAAATAGTTCTTCGACAAAAGAAGTGGATTGTTTGCTGTTTCAGTTTTGGAAGTAATTTCTAAATATTTTATCAATTGAATCGAAGTGAACAAAGATTAAAGAACAAAGAGGCGTATTATGATAACTATCATGGTAGATATTGCAGGAAGGTTATAATGTCGCCCTTTAATATTTTACGGGAAGGTTATAATGTCGCCCTTTAATATTTTCAATATAATGGGTATATTTTTATATAGAATGTAATCTACACTCTGTTGGTTGTAAGGTGACCAGAGAACCCTTTTCTACAATACACCGGAGAATCGCAGTAGGGGACGCTGGTGGACAAAGTTATACGGACATTTCAATACCTGGGTATTAGGAAGTTAATGGAATCACTGAAGGTTTACAGTGCAGTATAAGTGACCAATTTATCACATTTTGTCGTCTTCAAGTATAATTTATTTGCAACACAGGAGGTGATTTTCGACATGATGCACTGTGTAGACATCTTCAGATCTACCACATTTAGAACTGATATTTATTTCACTTACCTCGCTTTTAATCGACATAGCTGCTCCCTATGTATCAAGCACTTCTAAATCAACATTTAGATCTATTTGTCTGAATCATGGTTCGTATATTTCACTTACTTAATATGACGGTCACATAATAATGTGTAGATTACAATTGCCTACTTGAAATAATTTGTCCTTGTTTCGTGTGTTTATCTAGGGACTTATTTTTTGTTTATCTCTGTATTGATGACTTTCAAAAGTCAACATGTACAAATGCATTGCCAGCATACTGTCATAGTCAACATGTTGTCGTTGTCAGCACAGTGTCGTGTGTAGTTTACTCACTGTAGCAATCCCTATAGTGCCATGTGTCGTTTGTTCAATCTAAGTCTCTAAAGTGTCACCAAATTAACGTTTTTATATTTCAATCATATTTTGGGACAATTTCCAAGTAGGCCTATGTGAATGTTTACCTGCGACACTATTATCTTTGTTTTCTAGCGGGAAAGGGGGGGCACTGTTTTAGTAACTTATAAATGCACATTTTTTTTTTGCATCAAATATTTGGGCATAATAAACAATGCATATAAATATTACATAATCTATGTATCAATTGAGGTCGAGTGGAATGTACATAAAAACGTATTGGTATTGAGAACACGATGATCTATACTACTTAGTAATAGGTATGATGGGATGACTGTGTAGTTCAGGATGGTCTCTGAACACACGCACACACACGTGGTTTGACCCTTCAACTCACCCCACACACACACAGCCCTACGTGCTCTCCAACAGTACTCACTTTAACTTCTTAAGTCTAAACTCCTAGTTTATCCTCAACGCTCCTCCCCCACCCCCCAGCACCCTTTCACTATTTTCATCCTGGGCACAGCGCCAGCAGGGGTGACAGTGCCAGAGCCACTCAAACACGAGGTTGGCGTCCCTCTTCTTCTCCTTCACATCTTCCTCATTTTTCTTCTCCTGAGCACTCACCCTTCCCCCCCCCCTTATTTCTTCGTCCATACCCCCCCCCCACCTCTTTTCCTAGACATCTTCGCGATGCCGTGTTTTTGAGACACCTACGTTCAGAGTCTCGGTACGTGCGCCTGCTGTGGACGCGCACACCAGTTCTAAATTTGGCATTCGTGTTCTCCTTTCAGCCATCACAGCGCCACCCTTCCCAGTCCGTGCCGTCAGAGCGTGTGACGGAGAACTCTAATGTCAGTCAGACCTCGACTATGAAACCTCTGGAGGTGAGTACTCTCTCGTTTTCATTCTTTGTTCAGCGTTAAACGTCATCGTCGTTTCGAGTAGTGGTCTTATAACGATGTGATTGAACTCTTAAGTTTTAGGTAGAATTTGACTGACCTAGCTAGCGTTTAAATAAAAAAAAAAGGGGGGGGGGAACTACGGTTTGACCAGCAATGTCGATATCCTGTGTTCTCTAGGACCTGCGCGACTACCAGGTAGAGAGCAGGAGTGAGTGCTATGTTGTGACGATTTAGTACACACGTGTTAGTCCTAGGATAAAATAGACTTAAGAAATTACTTAGTACAAAATGTATTCACTTCAACTATTCCAAAGTACATTCTAGTGTCACATACAAGTCCTGTGTTCCAGTTAAGAAATAAACTTTTGAAACTTTAAAAGAGGGAAAAACGGAAAGAGAGGAGGGGAGAGGTGGGGTGGGGGGAAAAGTTTTTCGAACTTCTGTTGACAAGAAGAGGGAGCAAGACGCTTGGGTTTGGCATCGGATGCCAGAACTCAGAGGCCGGGCGCGCGGTCTATTTTTAGCTCAGTACCTTCTGTTCGGTAGCCGTTGCACGCGCGATGGGCCGACTAGCGCCCGACGCAGTGAAGCAAGCGAACGCTGGCCAGATAAACGGCTAGAGGGGAGGGGAGTGTTAAGACGAAGTCGGCCTCGGTTCGAAATTAAAAAGTAGCAGTCAGGGTGTCAACGAAAACCAAAGCGTGTGGGTTCGATCCTTTAAGAAGCTTTAATTTTATTAGCCATCTTTTTCTTTTCTAATGCATCCAAGAAATTGTGTTAAGACATAGCGACATTGAACAACTTGAGCGTCTGTAAGAGAGAGAGAGAGAGAGAGTGCAGTGTTGGCCAAGTAGCTATACGAGGTCGCTGTTGCCTTGAAGATAAGTGTGTCGTTAAGACCCCCGGGTAATCGGCACATCTCTCAGCATATCTTATAGTACAGTAACATTAGTTTGGAGATGTAGGGCGGTACCCTTTCTTTAGAGTCACAGATATACAATCTGATGAGTACGCTGTGAATGTGGAAATGTTATTTTAAAAAAAAATCGTAGTCTGCTGCGTTATAATTGCATCAATCATATACTTGAATAACAAAAAATATTTTTTTAAATAGCTTAGGGAAGAATTCGAATTTACAATATATATATGTAAATTCGGATGTATATATATATATGTGTGTGTGTGTATACAGTGCTTTTTTTGTGACGGGGGATAAGGGATAAGAGGGATATATTTAGCCATAGCTCTGAATACTTTTGGTATCAAACAAAATAATTAATTATCAGTAATTAATTAAATAGTTTAATTTTATTATTGATTCCTGTTTTATCTTCCTCAATAAATAATTGTGTAAGCTTTCAACTTAATCCGACAATAAGTCTGGGAGAAAAAACATGTTTAAACCTATTACCGTACAGAGTTAGATATAAGCTTTGTATAATGGCTGTAACTTTAAAATTGATTATCCCAAAGCAATTTATATGAAAAAGAAATAAAAAAATACAAGATAATAAGTGAGAATAAATTTGACTACTTAATAAAAATAATTTTATTTTTAAGCGCTGTTAGCAAACAAAATGTAGGCTCAAGGCGCAGTAATAACATTACAAACACAAACACAAGAGCTAACATGACAAACTAATCTACAAAAGTTTTAAACAGGTAGGTTTCAAAGTTCTTACCCCCCCCCCACACCAATTTTTGCCCATTGCCCTCAAACCTGACACGCTACCGCTATTGGACGTGTAAGAGAGAAACAGGAGAAGTATTTCACTGGCCCATAGGGTTCACTACTTACGGAGATAAATCTGGGTACCCTCTTTCTATGCTTACTTGCAGTATTTCTTTCAATCGAGAGTACCCTCTACCGATAAAGATGGACATTAATCAGAAATAAACCATTTCACTGTTAATTTAAATATTTAAAACTCGAGATTTACCCAGAATCATCATGCTCAGCATTTGAGGTTCCAGAACTGTCAATTTTGAGACGTGGAAGACAAAACTATCTGCCTGAGAGAAGAATTAATTTTGAATTTATTTGCTGTATAAGTTCTCTATAAGTTCTCTATAAGTTCCTTTCACTTTTTAAACTAAAATTTTACAAATGCGGTAACGATGAGTTTTTTTTTTTTTTTTTTTTTTATTTAATCAATTAATATAGAAGAGGAAAAGAATTTTGCAAATAAATGGGGATGAAATTTTCTGCTGAGATTCTGTAGTTTGGCGACAGATTCTGTAGTTTGGCGACAGATTCTGTAGTTTGGCGACAGATTCTGTTGTTTGGCGACAGATTCTGTAGTTTTGCGATAGATTCTGTAGTTTGGCGATATATTCTGTAGTTTGGCGATATATTTTTGTAGTTTGGCGATAGCTTCTGTAGGTTGACGATAGATTCTGTAGTTTGGCGATAGATTCTGTAGTTTGGCGATAGATTTTTGTAGTTTGGCGAAAATGTTTTCTACTTATTTTCTTTCAAAGCAAGGATTCATTGAATCAATTAAGAAAACAGAAAATATGGTGAGAAACGTTTAAGTTTAAAGGACACCCTTAAGCCAGTTGACATTTACTAGAACTCTTCACCATCTTCACTGGTACCAGATACTAGTTTTGAAATGAGAGAATTAATTATGAAAAGTTAATATACCCGTTTTCTTTTTCTTCACATGAAGTATTTATTTACTGAAATATATTCCATTCAATTTTCCTCTCTTTAAAACCAAATTCAATCATTATAAATCAAAACTATTTAATGTTACATCACCCGGTACACGTGTTTAATATTACTGTAGACTTAGTCTAGAAAGTTGAAGCGGCAGTCCAGAGTCTTTTTTCCTATCATATTTACTGATTTATAAATTTGTCTCCCATGGCTTGCGATGACGTCACGACTCTCCTGAATGGTGAAATATCTAGGTGTTGATGAGACGCAAAATGAGAAGGGGGAGGGGTGGGGGGGGGGGGTCATATCGACTTTACACATCTATGTGATCTGCAATGACTTTAGTGTGAGTTCGTCACGGCTTTGAAGTCAGTATGGGTGTAAGGTGGTGCGAGAGGAGGGGGGGGGCGCACGGAGGAACAACTTTTAGGCTAACCGTCAACGATAACAGACCGTTCAGATAGGTGACGGGGAGAGGGGGTGGAGATGATTTGGATTGGGAGGGGGGGGAGGGTAGGTCGTAGATAGAAAGGTAGGCGAGCGAGGAGTCTGTCAGACAGGTAAACGATGGAGACTTCTAGAGAGCTGGTGTGGGGGGGGGGGCTGTTTTCTTACTTCCTACCCGGCCCAGCTCTCACTTTGGTTCTCACCGTTTGATGGAAAGACACGGGTGTGACGGATGGATGGAATCACGAGTAATCAGGCACGAGGTGAGGCGGCGGGACGGTGTGTGTGTGGGGGGGGGGATGCTGCAGAGATATGGCACTGAGACACAAGTAACGATCCAAAGTAATACGCTCACTCTCTCTCAACATAAGGTGCTCACTCTCAACATAAGGTGCTCACTCTCAACAGTAGTTCTTAAGTTTTGTAATGGTCAAGAATGTGTCTGCATGGACGCAATATTTATGTCGTATTGGCTTTTGAAAGCGGGAATTGGGCTTCACGGCCATTTTGTTTTAGACTTAATTAAAAGTAACTATGGCAGTTCAATATTTCTTGTAGTCGACAAAGTTTTGTAGTGTCTACCACGCTTTCTTGTAGTCTACCAGGTTTTGTAGTTGTCCAGTGTTCTCTGTAGTAAATACTTTCTGTAACGTGCCATTCTTTCATTCTCTGCTGACCAGAACCTTTTAGATGAAGTGTTTCCACTATCTTAGTGCTTATTTCTTCTTCCTCTTTAAAGCACTTAAAAAACAAAGCTATCAACTTTATCGCTTGCTTTGTGCTGTTTTATCATTTAATTTCTTATTATCCGAAACTAGACCCCCACCCTCCTCTTCCTCAATTTTCATTTACTGTCTTGGGAACTCTCTTCTACCTCTCTGACCTCATTTTCTCCTCTTACAACTCTTTATATTGCCCCCTTCTCTCTCTTTCTCCCCCCCCCCCCCCAATCGTTTCCACTGAACATTCGGAACTACAACAAAATTTGGCGAGTATTTTGTCTCAATTATCGGGATTTTAAGTGTTCTCCCCCGCCCCGCCCTTACAACTCTCTCTCTTTTCCACTTTCAGGACACCTCTCCATTCCCTTGCAGCCCCCCCCCCCCCCCCCGATCACCCTCACTCTCTCACACCCCGTACTCTATTATTTTAATGAGCGCGAGCGCTGCTTTGTCCTAAGATTGCCCATCACCAACGGGACGAGTACATTTCACCGTCCATGGACAGCGAGTAGAGAACTCATTCCTACACCCCCACCCACCCCCCACCTTTTTTTTCCTACGTTCGAATCTCTCTCTACCCCACCCTCTTTTTTTAACATCAGCGGAAACTGATATGGACTTAAGTCGATAAAACCACGGCAACTCCTGGCTTGAACACTGCCTTGTGGGAGGGTTCTTCTGTTTGGACAAGTGGAGAGTGATTACATTCTTAATAAGTCAGATCGTCTCTCATCATCTAGACGACAGTCCCGTATCGTTCAATAGGGACAAACATGAACACAGAATCAGATGGAATGGACAGCTGTATGAGAACATTGTCAAACTTTAGTGTTCCTGGCGTGACCATGGCAACAAGGGCTGTAAATCGCGACATTCTTTCAGATTGTGGGCTAATTTTATTATTCGAGTTGACGCTGTTTGGGCCATTGTGCGTGAGTTAGTGCTGTTTGAATTAGCCAAACAAAAGTAGTGTTTCTTGTTTGTGAGCAAGGTGAGACGATGTTTCACTCAAAGACGACGCTGCATTTCTAGTGTTGCATGGATCTTTCTTTTGACATCAACGTGATAGATTATGCCACACTGTCATGTGACAAACATATTACTGACATACTTAAAACATCATAGAGTTATCCTCAGTACTTTATTTCAAAACTGACTTCTATAAAAACTTGAGCATTATACAGTCTTCGTCTGTGTTAAAATTAATTGACTTCAAATGCTAAATGCAATGTTATATTTACAAAAATATAATAATCAAAATTTTCTGCATTTAGAACTTCGAAAATTTGTCACTACTTTTGTATTTTGTTTTTAAACATTATTTTTAGAAGTTGTCAATATGAGCAAAACACTACACATTTTATTTGTTTATAAGTATGTACTTGGCTGTTTGGTTTGAGGACATTTAGGGGAAATATGAGTGTCCACAAAACCTAAAGAACTTGACACTATGAGTCGAGGGTATTCTGACTTGCACTGCGCCACCAACGCCGCTACGATGGCCTGGTGCAGCAGCAGAGGCAGCGTAAGTGGACACAGTATGAGGGTCAGTATGAGTGACCTATACACAGGTTTGTTCCGCCTCCGGCACACCATCTCACGAGAGCTGGTGTCGAGGGAAACCATTTCCAGACTGTCCTTCACTGGTCAACCGCCTTTGTTATTGTTGCAGGCCATCCGGTGCACCCAAGCAGGTTGCCCCTGCGAGTGTTTCGCCCCTGGCAAGCAAAGTCTTCGCTACTGTGATTCTTGTAACCATGGATGGGTCGCCCATGGTAAGTAACTTTTAATTTTTGTTTCTGATCTCGTTTTAGTCAATATTTTGTTATGTTTATGACTTTTAGAAAGACTTACACTGTCTGTCAGTCTTATGTTGTTGTTTTACATGTTCCTTACACTAATTATTATTTTTACTCTCATTTCTGATGTTTTATATAATATAATATAATATAATATAATATAATATAATATAATATAATATAATATAATATAATATAATATAATATAATATAATATAATATAATATAATATAATATAATATAATATAATATATACTTTATCTCGACAATGGTGCTAATTATTCACTTAAGATTTAGTGAAGTTGTTTTATTTTTACATCACTGGTGGGAGGGATCTTTCGGTCCAAAGCCTTGAGCAGAATTAGTATTTCGGGGCATTACCGAGCAGGTACGACAAATCATATAGATATTTTGATTATTTCGGGATATAGGCCGACGCTAGGCCTTGGGTGGTCGAGCTTTACAATAGCCCTTCCTGACTTATCAACGGCACTGTTGATCTTTGTTTTTGAATGTCCGAATCTACGTCCTTAGGTTACATCAACTCAGGACCAGATATGGCGCATGTTGAGTTAAAGCTGGCGCTTAGGGGCACTGTAAATTGCACTACTTGTTGTACACCTTGTGACGACAGAAAGGTCCCACCGAACATGCAGGCCCCATCCCCGCCCCCTGCTATTGCCGCCCCTGAACTACCACAGACAACCCCTTATATCGAGTAAGATCAGAAGTTCACATCTAGTATCTACTCTTCCAAAGTGCAAATTCAGACAGTGACTTTAACGATTGTAGTCGGCCTTGCTCAGACGCACTTTTATTATATAAAGATCTATATAAATACATGTTTTTATTTAGCAACGCGTATACTAAATATTATAAAATATGCATAGCTTAAGACATATATTTGTCAGTTGTCAGTATAAATAACGTATTCAAATGGGTTAGACTGACATATTATCATTATTTTTCTTGCTGTGTTTTTAAGCACTTTTTGCAGCCAAATATTTTAAATTCGTTTACAGACAACTCCGTACTCCAGCACTGTGATCATGCATCCACATCCAATCAACTCAAAAAACATTATAAACACATTTTAATCGAAACATGACTGGCGTGCATAGGTCTGCATATCAATCATTTATAGATGTTATCCATTCATATAAATGTTCAACTAGTGGCGGCCTATCCCGGATAAGCTGATATTTTGGTTTTAAAATTAATGATAACACATTTTGAAAAGGATAATCCAAGTATGTCAATGTCCCCCAGGCACGACGCACTGATCAACAGCACCAATCTACTGCAGACTTTGGACCAATGCTGTATTTAATTCATTTTAAAATCTGCACTGACATACGAATTCAATTATGCGATACTTACTACACTGAAAGCACTAAACTATCGATTAGCTTGTCAGTATCTGCAAGCATAAAAATAATGTGTTTTTTTTTATTTCACTTTAAAAAAATTTAAAGTTTTTTTTTAATCTTTTTATTAATTGTTTGTCAAGAGGCGCTTAATAACCATTTAGAATATATTATTTGTATATGTTTCTTATTTTAGAGATAGTTTGTTCCCACTAAGTAAAGCTTGAATATCCAGACTATATCTCCTCGTTGGGCCTACTGCTGTTGTCTTTCAATGAACCTCATTCACCAATCGTAAACACCATTGAGTCACGTGCTTCCTAATCTATTCTATACAGCTTGCGACCCAGTTCGAATCACATGGATATCACGTGACCGTCGTTTTGGCGAAAGAGGTCCATTCATTTTCATATTCATTGATACAATAACCAATTTTTTACCAAGTCAAAACTATTATCAAAACAAAGACTTTGCAGGTAATAATGAACATAGAACAGTTCTGTTAATACTAAAACTAGATATTAATATACAGTTGGAACAAACTCACTTTACAATTCATGGTAACGTCCCCGTCAGGTCATATAACATTTCAGTTCGATCTATAGAGAATGGAAGGAAATTTGTCAGGCATCGCTCTCTCATTAGTATTGTTTAAATTGAGTTAATTGAGAGGGCAAACACAATCGTAACAAACAAATACAATCAAACATAAGACTTGAAACATTCAGATTGATTCTGTAGTTGGACGAGAATGTTTTGTTTTGTTACCTAAAGCAGGGATTGATTCAAATAGCACAGAAAACAAGGTGGGGGGGGGGGGGATGATATGTCGCGGATATCCATGAAGCAGCGACTGATTTGAATATTGCAGACGATATTGATTATTGCGACAGAACTCAAAGACCATATCGTCAAAGAGATTATAGGGATGGCTACGAGTCACGTTGAGAAAACTCCGACACCGAGACTAACAAAACAAAACAAAAATAATTCCCTGACATCTTAAGAGTTGAAAAGAGGTGACACAATTTCAAAAAAAAAAAAAAAAAGCGACATTTAGAGAATTTGTTGTTTTCGAAAATAAAAAAAAAAAAAAACAAAAAAAAATTGGTAAAAGTGAGCAGGGTACTGGAGACGTTTTTGAAGTTTTTGTTGATGGCTATAAAATGAAATTCATTTGTTCTCACCCTGTAAACTACATCAGCGCTGCTCGTAGGCGTGTGAATACCATCAAGATGTCTGTGTAAATTTCTGTCATTACTTTTTTTTTTTTTTGAAGAAATGCTCTTTTTTTTTAATAAAAGCCTTTGTAGTTAGATCACATTTCCATTTAAGGGATCAATAAATCTGTCGTAGTCCTAGTTCCCCTGGTAGTGGTAAAATACACGAGACGGGTGTTAAGATAAGCCTCTAAATCGTTCCGATCTGTCCAAGATCAAAATCAAAATGGACATGTTGGTTCGTGTACTCTTCTTGAACAGTTTAAAATCAATGAATGGTCAATGTTAAAGTGAAGATCTATTTGGTTAAGAACAAAACACAGCCGCTACTAACACTTGTTGGCCAAGTTTAAAGAAATACTTGTAATAAGGCACATGTTTTCCTTTGCAAAGATAAGTTAAAATGATGTATGTGAAGTGACCCAGATGTGACCAAACTATTTAGTTACATCTAACGCAGACAAAACCGTTGTAGCCTTGGGCTATTTCAATTCTCTTTTTTAATTAATGCTTGTCTTTGGCGATAGTTTTTCTTTGATCTCTGACTCTCAAATGTATGTGAAGTGATTTCCAGAGTAAATATAACACACACACACACACACACACATATATAATATCACGCCATACGTTATATGTATACAATGCTACCAATACTTGCTTATAGTACTTCTAATACCGCTCCCAATTCTCTCTATTTATTTTTATATGATGTGGTGGATAATTTATGGAAAATAAAACTAATTAGCCACAACTGGCAAATTCTGGTTTGACAGTTATAAATGTGTAAATAATTAAATTAATTAAATCACATCAAAATAGTGTCTGTGACGTCAATTACCTCGCCAGGCGAATTGCCAAGTTTTAAGGAAGAGTGAAAAAAAATGAGCCTCGCATTAAAAAAAAAAGTAACTAATGAAAACTATTTTTAAGTCTTCGTTGTCTCACTATTTCTGTAGACATTATGCCCTTTGATCGTCTTGTCATGCCGATGAAATGTTTGATAGGTTCTAATCAATTATCATTTATTTAAACAGTGGCTATCCAATTTATTAATGTTCACTATTTTAAATTTATTTACTTGGAAACGTTTTTCGAGTTAATGTCTACAAACATTTGAAAACCAAAATGTTTTCTTTTAAACTGGTCCCAACGTTCGCCCCACGGGTCCCTGCTTCCCAACGTTCGCCCCACGGGTCCCTGCTTCCCAACGTTCGCCCCACGGGTCCCTGCTTCCCAACGTTCGCCCCACGGGTCGGAGCGAAACCGTTCGTTATAGAAGGCCTCAACACTGACCAACGTGACTGCCTGTGGACAGTTTTGACCAATAGCTTGTTGCCACGCCACAGGTCTGTACGGTCTAAACTGCCTACAGGTTGTTACGTTGCAGGTTAGTGTCCATGCCTTCTATAAAGATTGGTCTGGGTTGGATATGGCTTTAAATCCGACCCTTTTGTAAGACTTCGCATTATTCTTAAATAATTGTTTGACTCTGCTGGTGTGTCCAGTATTTCTTATCCACGTTTAAGCTCTTCCCGTACGAGGTTTGTTGCTTTGGTCCACTATTGTGATATAAGTTACACCTTACAGCCTTAATCTCACTTCAGCTGTTGATTAGTTGCCTACGAACAAAAGGGTAGCTGTACTAAGTCTTAAAAAGATGTGACTCTTACAATATTGTCATCGACGAATCAAGATCTTATCTTATATAATTCAGACGATACTTCAAAAAAGAATATGATTACGTCCTGCGCGTCATGCATATTAACCATTGACTTAAATTCTGCTAATTCACTGGTTTTCTTGGCTGGCTCAGGCAACCATTCCATGCTCTAATAGCAATAGGGAAGAACGAGTATTTGTACAAATTTATTCTAGCATATGGGATGAGATTCTGAGAAAGAGTTGTTAATGCTATCTATACTATAAAGCAGAAAGTAAGGCGTATGTAGGGTTGTATGTATGTGTGTCCCTAATAGAAATCACAACAGTTTGACTAATCTTGATAAAACTTGGTATAAATGTTCCTTGGGTACTAACGTGAACCGTAACGTATTTTTAGTAACCCTAAAACAAACTTAAGACCCTCAAAAAAAAAGTTGCCTAAATCTATGAAAGTATTACTATTTCATGGATCTAGGCTATGTTTACATGAGACAAGATCGGATCGAGATCTAGATCTAATTTTAAGAACTACACTTTGCACAGATAGTTTTTTACTTATACAAAATATAGTCTACTGATTTCATTATTTAATAAAAATTAACCTTTACATTTTCGTTCCTTATATCTGCGAATCTAGACATCCTGACGTACATTCTTTCATTAGACAAGACTGAAAGGTTAATTATGCGCAGAACTTAAAATCTCTCAAACCCTAGGCCTAGGTCTAATTCGACTCGATAGATGATTCGATGATAGAACTACTCTTCACAAAGATAGTATTATACTTTAACACATGAACATACTAAATATAGTCCATTCGTTTCATATTTTAAAAAAAATTAACCTTCAAATTTGTTTTTCTAAAGCATTTTTGCACACATTCTTTCGCTATAGCTGCGAAGCCGTGTTGACATACATTTTAATAGTTCCATTCATGTGTCGCGAACACCTTACATGCGCAGTGTAAACACATTGTGATTGGACATGCAAATGAGGCTCTGGGTGATATTAAATATTCTAACATAAAATAATTAAAAAGCTCAATAAAGATTCTATGTGCAAACAAATCTTTTTAGCAACAAAAAATGGATTTTGGTCGATTAGCTATTTTAATAGCACTATTCATATTATTTTTTTACATTTACGCATTCTCTTTACTTATAACATTATCATTTGTTTAATTGTTTCTAATACACTATATCAACGACACGCACACCAAGACCCGCGGGTAATATACGGTTAGTTTTAAATATATGAAAGCCGTAATGTTCAGACGAAGTCTTTCATTAAGTCATCAACGCTTACATTTGATGCGGTGAACTGTGAAGTAACTGGTATTCCTTAATTCTATGGCGATCAGGTGGCCGATAAATGCATGACTGATTTTTTTTCTTCTTTTTTTTTGAAGCTGGTTTATTTGTATGGTCACTCGGAAAGGGAAAACTTATCCATAATTTGTTTTTGTGGAAGTGACATGTTTGTTTCTTTTACATGTTTCGGATGTTCTTTCAGAGTTGAAGTTAACGTAGACCTACATACTAGTCCAAACCTCCCGAAGGACGACGGGGGATGGCAGTGGGCAGGGTATGATTTGAACCCGGGACCACAGAGACGACCGAAAGAGAAGTTCAGCGCGCATATCGCTCGGTCAGACAGCCATCCTTGATTATGTAGACGTCTTTGGAAACAAAACTGGATTTGAGGATCGGAATCATCGCACAATTCAATCACATTTTTCAATCATTATCTCAATCACACATTTCAGTCGTAAATTTGGAATGTTTTGAGAACAAGTATAAAAGGATTTAAGAAAAATTGGTTGTCGTCATTTCCCATTTTATTCTCAGTACTTTAAAAACATAGAGTATCTGTTCATAAATATAAAAATATCCTCCTAGCTTTTATATATCTTTATACAAGATGGCCACCTGGTCGTGGGGCATGCGCCTCGGACGACATGGTACTCCTGAGCCTTGCACGCTGTCCTCAATACTAGACAAGAACAGTGTTGTCTTTAGTGCAGTGACGTCCACTGCTCGTGCAACGTTTCTTTCATTATTTAACTTCCATGTAATCATTTTCATTGGAAACAGCTTCAACATTCTACATTTCCTGAAAGGGTATTCAAACAATCTGTAACGAGGCTCTAACAGTATTTTAATACATTTAAAGTTTGGGTTATTGTGTAGATTTATAGGCTGATATCTACTGGTAGATCTGGACGTTAGTGTAGCAAAGCTACTGTAATCACTGAAGTATGTGGTAATGTTGGCTATGTTAATTAACATGGGTTAAACAAACACCGACTCTGGCGATTATTAGTTCACTCCTTGGTTTATATTAGAGCCTACTAGAACGTAGGGCACAAGCCCCAAATCAACGATCTAGAGTTTGAATCCCAGAGTTCATTTGATTAAAATGACGTAATTTCACGTGTCCAAGGATCTTTAATGAGCAGGATCAAAAGTTGGGAGAAACAGGGACTCCTCAGGGATACACGAGAAACAGGTTTGTCAAATGTATTCTATGTTTCTGATGGTCCGTTAGACTTGAGGATAGATACATCTTAAACCAAATTCTCCCAGGAAGACGGGGGAGGACAGCGGGCTGCTTACGAATCCGGTACTAGACAACAAAATGACAGTTCAGAGCGCATACCACATGACCAATCAGCCATCCAAATTAGCACTTAGGCAACAAATATAAGTGCAATTCTCTCCTTGCCTTTTAGTTGTGTACGCAATATAGAAAGACTAACACTAAAGTTTTTTGTTTTTTTTTAAATTGCCTCCGAGAATGTAGTTTAGCAGATAATTGCTGATAAAATATATTCAGCAATAAATAATACCATAATATTCACTGAAACGTCGATGTTAAGTCTGTGAGAAGAATTTATTCTTTATTACTTGTTGCGTTAACACAGTGGCCAAACGGAAGGCAGGATTAGTTAAAATATTGATTTTAGATTACAGGAAATCAATTTTTGAATAGTTTTGATGTTTTAAATGACGGAAAGCTTAGTTTGTTGTTTGTTTGACATGTTTCGGGTGTTCCTTCAGAGTTGAAGATAGTTTACTTCCTAGTCCAAACCTCCAGCAGGACGACAGGGGATGGGAGCGGGCAGGGTTTGAACCCTCGACCGTCGATAAATCCGAACGACAAAAGAATTCGATAACTCTGTCTTTAGACAATCTTAAAATCGAAATATGAGCGTTCATATTGTTCCCTATGTGGGAAGTTTGATTTTTGTGTGTAGACTATTTCTGAGGCTCTTTCTTTCTTATTTTTTTGGGACAGAGGGATTTCTAATTGCTAGTTTTCTACCAAACTATTCATTAAAAATGTTTCGAAAAGTTATTTGGATGACGTCCTTAACATTCATTAATTTCAATTACACTCTCTGAGACTATGTGAGAAAAAACGGCATAGAATTTATTGACAAATTTATCTGCACCATAGACTTATATATATATATATATATATATATATATATTGTATCTAGACTGGACATGGAGTTCTTTTAAAACTACAAAAAATGTCGTGAAATTTTTTTTACAAAGTTGAAACAAGGCGTTGTTTTGTAAAGTTTCTATAAGACGCAAAGTTGCTTTTTTCCACCCTAACCTATGTAACATATAATTTAATTTTTAGATTTAGATCTAGTAATTGAACATCAAAAATAAGAGTACTCTCGTCTCATAATTATTATTTTGCATTTTTTAGATATAAAATCTAGAAAGATCTAGTTAATCAGTCTATTTAAATGAGCATAAGATTATTAAAATCAACAGACATGAATTATTTCGATCTAGGATTTTTGAAACATTATCTCAATGGAAACTAACAGGAAATTACTGTTTCACATATTTGCGTGAATATATAGTTCTGTGATTAATAGCCCATTCTAAAGAAAATCTGAGAAATGATTTTGCATTATTTCTAAACTTTGAAAACTAGAGATCATTACTTTTCTAAGACAGAAAAGATTGACTTGGGCGACTCCCCTTAGAGCTTGAAAAAGAGTTACGTACATAAAATTTATATATATATAGGTCTGTGAATCGATCAATTGCGGATAAGAATTTGTTTTCCGTTTCCAGTCTAGATATAACATATAAGTCTATGATCTGCATTTAATGCAAAGATATAATTTGCAGATTTTCACAATAGACTAAGTAATATCAATGACTCTAAATTGAGCATGTTACCAAATTAGTGTTTTAAAAATTGAGTTACAAACGGAATGGCTTAAAACAATGTTCATTCAGTAGTGCTAAGATATGCACCCAAATTATCAGTTAAAAGCTTAGCTTATAAACACGGTACACACCAGGGGCGGACTGGCTATATGGGCAAACGGGCAAATGCCCGGTGGGCCGGCACAAAATGGGCCGGTCTGGTCACAACCAAAGAAAAAAAATCTTTTCAATGCAGACAACCTTAAAAAAAAAATTGACAGCAGTAAGTCACAGATGCCCGAACACGTTTTCTTGTTTTTTTTTTGTTTTTTTTTAATAACCTACAATTTAAAAAAAAAAATTCAACAAGAATATAAAAAAAAATGTACACTATATATTGTACGTATTATCATTTGCAAAACGTTAGACCGTACTTTATGCTATGCTATGATATGACATGCCATGTGTGTGCCGGTTTATATGGTAATGCCCGGGCCGATTTTGATACCCAGTCCGCCCCTGGTACACACACACACACACACTAAATATTTATACATTTCCCGTCATAGAAGAAAATGTATGATAGAAATAAAAATTGAAATTATTTTTATCCATTTAATCTCTTAGTTTGATTATTATATTTAATTTCAACGTTAAGATTCTTTGACTATTATACTGCTGCATTATAAACTTATGAACAACGTTTAGACCTGCTCAAAATTTGCATAGAAAACGCGCACATTGTAGTTATTTCAAACAGCAGGCAAGAATCTAAAATGAGTCGTATTTTTATTTTACAACAGTATCCTAAAATATAACAATGCAAAAATGATTTCTTATTCAAACTAAACAATTTAATATAGAACATCGGCTTCCGTTTAGTTGATATTTGCAAATGTACGGAAAAAAAGTTTTCTGCTTATCCTTGTTGAAGTCAATGCAACATATTTGTTTGTGACGCTTTGAAACTAAAAGTCAAATTAGAATTTAATTAATCAAATTAGCTTCGTTGCATGCAGTCTACTCGCTTTGCTTTAGACATGTCTTACAGTACACAATGTAAAGAGTTGGATCTATCACTTGTTAATTGTTCGACTTACTCTTAATGTCATTAGATGTCTCAAGTACAAAGTCGGTCATTAATGTGACGCTAATTAATATGATGACAATTAATGTCACGGTAATTAACACGACAGTAATTAATTTGATTGTAATTAACATGACTGCAATTAGTGTGACAGTAATTAATGTGACAAATCAATGTGATTGCAGTGACTATAATACAATTAAATGTGTGTAATTAATGTGACTTAATTTAGGCGATGACAATTAATGTGACGGTAATCAATACGATGGTAATTTATGTGACTGTCAGTAATGTAGATAATAAAGTGGTAACCAAGGTAAACATCGTGGACGCAGTGACTGAGTGGTTAAGCTGTTGGTTTCCGATCCTGAGGTTATGGGTTCGAATCTCGGTGAAGACTGGGGTTTTGAATTTCGGGATTTTTAGGACGCCCCTGAGTCCACCTAACCCTAATGGGTACTTGACTTAAGTTGGGGGAAAGTAAAAGCGGTTGGTCGTTGTGTAGGCCACATGACACCCTGCTTGTTAACGCTTGACCAAAGAAACAGATGACCTTCACATGATCTGCACTATAGACCGCGTGGTCTTGAAGTGAAAATTTACTTTTTTTTTAAGGTTAAGATCAATGCAGGTCTTTTATTTAGACTTATCATATTGTAACTAGTGTTCATCTTGTTTTGAATTAGGGTCTTAAACCTCCAATTGACGTTCTCATTTCATATTATGTTCGCCTTTGCTTTTTGTTCCTAATGCAACTTGTATAAATAATTCACCAATTGTTTGTATTTATTGCTAAGATATATTGTACTTTTTTTTCCCCTTTTCCTCGTCATCTTTGTTATTCTCTCTGTAATAGTTTCCTTAAACATCCAATAAAATGTGAGATCTAACATCACATCATATCCGCAGCCTCAAGACGAGTTCTCCCAACGCTCATCCACCAATTTGAAATTGATCTTCATATATGTACACATATATTGCTCCTTGACTACAAATGCGTGATTATTTCCAGGTTTATTAAAAATCTATATACAATTTTACATAATCATTACACACCTTTTCAATCTCTTTAAAGAATTGAAGAATATCACGCTAAATGGGAGGCTTCTAATAAGAACTATTACGACATCGAATGAAAGATAGACCACGATTGGTTCTATTGTTTCCTCTGTGTGTGTGTGTGTGTGTGTTTGTATGTGTGTGTGCATCGTTTGTGCGTCTTTTTCACCCACACTTCAGCGTAATACTATTATTACTGTCATAACAAACAGTTGAACGTTAACTCATGTGGCCAGTTTGTCTCGTTTAATCACGTCTGCTAAAATGTTCCAAAAGCTTTTTTTTTTCCTTATGCCAGGTAAGCTGTTGGAATTGTGGGGCACCGAAATAATACATATATATATATAAATATAAAGCGCGGGTTTTATTTTTCTTGCATCAGGTAAACATTTCGACATGGTTTCTTTGAACTGTCGTAATATGAGAGGACCTGCCTCAACAATTTCTCAAATTTTTACCAGGCTGGCACCATTTGTTTTCCCCTTCGCCCCCCCCCCTCTCCCCTACATCTCCTGATTAACGACATAGAGAGATTATGGTTGGCCATTTTCCTGGTTAGAACTGGCGTGTGCCTTGTAAGACAATACTCTCCAACACCCAATACTAACTCCCTGCTTTAAATTAGCTTGCTGCTTAGGAATCGAGAAATGCTGAGATGTTGCCCCGCCCCTCCTCCCCCCCCCCCCCAAAAAAAAAAAACACCTTTTAAAAACAGTATGTGTTAATTTTTTTTTTTTCAAAATGCATATTTAAGAAAATTGCAGATTTCTCATTGCAACACGTGCATCTCGAGTCGAGTCCCTGCATCTCAAAACAAGAGATGAAAATGGGCGATCGACAAGGGGCGAGGGGCGGATACAGGGAAGGGGGCTGGGATAAGTCTCAGGTAAACTTCCTGTCTTGACCAGATTTCTGCCCGCAACCTGTCTATGTGGGGGACATTAATCAGTTGTTTTTCTTTGGCCCCAAAAGAAAACTTATTACCTCCACTTCTGCTGAAACTGTTGAATTTAAATTTCTTTGTTGAAGTTACTCCACACCCCGCACACACACACACACACTTTCCAGCTAACGTGAAGTTTTAATTTTCAAAAATAAATCCCCCCAACCCTGTTTTCTCTTCACCCCATGCACACTTTATTTTAACGAATTACATTTTAACTACCCTGACGTCTGCTCTGCCAGGTTGGACAGACGAAATTAACGAATTAATGCTTTTTCTTACCTGGTCATCTCACCTTTTTCTTTTCCTCCCACCCCACCCCCACCCCATCTTTTACATTTCGTGTTATCGATTTAAAATAATTTCTTACCTCTATTGCAATATATACCACCACCCCTCCACACGAATGATGGGTTTGGATAGGCCTGGTCTCAATTAATAAGTAAATCCTTCTTTAATCATTTTTCCTCCCCCCCCCCCCCCATGACCGGAAGTAGATACAACCTGGCCAGACGGTCTTTAATCACAGCTGATTTTTACACAACATCAAGTTTTGTTTTCTTCCCATGCTCCCTTTCGCGAAAAGTCTGGCCACAGACTTCAGACTTTGCTTTCACACAAACATTGAACTCTTGTCTGCGTGTCAATCATTTGGGCCGACCTTCACTGAACAGACAGGCCTGCAACACGTCTGCCACTGTACCATACTTATCCATTTCTGAACACATGCCGTTTAGGAATTTTTTTTTTTTTCTGTTAGCACACAGCCCAATCATTGTCTTTTTTTTTCTTTCTGGAAAGACCAAACATAACTTGATTGGCATTGAATTTCTCGCCCATAATGTAGCTTAAAATTGTTTTCAAAGAGCGCAAAAATAGAAAGTTGGTTTTAAAATAGGTCGATGTGAAAATCTTTAAAGAGGCTGCGAGGCCAACCTGTTCCGAGGATGTTTAATTTTGAGAGAGCAGAAGTTTTAAGCATTAAGTTTCGTTTCCTTCACTGACCGGTTTGACCATCCAATTGTACGGAACTTTGAATTAATATCATTATTTATTTTTGCAGGCATAAATTGAGTGTTGCACTGAGCGTAACGCTATTTTCTTTAATTGGCACGCTTATTTTGTCTAATGATACTGCTCTGTGAGAGAAGTTGCCAATAGCGGATTCTCATAGCCAAGTTAATCGCAGTAGTCTTCTCTTTGTTTACATATTATAAGATCAGGATTCTCCTTTATCTTATCGTATCTTATATATTACAGACATTACTTCCAAAAGAGGATAATAACATCCTACGCATTTCATGTGTCAATTTAGACATACGTGTTAATCAATGACTTAAAGATCCCATGGGGGCGATAGACTTTCGAAATAAATCAGTTATACAAAATATGCTATGTCAACGCTTAAACAATTACTTGGTGCAAGATATCCACTTTATTTTCCAAAAGACACATTGCAAAAAAAAAAAAAGAATTTTATGGTATCACAACAACAAATGTAAAAAACTTTGTTCAGAAATTGTTCATAGTTCTTGCTTTCATTTGCTTGTCCTTTTTCCTGCCCTAGACGCGTGACAGTCCGCATACAACCCACATGGGCTTACAACTCACACAAAAGGCATGAATTTCAAAGTTTGGAAGGTCAATGTCTTTATTCACTAGTAAAATCCAACAGTTCTGGGACACAGACACACACAGACGTTTTTATGGAGAGTGTGTTGTCAGTACTCAGTCATTCTGAAACTGTGGGGGAGGCTTGTGTATACAGGCTCTGTTATCTTGTAGTCGCATAAGCGAGTAGTAAAAATAAAATTGTTTTTCATGTTCATTACAAAGAGCAACATAGCGGAAAACGTAGAGATGCTATTTGGCAAGTTCTAGAAATTAAATTTATGACATTCATTGCTTATTAATACTTCCATAATCTGAACGCAAATATGGTGAATATTAGGATGTTTGTATATTCATTTATCAATTTATATAAACTATTTATGAAATTCACCATAGGACTTAATCATTTCCTTTGAACTTTTCTTTCCCTTCTGTTAATTTATAAATTGACACAAAGATAAAGGCACATCCCATATGCTAGGACAAATTTGTACAAATACTCCTTCTTCCCTAGTGCTATTAGAGCATGGAATGGGTTGCCTGAGCTAGCCAGGAAAACCAATGACTTGGCAGAATTTAGGTCATTGGTATGCATGACTGAATGCATGACGCGTCTGTATTATATAAGATAAGAACTATAATCATTTTTATCGGATTTATCAAATAACAGAAGTGTATAGAGATGTTTGGTTACACAGGACCAAGTAGGGCCGGATTCAAGTAAACGGAGACCCTGGACAGAACTTTAAGGAGGCCTCTACACTTTTTGTAAAGCTTTAATTAAGATCCATTCATTAATAATAATACTTAGATCTAAAAGCATGGCATATTTAAGAAGGAAAGAAATTTAGTACTTTTTTTTAAGCAAAAATTTTGTTTGCATATTTGAGCCTAAAAAAATAGTATAATTTTGAATTTTGAAGGGTAAGGCCCTGGGTTAAAGCACCGACATAAATCTGGAAGCTGCATCAATATTTCACGAGAACACTACAACCAGACACTTCTTAACAATTACAGCTTTGCCAACCGTAAGATTTCGAGCATTGTCTGTAAATATGCGAAAAAAGTTCGAAAAAAAACAACAACTAAACGTTGCTGAAATTGAATATTTTTAAAAGTCTTTAATGTTGGGGGGGGGGGGGGGGGGCCTCTCTTGTGGAATCCTCAGGGAAGTAGCCCAGCCTATCTTCCGCCAAATGGCCCTTGTACCAAGATATTTCCCCTAAAAGTATCCAACAAAATAAATTTCAAGATTAGGAAAACAAGAAAAAATTAAGCTTGAGAAACTAAATGACTAAAAGATTTTATAACTGTTTACTACAATTCCACTACAAATGTTCTCCTTAGATATTACAACTATCATATACAGGCCTACAAAATATCTTCATTGTACCCAACACGCTGTTGTATAGGCCTACAAAATATCTTCATTGTACCCAACACGCTGTTATACATGCCTACACATACTTGGAGTCTACATTCAAAACCTCAAACATATGAACAAAAATCCTCCATTGTGACATCTTGGTATTCTTCTAAACCAGTGTTTCCCAAACTGAGTTCCAGGAGGCCTGAATAGGTGTTATACGAGCTACTGAAATAATTAACTAGTAGGGCAACACATGAATTAACCTCTCTAAAATGTGCGAAGTGTTCCGTTAAGGAAAACGTTTTGGGAAACACTGCAAGCCTAGACTATACCTTGACCATGCATTTGTTTTCAAACTGTTTCTAGCATGATAAACTTTTGAAGTTATTCCAGTATCGACATTTACCCTGCTATAAACCATCGATATTATGCTAAATGTTCTGTTAATAATAAAATTAAGTATTTTTTGCTTTCAACAAACTGAGGTATTTGATTGTGAAATATGTGCACACTAATTTGGAAATCATGCTCAGACTTGTTGGCCTAGGATTATTGGATCTCTTGAGCCCTGACTTCATCGACAAGACAGCATACAACTAAAAAGCCCGGGTGTCACCAAATAAGCCATATATCCATAAATCTAGAACAGCTCGCCTTGGCCAAGTGTTTGTCTTTCATTTGAACTGTGTGAGAGCAAGACGTCTGTAGATATTATAGCATGTCACACAAAGTCAACAAATACAAGAGTGAATCGCTGTTTTTGTGGGAGTTTTTTTTGTTTTTGTGTGCACATTTTCACTGTCGATTCCCTGGGCATGTGGTCCAAGGAAGCTCCTGACCCCCTTCGGTTCATCCTTTTCCTCCTCTTCCCTCTGTCTACATCCGAAGTGCACTTCTGCTGAAGATCGGAACAAACGTCAACACATTGGATAAAAGGCAGGATGCGCCGGCCGGGGACGTCAGGCTCCTTGGTCTACTAGATTGCTTCTGTCACCAAAGATTGTTATGGCTCCAGAAGCCTGTCTAATAAGAGGACTCGTACCTCCTCGCTTCATTCTGGAGGACAAGACTGGCGGAGAGAGAAAGGAAAGCGGACGGGGTGGGTGTGGGGCATTGTTTGGACAGACGCCGCCCGGGAAATTTTGTCTTGTCTGCACTTGAGGGCGCCGTTGTCTTTGAAAAAAAAAATTGACATCGTTGTTGGGTTGGAACTTTAGGCGGGAAAAAAAAAAGTCTTAATTATGCATGGATTGTGTTGACATTTGTTGTCCGTGCCTCCAATGCTGAACTTGCCAAATATGTGAGCACTGATTTGGCACCGGGTTCACATGTCCACATTACAGACTGTAGAGTTGTAGAGACTACGCATTATTGACTGTCTTATATTCTGTATATAACCAAAGCTAAAACATTTTTCTCAATAAAATTTTGTTTCCTTCATTGCAAAACGTTGTAAAAACTATACGTTTTATTTTATTTTATTAGATGCATCTATTGAATTCGCAAGAAAATAATTGAAATGAAATTGTTCCTAATATACTCTCTTTTTTATTCCTTTTCAATATTATACATTTATTCTTTCTTTTAATGCCTGATTTATCCCAATAATAAATGTTTACAACATTGTTTCCTTAACGTTTTCCTTATCGGAAAACTTCCGCACATTTTGATTATTAAGCGGAACACTTTGCTTATTTTTTTCATTCGCGTGGTGGCCTTCTAGTTAATTATTTCAGTAGTTCGTGGAACACATATACAGGCCTCACGGAACACTAGGGTTCCGTGGAGCACAGTTTGGGAAACACTGGTTTACAATATATAATTTTGGACTTGGCCAAATCACATTTAAAATATCTAACATGTTTTTAATACATGATAAAGATCTGTATTTTCCAATTTAAAAATTTAGTTATTTATGCATATTTACAAAAGATGTTATTGAAAGAAGATTTGTCCCTACTGGCATATACTTTCCAAGCTTTACTTAGCTATACATATGTCACCCTGACGAAAGAAATACGAGTTTTCATAATTTAAATATTCTAAATATAAATTATATTAATCGTTTTATTTTGACAGTTTGTCACAAATTTTAAAACAATATTGACAATGTCTGATACTATTAATTCATTTTTTTACTGTGTATAAAGTTGACTTTCTCCAACCCTCATTCCCTCTGCCCCCCCCCCCCCAATATTTTACAAACATAATGTGAGCACTGGTTCTCGAGAGACTTGTTTAATTATGTAAATTGTGACAGCGACCGATGAATATATTACATTATCAAGTGAAGGCTATGTCATAGAACTAGCAAGAAATGTTGAATTGGTCTTTGCTTTGAGAGGTCATAATAGTTTCAATGATCTATTGACTCACTTGTGACTATTGACCCTTGTGTGACCCTCGTGCAACGGAAACGTGGCCTACAGTCACACTAAGACGTGACTGTCCAGCTATTGACAGACATCGACTGACTAAATGATGATACCTGAACAAGATCACTTGGCGTCCTTCTCTGGGGAGAGACCAGTGCTTCCATTAAATTCATCGATTAAAATAGCTCCCGAGAACTCAAGGTTTTCTCTGACCCCATTATGTCAGAAGTCACAGAAGTAAAATAGCTCTCCAGCGGAGAAAATGTGTGAATGATAACAATTTGCACACCTCCGAAATTGTTATTATTTCGATTATTTGTAGATCTAAATGCAGTGTTATGTTTTGGTTTTTATCCAAAGGAATAATTCTCAGATTAACTGTTTGATTCTGTATTTCAGCTATACTCTACGAGAACTATAAATATCATTATTTACCCACTGACATACGTGTTCCGCAAGATGTCTTGCAACTGTAGAGTCCAGAATTTTAGCGGCTAATGCCAGGGGCGAATCGGCCTTATGGGCATTTGGACAAACGCCTGGTTGGCCGGTACCGAAATGGGCGATGGGCTTATGTCAAAAGGGTCGCTTAACATCGCAGTAAGGCCCTTTATGCACAAAGGATTTTAGACTATT
Source organism: Biomphalaria glabrata (assembly GCF_947242115.1). Taxonomy (NCBI): domain Eukaryota; kingdom Metazoa; phylum Mollusca; class Gastropoda; family Planorbidae; genus Biomphalaria; species Biomphalaria glabrata. The sequence continues at coordinate 37,854,691 of NC_074711.1, forward strand.
TTCTTTACAAATGGGCCCACGAAGTGCGTGATTGGCCTTTGTATTACCTTTTCATTCAATATCTTTACAGACTTTACTGTGCAAAATTAACTTAACACATTATTCGTAACGATGTAATAGCTTATATCCGTATTATTTACTTTAATTAAGCTTCATTCCCTTATAATTATCTCTTGTCATTTATACATAGACCTATGAAGCGATGAACTAACAACGTAAGGCCTCTACTTCATTAAGTCACAGCGCGTTCAAAGGAAACATCAAGGTGCATATATGCATTGAGATAATACAATCCTCCCTACATGTAGAAATACAATAAGTTAAGAAGCCCATGCATGCATGAGTCCAGTTTTCGATGCATTTTCAAACGTAACATATAATGTGGTAGACCCATCATTACTACATGGCAAGCTTTTTGTGGGCCGGATTGTATGGTAATGCCTGAGCCAATTTTAATACCCTGTCCGCCGCATGCTGAGGCGTATTGCAGCGATGCCCAACCGCTTATAGTTTTTATTTCAATACTATTAAAATATGAATTAATTTTTTTAAAAATACTAATGCAACGGATTTTTATCTTTGAAAAAACAACAAAAAAAAAAAAAAAACCGCTGTCTTAGTGCGCTGTCTCAGCACCTTTACAAACATAAACCTTGGCTGCACGGGGTTCACATTTCTCGCTTATGTTAATTTGAGATGTAGGAAAAGATTTTTGATAAAAATAACAAATAGCGACGTGTGTATGTGTCATCCAGAGTAAATGTGTAGCCCACATTTCCCAAAAAAATAATAATTTACTTTTAACGAAATAAGTTTAAAATTTTTATTTTTTTTATTGCTGTTGAATTATAACGTTTCGGGATGTTTATGTCCTCTAATGTGTCTTCGTTGACAGTTATTATTATTACTTTTATTATTATTATTATTATTATTATTATTACAAAAATACTTCGGCTCGCGACTCATTAAAAGAGAAACAAAATTCATTCTAGTCTGTGTGTCCTCTGGTGAATTATTTTGTAATATGGCAGGTCTGCAGCGGTACTGCCCTCTGACAAGTACCTCACAGAAATCTTCTTTAGTTTGCAGGCTTTTTCAGTGTTCGGACCAAATGTATGGATCTCTCTCGGCTTCAGACAACCTGCTTCACAGCATTCAAGAACATTAAAGACCTATCTGTTCAAAACTTCTTTAGATTGGTTTGTCATTTTAACTCTTCTGTTGACGTTATTACAGCGCCTCGAGCCTACATTTTGTTTCTTAACAGCGCTCTATAAATTAAATTATTAGTATTAGTAGTAGTATTAGTAGTAGTAGTAGTATGTTGAGGGCCTCAGTGACACATGAAAGTAGAGTTGTCACCATCCATTCTACTGATATCACAAAATGTAACATGCTTATGATGTGTACTTTTCTTAGCAGTTTGATCTTCAAGCGTATGTTAGGCTGTAAAACAGTGATAGATCTTCATAAGTATTGCGTATTTTCTTATAAAGTAGACAAATGAAACCTAGATCTAATGCCTGAATACTTATTACAGGTGTTTCCTAGGAGTGGACATATTTACTTTGATAGACTCGAGTATCTGTAGCATGGAGGCGCGTAGCTTGCTTTTATTTCATTGTGAGAAGATATTTTGAAGTTTAATCTTCTGTGGAAAGATATGTTTTAATTTCATTTTAACCAATGGTGTGCATGGTATAATTTTGTAGCACACAATCGGGGAGTGGGGGTTATAATCAACTTAATTATGGTGAGGGTGAGCATGAATATTGTTGTGTTTTTGCTTTCTTGCGTGTTTATAGATTTTTTTTTAAAAAAAGGGGGGGGGGTGAAAGATGACTAGTTCGAGTGGAGATAAAAGTATTAATCACTTCGTATGTTTCTTGTTTTTTTTTTCTCTGTCCTCGTTCTTGGTTGTACTTGTAATTTCGTAGAGGCACCAAGCTGTAACTAATATAGTTTGTACTTGTTATTTCATAGAGGCACCAAGCTGTAACTAATATAGTTTGTACTTGTTATTTCATAGAGGCACCAAGCTGTAACTAATATAGTTTGAATCGTTGCCAGATTCCTTTCGGCACTTTTTGTTTTGACTAAACTCTTAACAGTTTCTATATTAGTATGGGTATAATATACATTGGAGAGAGGGGATAAAAAGGAGTGATGAAGCCTAGAAAAAGGCAGTAGATTTTAGAAAGATCTCAGCACTTAACCCTATGAGCAAGGTTCTCACTGGATAAAAACATTCATTCATACAAATATAGTGTGGGAAGGGTGCGTGACTCTCGTGAAGCTCAAACTTGTGGCAGCATGGTGTTTGCTTTGTTGTTTTTTTTGTTTTTTTCAAAGAATAATTGGTATTGGTGGCTGGGGGATATAGCTTGACTTCCGAACCGAGGAATCTCATGTTTGAATTCCGGAAATTTGTATTTCGGAATGTTTAAGACCCGCCACCTTCGCGTCCACCCAACTCAAAGGGGTGTCTGACATTAGTTGGAAAAGTAAAGGCCGTCCTTTGTGGTGCTGGCCACATGACAACTGCGGTCTACCGATTTAACCTTAAATCGCAAGCTCTACTTTACTTTAACTTTTATTATAATTATTATTGGTGGCATTCGAGCTGCATAAGACATTATACATGTTGCATGGACCTTTCCTTCCAAAACAGCAAAATGTATAGATTCTAAATTCTTTACTTAAAATAATGTTATGAGCGTGAGGCCAACACAAATTGACTACGACCCAATAACAGAAATATTCAAAATATGAAAGATGGTTAATAAACTGAAAATAGAAATAATGCCTAATTGAAGTAACCTCTATGTAGTACTGTACTCTTTAGTCGGATGAAAACATCGAATGTATAAACCAGAAATAATAGAAGTGCATAAGTTGTGTACAACACAATACTCTTAATAAATAAGTCATTTTATAGTGTAGATATTTCGTATGTTTGCTTACAACTTTATCAATCGTGTGCCTTTTTTTTTTTTGTCGTGTTTTCCTGGTACCCACCACACTGCCCATCGGTGTCCGGAGGTAAAAGGTGATGCCTGCAAGCGCCCTGCACCTGATGTCAGTTTCCACTCCCCCCCCCCCCTTTCCTTTAGTTCTCCTTACCTCCGGGCGGACGGTGAGCTCAAAGCTATCTTATTTACCTTATCTTCTGGTCCACCACCACCCTGCTTCACCCGGCTCCTGCCCAGCCCCCCCCCTCCCCAAAGCACGCGCCCCTGCAGCCCACACCAATGTCAGTCCGGCTGTGTTTCTCTCCTCCACCAGATCGCTTTCTTACCTTTGTCCTCCTTGACACCCTCTGGTTACCATGGTTACTTATCACCAGTCTACTGCTATCGGGTGATCTCAAGAGTCCCGTTGTGCCATTTTTTTTTTATTTCATTCAACCGGATGGCGTCAACCCTAACCCCCCTCCCCCCTCCTCCAAACCTTTCAGATTGCAACAACATTTGGCTGTCTTTGTCTGAAGATCAGACTTATTGAACCACTCGTTTCCTTTTTTTTTATTATGATTTAACTTTTCCCTCCTTTTCTATCAACTCATTTCCTTCTGGCCCCCACCCGGTTACAACTCCTTCCCCCCCCCCAACTCATGCTTTACTTGTGAGCGACTTCAATCTAAATCGGCAAGATGTCTGCTCAACGGCGCTTTGGTTTTGGAGCTGTTCTTTAACGACATCTTCCTTGCAAATCTCCGTGTCAAGGCTTCCACCGCGGCACCTTGCTCTGCCTTGATCGTTCCCCATTATTTCTCCACTTGCTTTTCCTTCTTCTTCTTCTTCTCTCTCTCTCTCTCTCTCTCTCTCTCTCTCTCTTTATATATATATATACATATTGCAGTCGTACGGTTTGTAGGCGACAAAGCTCGCAACTTCTCTTTGTGATTGAGCCTTATCTCAGGTTTATGTTAGCTTCCAGCGTCTGCTAGTTTATGGTCAATTCAAGTAGCGCATTCTCAAGTCTCGGTTCATTATCATCTGATCCGCGCCTTTGTTGTCGTCTGGGATCTAAGTCACGTGCCAAGTCGCCCATTCGTTACAAACCAATTGAAATCATAAATTGAAAACTATTATTATTATTGAAACAAAATTCATTATTAGTAGTAGTAGTAGTATTGATGCTCAGCTGTTCTTCCCTATTCTAAAACATTTGAAAATCTTCTACAATAAAAATCACTCACTGATCAGTAATTCTCCCAATTACCGTGGACCAATATTACGAAAATTTGTTAATACTAGAAATAATTAATAAACCATTTTCACGATTAAAATCGCAGCTGTTAAATTTACCAAAAACGATTTTTTTTAATCGCAATCTAGACTTATTATGTTTTTGAAAGCCGACAATTAAATGTACAAAAACTATAAATCCTTCCGCTGGAAGCACTGGTGAACACTTTTTTGTTGTTGGTGCGTAATTGTCTTTTGTACCATTTTTTTTTTAAATTTCTACACAGATCTAGAACTTGAATCTCATTCTCCTTTCAATCGAGATAGTTGGCAGAGTGACTATGAGGAATCATTCTCCGATCATTGTGATTATCAAATTTGTTTTTACAAAGAACACCGACCATCTGTGTGGAAGTGTGTGTGGAGACAGTGGCTCAAGTTTGATATGGAAAGACTAATTAATGATAATTCGTGGCATAATTTTAAAAGGACTAGATCTTGACCTACACGCTGCCTCTATTCTAAATCCCAAATTAAAAATTAAAAAAAAATATCACAGTGAATATAAATATATGAAGATAAGAAAGGCTTAGTAAAAGTGAATCAAACCTTTTAAAACAACGAGAACAATTTAAAAACTATTTCAACATAATTATTGCCACAAAGAACAATCATGCTACAAAGGCAGTCACAAGGCAAGAAAATATAAAACATGCTTTTTACAAGTCCTCTGTTCAGGTATCACTTTCGTGGAAATAAATGGATCCTAGTCCCTGGAAAAAAAATACATGGACAAGGTTCTCGAAAACGACTCTAACGATTTACCTAGAAATTTGACAGATGATGTATATCTCTGGGAAAAAATATAAGCTCGTTGGCCACTTGGGAAAACTCTAGTTTGACAGTTATAATTTATCTAAGTATTAAAAAAAATGTAATTTGGCAAGAAGACTAGAAAATCGTTATCTTAAAAAGATTACATCTTCGGATTTTTCTGCATGTAGGCCCGATTCCTTAAAGAGTTTATAAATAATAGATAGGATCATTTTGCGCACCGTCTTCGAAGTCTAGATCTATATAGACCTAGCATTAGAATGTTATAGAGTATTATGCGTTTCCTAAACCAGGATTTTTTTTCTCGGGGAGTCAGAGGGGGGGGGAATAGGACGAATAAAAATGTTCTTTTTAAAACAAAAAAAAAACATTCCTTATATATGAAGGACAACATAATCGCTACTTTATAAGATGTATAAAGTAGGAGTTCTCTTCTTTTTTTTTTTTAAATATATGTAATCTTATATTTTTCATGTTTAAAATTAAGACTTAACAGTCACGTCCAAAATATGGTGGAACATGTAAAAGAAGTTTAGTTTAGATACATACCAGAGAGCTTAGAGCCGAGCCCATACATGTATACGTAGGTTATGTACGTTTTGTTTAGTGTATGTGGATATGTTATATGTATATAAAAAAAATTGAAGCTCTAGGATGTCTTCTATTACTCCTAGGCCTTCTTTCAGCGATCAAATTTTAAGTGTATCATTGGACTCCCGTGTTGACTGCAGTAGCCTACTCTAATATCAGTGACTCTAGTCTTACCCCAGTGTTCCTCTAATAAATTCTAATATCAGTGACTCTTTTATCCCAGTGTTCACGAGACCCTTGTCTTAGATAGTAGACTCAAATCTAACTTATGAGTTGAACATAGGCAGCACTGTCCGACACTGTTAGCATCAAAGGTTTGGAATTTCTAATCCTAACTCACGTCACGTTAGGGTTTTGTTGTTCTTCCTTGTCATACCTGAGGGCGTTTGGGATCTTGGGATGGAGGAAGGTGCTGGTGCTAATTGTTGACATTGCTGGCGAGGAAGCAGGCGAGGGGCAGGAGTGGGAGCGTACTCCCTCCCCCGTTACCCTATGCTAATCATTTACCAGCACGCACTGCTGCAAATGAGGTTGATGTAGGTCACACTCAGATGTCTGCATGGCGTGGAGACTCATCCAAGGTGGAGTCTGGTACAGTCTGGAGGACGATCTGAGATGAATCGGTTGAATTTCTCCAGCTTTGTTTTTTGTTTTGTTAAATATATTTTTTATTATAATTATTTTCTATTTGTTTTCAAAATTTTATTTTCGTGTTTATGTTTTTACAAGTAGCTCATGTTTTATTGTCACAGTTTGAACCACTTTCAATTTAGATCAAGTCATATATGTCAGTTTGGGCTATACGTATGTTGCAATATGGGATATCTCATATATTTCAGCTTGGAGTAGGCCTATATTCCAACAATGGGGTATTTATCCGCTCAGGGGACATTTTGGGTGTGGCCATTTTTGGGTTACGAATACCGTGGAATGAAAAGTTATATAAATGTCAAATTAGTTTAAGAAATCGTAATGTTGTTTTTTTTACAGTTTTCGAGATTTATTGAAATTATGTATATTTATAATTACCATTTTCGACCAGCGTTTTTTTTTAAACAGATAAACATATATGATTGTAAGATTGTAGTTGAACCTCCACAACCAGATTATGATGTATATATTACTTTAGAATGTGATGTTGTAACTTTGCGATTGTCCCCCTTCAAGCCTATGATACATCCATACTTTTAAAAACATTTTAAAATATTTTGTTTCCTAAGACAAGATGTCGATGTGGTAGTGGAATCGTTTGGTTGATGACACTATCTGACCCACACGCTGGGCCAACCCTCGTCAGGGATCGTCTGGAACACTGTTTGTTGTCTGATCCTTAGAAGTGCTACCTCGGGCGTTGATCTGCTGCCTGGTTTCACTACCTCCTCTTGATTCTCGCCCCTTTGCTCGCTCGTACATGTTGACTCCACAATCCTCTTGTGCCCTTTGGCTGTATCGCCATGTGTAGTCTGTGACATGTGATTGATAGGACCCAGTGTGGTGTGTACAATACATGTACTCACTCACTCACTCTATCTTTCTCTCTTTCTCTCTTTCTCTCTCTCTCTCTCTCTGGTCTCTCTCTCTTTTTCTCTCTCTCTCTTTCTCTTTATTTATCCCAATGCTTCCCCTCTTCCATCTCCCCCACCCCAGGTCACAATTCACATGCAGTACTGTCAGAGACAGCATCAGGTAGTTTTGTGAACTTGTGTTTTAGAATACTGGTGTGAAACCCAATAAAAAAATAAAAAAAATCTGGATATTTTAAAATAAACTTTGCGAAACAATTAACTCAACTGTTTTTGTTTAAATCAAAAGTTGTCAAACAGACGCCATAGAAAAAATAAACATAATTAAACAACATGTATACAACCGTTTTTTAAACTAATATTCTTAATACTATTTATAATAATAAGGCTTGTCTTCGACACAACAATCACTTGGCTACGCAGCCCTAACTGTGACCTATTTTGCCACATCCAGGGCAAGCATAATACTAGTGTGCTTGAAATATGTATGTTATTGTATATAGAATAAAATAATTTAAGTCACATAAGAATTGAACAACAACAAAAATAGCCATCTGATCCTCTGCTTTCTCCTCTATACTATTTGAGTGGTTTAAACAATTCGTCCTATTTCTTTGCTTTAGTCTGGAGACGGCTACAGTTTGACCAGTCTCAACACTGAATTGCAACGTTTCTCGTTAATGATAAAAATCAATCAATCAATCAACGTAAGATTGCAAGTCCTTTTTTTTTGTTGTTGTCGACTTTTGTTAACGACGAATTACTGCCTGTACCATGTCAACACAGAGAATACAAAATGATGATATTCTCGTTTAAATTTTTTTAGAAACACCCAGACCTATCTATTGACATTAATTCAGTACCTTTGAAAGTCATAAATCAGTGTTGCTAGGAAGATATACTTTGTTTAGTCGTAATTCAGAAATCTTTCAACTACACACCAGATTACTGTCAAAACTTGGACTCTGCTCTCCCCTCCCAGGCATTACTTCCCCTTGTTTAGTCAGTTCCATCTTTAATCTAAGCCATGCCTTTAAGAGGACTAATTACTTCTTGGAAGAGCCTCCTGACCCCTGTGTTGTTTTCCAACGAAAGAGGTCGTCCAGATTTCTCAGACTGCTGGTGAGCTAGATTGGCTTTTAATGGCCTCCATGAAGTGGTCCAGCACATCTGGGAAAACGTTTTTGATCTGAGCGTGATCAGGACACAAGAGTTCCTTGTAGACATAAACTGTAAGGGGACCTCTGTGGCGGCGCAGCAGGGCGCTTCGATAGGGCGCTTTCAATTCTTAGGACTGTGTGGAGAGATATCAAGTAGAATTTTTTTTCTTGCATTTCAATAAATGCCCTAAGAATATTTTTTTTCTTGCATTTCAATAAATGCACTAAGAATATTTTTTTAGCAAACGAAACGCTACGTTGTTATTTGTTCCGCCTACTTCACTCCCAAAAACAAACATATTCCTCCTCCTCTTCGACATTTTTTTTTTATTATAAAGACATTTCTTTCACATTTTTTTTTATTATAAAGACATTTCTTTCACATTTTTTTTATTATAAAGACATTTCTTTCACATTTTTTTTTATTATAAAGACATTTCTTTCACATTTTTTTTATTATAAAGACATTTCTTTCACATTTTTTTTTATTATAAAAACATTTCTTTCACATTTTTTTTATTATAAAGACATTTCTTTCACATTTTTTTTATTATAAAAACATTTCTTTCACATTTTTTTTTATTATAAAAACATTTCTTTCACATTTTTTTTATTATAAAGACATTTCTTTCACATTTTTTTTTATTATAAAAACATTTCTTTCACATTTTTTTTATTATAAAGACATTTCTTTCACATTTTTTAAATTATAAAGACATTTGTTTCACATTTTTTTATTATAAAAACATTTCTTTCACATTTTTTTTTATTATAAAAACATTTCTTTCACATTTTTTTTATTATAAAGACATTTCTTTCACATTTTTTAAATTATAAAGACATTTGTTTCACATTTTTTTATTATAAAGACATTTCTTTCACTTTTTTTTTTATTATAAAGACATTTCTTTCACATTTTTTTAATTATAAAGACATTTCTTTCACTTTTTTTTATTATAAAGACATTTCTTTCACATTTTTAGCGGCCCCCGAAAGGGGAAAAGACGCTATTAGTTTTGTGCGAAATGTCTGTCCGTCCCGTTTAGATCTCGTAAACTAGAAAAGATATTGAAAATCCGACATCACAATATTTTAAACCATTCAAAGTTGTGATGCAATGGCTACTTTTTTTTTCCGAAAGCGAAAAATCTAATTTTTAAAATCAGTTACGCAAGCAGTTTTTTAAAGAGAAAAAGCTAATTAGTATGCATTATAAGTTAGACCTAAATTAAAAAGAATAGTAATCTTGTAAATGTCATTTTCTTGAACTTTCCTTTTTATTGCGAGAATATACATATTTTTTTTTTTTGGAGCATTCGAATAAGAGTTTGAGCCTTTTCAAAAAATTACATCAATTATAAGACTTCAGTTAGGCCAGGAGAGGCGCGGTAGCTGAGCGGTAAAGCGCTTGGCTTCCGAACCGGGGGCCAAGGGTTCGAATCCTGGTGAAGACTGGGATTTTCTACTTCGGAATCCTTAGGCGCCTCTGAGTCCACCCAGCTCCAATGGGTACCTGATATTAGTTGGGGAAAAGTAAAGGCGGTTGGTCGTTGTGCTGGCTACATGACACCCTCGTTAACATTAGGCCACAAAAACATGAATTTTACATCATCTGCCCTATAGACCACAAACTAGTTAGGCCAGGTTCACATCTAACTTTGCATTCACTTGCACCTATTCTTTGATCAGCTGTACCGTTGGGGCACTACACAAGATCTGTCAACCTTCTTTCTCCATTCTTATTTCTCATTTGTCTTTGATATAATTTCATTTGGATGTTCTTTCTGAAAATATTGAAGCCTGCCTGGGTGGACCACTTCGGGGGCCGATTTTGAGTTTGTGTCTCCACACAAACTGTCTTTGTAATCTTGTTTTTATTATAAAGACATTTCTTTCAAATTTTTTTTTATTATAAAGACATTTCTTTCACTTTTTTTACCTGGCCAACGGACAACGAATCTGTTGTATCGCCATCACTACATCCACTACCTATTATGAGCTTGAGCTCGGAGACTGACATTACTACTATTAAAAAAAAAAAAAAACAACCTCGAACTTCGAGTTCATCAAATAGGTTTAGGGATTTGGGAGGGGGGGGGGCTAAAGCTCATAATCTTCATGTCGCTTTTTTCACCATGAGCCCCCCAAAATACCAATAAAACCATTTCTTTTTCATTTAAAGTTTTTAAAAAATAAATTTAAAAAAAATCATTGAACGATGAAACTCTTATGTAGACTCCATTAAACTGTTAAACTCTATGTAGACTCCATTAAACTGTTAAACTCTATGTAGACTGTATTAAATTATTGAACTTTATGTAGACCAGTGATGCCCAAACTACGGCCCTCGGCCAGATCCGGCCCGCGAAGTGTTTCCATCCGGCCCGTCTAAACCTCGGAACAAAGTGAAGAAATTTCTTAAAAGTTTGAAAAATGTATTTTTCCTACGTTAGGACTCTGTTTTTCTTGGATGGATTTCATTCTAATCTATGGTATTCATATTATTTTTTTTTTAATGAACACGACATTTTTTTTTTTTTTTGGTGACAAGTGTTGACAGTTGTTTTAGGTTCTTGAATAATTCCGCTGCTGTCTTGAGCAAGTTGTGTAATATGTTGTGTGTAACACAGGGAGTCAATTCTGCATCAGTTTTTTGGTAAAGTTCTTTTGATATCAAAGAGAATGGTACGTACCATTTAAATATTTGAGCGTTAATGAAATGAGAGAGTCATAGGAACGAAAACTAGAATGTGAATGTAGAAACTTCGGGAAAAAAGTGAAGATATCTTTGCTTTTGTGGAAAATATGCCAACAAGATTTGTACAGAAATGTGGCTGTTTTTAAAACTTATAACAAAAGTCATTTGCAAATCAAAACATTAAAAAATATGGCGGCATTGTTGGTTTTAACCGCCAAGAAAAAAAGATCGCTAAGCTACGCCTAGTTGAATGAGTAAAGTGACTGACGAGAACAAAGAGACAAGAAATGAGTGAAATGAGTCCAGGGTAAGAACAAGTTACAGAGTTGCTCAAATTATGAGAAATGATGCGTAAAAAAAGTGCTTTCTATCAGTGGTGAAAGAATTAGTCCTGGGTAAAAAAGCAGTTAACGCATCGCAAAACTAAATGACAGAGTAGCAGATTTTGAAATGTTTTCTATTGCCACTGTGGATTACTCCGATAGATCTGCAACTGGAATTGATTGACTTACAAAGCCAGACATCCCTGTTTGAGAAATTTAGAGTGATGCAGACAGTTCATTTCTTCGCCTGATGAAACTTTTCAAATGTCCGAAATGAAGTGTTAAGGACGATCCCAATGTTTACAAGCACTTCATTGAGCAGACAAACCTTTCAGTAGTAAAACGGATGAGACCTATCTTACGTAATCGCCCTACGTGTGTACGTAGGCCTAGTAGTGCTACAGGTTTCTAATAAAACTATTTAAAATGGAATTATTCTCTATTTCATTTTTTTTATCTATTCGATGATGTGGCCCGCGACACGAGTGTCGGAAATGAAAATGGCCCGCCGGGCGAATAAGGTTGGGCATCACTGATGTAGACAATGAAATTCTGTCTAGACTATATTAAATTATTGAACTCTATGTAGACAATGACATTCTGTGTTGACTATATTAAACTCTGTTTCAGCTCTTACTTGTTCAGTATCTCTATTATATTATGAGATTCTTTAATCGAAGTATATAACTCTGGTTTTTATATTTAGTGGTACTTATATCTCATGAACATATAGAGTATTTAATGCACACATTTCACATACACACTAACCTGCGAACACCCACACAAAGGTACACGTACAGATAAACACATAATTTCATTTCTAGCTTTCTCCTTCACACTCCCTTCACGTCTCTCCAACCTTACCCACCCCGCCACACCAACACACACACACACACACACACACACAGCAACATATACTTCTCTAAGACCAAAAAAAAATTTTCATTGGTGCCAGAAGCGTTAGACTGATGTTGTCTGTCTACCTGGTCGCGTCAGTCCCACCTACGGTACTAGCAGACGGCACGTGCTCTGAGGGGATGAGCTTGACCTGCTCTATCGGTGGGTCATGTAGAACAACTGCGGTGTCGTTAGTGAATCGGCTTTCCCGTTGCAGACGATGTCGGAATTTATGCGACATGTACTAAACCAAGAATAAATATCGAGGGAGAATTAATAAATATCACAAAGGTTAAATCTAGAGGAAGGTACCACACCGATCATAGGAAGAAGGAAAGAAACCTAGGGGGACCTCTTGCTAACAAAATTTCGTGATCACCTGTAGCTAGAGGGACAATGCATCTCAAACATGTCAGCCTTACCAGACCTTACATTCAAACACCAGATACACCTTCCCCCCCCACCCCCACCCCGAAAGCAGCCTGCCGAATGATTGTATGCAGAAATGTGCATATTTAATTAATATTAAGTGCACACTTTCAGAAGACTATAAGAACGCGTGTTTCCTATTTTGAGTTCGTTAACTGCGATGGAAAATGGAATGATACTAAAGTGATTCCCTTACTGTTATCGTACATATTTCAAAGAACCTGTTATCTTCCCTTTTAAATCAAGAAATCATCAAAAATGACACTGATATATTATGATTATTAAAAAAAACACCGTGTGTCTATAAATGTGTCCAAAAATATTAATCTCTACAGTATATTTCATTTTTCTCCTTTGATCCACAGCTCTGGACAAGCTGGGCACCAATCACGTAATCAATCTGGGTCTCCAGGTGGAGGTGGTCCAGCCAAACATAGTCTTCGACATTGCCAGCCTGATGCTCTACGGCGCTCACGCCACTCCTGTCCGGCTCAAGATTCTGCTGGACCGACTCTTCTCTGTGCTCCAGCATGAGGAGGTCCTCCAGGTGCTTCACGGCTTCGGCTGGACCTACGAGGACTATGCTAGAGGATATATATTACAGGTCAGTCTCACTCTTTTGAGAGCCTCTGTGCTTATATTTATGAATCTTGTTTTAAAGTGGGTGCAGCTTAATCTTCTCATTTTATAAATTACAGACGTTACTTCAAAAGAGAAGACGATTACGTCCTACGCGTATCCGTGTGTCAATCTAGTCATGCGTGTTAATCATAGACTTAAACTTAGTAATTGATTTTTGCTGGCTGATTCAGGCAACCCGTTCCATGCTTTAATGGCACTAGTGAAAAAGGAGCACGTGTATGAGTTTGTCCTCGCATAAGTTGAACAATAAGAGACACACATTGTCAAAATGCACGAGGAATTTGGCAACCCAAAGAGAGAGGGAGAGAGAGAGACACACACACACACACAGAGTCAAATTGTCATTTCACAAAATGTCATTGCTGATATGTGAGCGATTAAACGCCTTCTGCTTGTGCCATTGTCTGATGCGTCAACAAAAGAGAGTGGTTGTTCTTTGTAGGTCGAACTCTGTGAGACTTGACTTTATAGACTCAGTTCCTCACCTAACGACTATAACCGTATTCCATGTTACATAATGTACTGACGAACTAGTAAGTAGACGAGGAGAATTTAAAAGTAATCATTTTTGTTTTTTGAACACAATACCTCCTTTATACAACTAAGAGAGCGATTAATTTAGTTTTAATAACTAATGAATGCTAGATTATATATATATATAGTTTATCCCGCCCTATTGTCCCCTCCTGACCGAGAAGCCGAAGACATGTCATCTGTTCAAAAAATATTTCCAAGTTCTTTTCCAAATTTACATTATTTTCTCTTTTATACTATGTTCATAATGCTCAGTGCGTGACCTCCGTGATCAACGAGCTAGGAATTCTTCTTCCAACGACATCGGTTGTCAAAATTCTAGGAAAATCCGTTAGAGCTGTTTTCGAGAAATGTGTCCGCCCCACCCACCCATTCTGAAAGTGTGGCTTGAATAGAGGTATTGTAATAGTATAAAACATTTCCAGTATTCCTTTATACTATAACTGTGTTCATACTAAAGGTTATTCACAGTAATCTGATCCTTGATCACGTTTTGGTTTTTACATTTCATTCTACTGGAATTTTCATTGAAGGTGGTAAAACTTTACATAGCTGACGTTTGGTGTATCCGGGGAACAAACTGAAGGATGTGTTGATAAACTAGGTCTTTTTAAAGGTCTATGAAAGATTGCTTGGAATTTTGAGCCAGTGAACAAACAAAAATCCAAGTTCTTCCATTTGTAGCACAAATTAATGTCAACACGAAGGAACCATTAGACTTTGACTTACAAATGTAAAACAGATAGGCAGCTAATTAGCGATAATAAATGCAATTTGATACGAAAATCAACTGCCATGCATTGAAATTTTTGTTAAAAAAAATAGCTTACTTCTATTTTATTTTGTCAGCAACTTTGACGTTCAATTTAGCTCCCCTGTACTAAAATAGTTGGAAAGGGGGGGGGGGGATTACATGGTTTTAAAAGAAGTAAAATTTATCAATGGGCTGCTTCAAGTGCCTTACAGCGAATACCAAAAAGCTTGTTATTTATGGATTTTTATTAATATCCTTTATTGTACTTTGATTGTCATAGAACACTTACACTGATTGGGAGTCCCATCATATGTTTATGTTACAATTCGTTGATCTATTTAACCAAATAATCGTCTCTCAACAAGCTGTACTAGAACCTTCCACTTATACTTATTACAAAACTTCTGCAAGCTCCTTAGGACATTGAAAATTCTTGTGACGATACGAACGTAACCTACCCCGTCATACTTTTGGGGCATCACTGCTGCTTCTATAACGTTCTCAGTCCCAAAAGATGATTTTTACTATTATCATATAACGTTATCATGTTATATATAAACTTGCACATTATCCTACACATTTTCTAACGTACACATAGCTTTCTTTTAAGTTGTGCTCAAGATTGAGAGATACGTGTATATTAGACTATATATTAGACTATATATTAGACTATATTTTAGACTATATATTAGACTATATATTAGACTATATATTAGACTATATATTAGACTATATATTAGACTATATATTAGACTATATTTTAAAACAGCGTTTCCCAAACTTTTGCCTTAACGGAGCACTTCGCACATTCTGGGTATTTACTGGAACAATTTGCTTATTTTTTAGGGAGGTTAGTTCACGTGGGGGGGGGGGGGGAATACTAGATAATTATTCCGTTAGATTTTGAAACACCTATTCAGGTCTCTTGGAACACTAGGGATTCCGCGAAACACAGTTTGGGAAACACTGTCCACATCAACATATACAACATGTCTAGCCTTTTTTGTGTGTGTGTGTAAACTAAATCTTTTCATAACACTTCCTTAAAGTCAAGATGACATGTGCCATTCCCTGTCGGTGTGACGTAATCACCGCCATCTCACTCAGTAAGACCCATACCCTCACCGGGTCACTGTGACCAGATTAATCTTGTATACACAATGAAAAAACAACACAACAAAGTGTCGACTTGAGTTCCCTTTGACTTGACCAGGAATACACAGAACTAATGTGAACTAGATACATGGCCGCAGATAACGAAACACAAGGAGTAATAAGGTCTAGATTTAATTCGTGACACTAATGAATGTTTTAATGTCAAAGCCACGCTCAATAGATATAAGTGTTAGTATAGGTCTAATGTATTCACAACATCAGGCATTAGGAATCGAGGTTATTTATTATATTTTCCTCAATTTTCTATCAAAATTTCCAAGGGCTGTGATCTAAACTATGACATTCCATAATATTTCTGAGAAAGACGGACGTTAGACTGATATAAGTCTAAATCTATGACATTCTAAGACATTGTTAGTTATGACTGACTTCAGGGTTCAGGGTATAAATAATGACATACCATGAGGTTTTAAAGAAAAATTGAGTTAATATATCTAGGTATAACATTCCTAAAGATTTCAAAGAGAAACTGGCGTAAGGACTGTGGTATAAATTATGACATTCCAAAAGAAAGACTGATTCAATGACTGTGTCACTGTGATATAAATTTTGACTTAAGGACTGTGATATAAAATACGAATTTCAAAAAACATTTTTAGGAAGACTGCCTCCAGGACAACGATGTCAAATGTCGGCCATATAAACGACGACATTCCCTTGAGTATAAAAGAGACGGTGATATGACAAAATGTTACCGGTAAGATAAGATTAACCATTACACTGAAGCGCCCCCTAGCGATAAAAGCTTGAAGAAAGACTACACTCCTGTATCCCAGCCATGAAGGGGCGGCTACTGGGTTCGGACAAAGACTGGGAGATAACCGTGGCTAATATCCTTGTTTCCTGACGTGTCACGGACTCATGGGTCTCCTGCAAGATAAACACGTCCCGGCCCACCGCCTGATGGTTAAAGCAGGCCTGCTCACAGCGGCACAGTGCTGTGTGACCTCTGACGTACTCATCTAGATTTAGTCGCGTACCGGTAAAGACGGAACACATCTTTAGTTCCGCGAAGCTCTACACGACAATATCTCAATGTGAGTAGAGACATCCGTAATGTGGCCCACGGTGCCGGAGCTAGATAGAATCACGCCCAGGTGGAAGTGGGAAATTCAATAGGAGAGCTGTGAAAATGTAATCAGTACTTTTTCTTAACTTGCTTTCAATCCTGATACTCCCCCCCCCCCCTTAGCTCCCCCAAGGAATGACATTTTTAAGGGATATACATTTTCAGAACCTTGTTTTGTCTTCTATGAAGTTCACATTCAGATTTGCATCTGTGACGGAAAAACTATAAACGGATTTTTGGTGTATTGAACTTCAAGTTGTCAACTAAATACTATGATAAACTAAACATTAATAGTTTCTCTGTCATTATAAATAGTTTTAAAAAATGGTTCTGAGATCGTTATTAACACCACAATCTAACAACTTAGGTCAACCACTAATCAGTTGTACTGCTAGGTGCGAAATTTCAGATTATTGAAATTGTTGTGTTTCTTGTGGCTTTGACAAAAGTTGTGCTACTAGAGAAAGTGAACAAAAAGTATAGCTCCGCCTCCATTATTTCCCTGTAAATATGTAGCACCAAAGAAATCACAAAAATTTCTTCAACAATCAATGTTCTTTTTCTTCAAATGGAAATGTGTTATCCATTGTCCTAATCACATCCAATTTGTATCCTAGCGTAATCTTTAACCTAATAAATCGTCATTTCATATCTACACAAATCTAGTTCTTGGTTCTAGATTATAACATGTCCATTACATAAATCTGTTTCCTATTCCTATGTACTCAGCACTATTTTAGCTCTAGACCTTAGTTTGAACAGACTCATCAGACTCACATAACCTGCAAATCCCTTCAGCCGGATCTACAACAGTTTGTAATTTTAGTCTCGGAGATATTTTCTAGAACTTCAGGGGGGGCGGCGGTTTAAAACTTGACGTCACATTAGTATCTGCTTTACACTATATGTTCCTGACGAGATTGACGTGTCCACATCTTGCTGTGTAACTCTCAGTGTTAACTCAGGACGTGTTACCATGTTACTAAGTATCTGCTTTAGCCAAGTTCAATATACAAAATAACCTCTAATCTAGACATCCGCACAAAGGGATTGAAAACAAACAGACGAGGAACAGATATACTACTGAGATAGCTCACGTTGTGTATGTATGTATGTATGTATGTATGTATGTATGTATGTATGTATGTATGTATGTATGTATGTATCTATGTATGTTTGTATGTATGAATGTATGTATATGTGTGTGTGTGTGTGTGTGTATGTACGTATGTATGTATGTATGTATGTATGTATGTATGTATGTATGTATGCATATATGTTTGTAAGTATGTTTGTAAGTATGATTGTATGTATGTGTTTATGCATACATGTTTGTAGTATGTTTGTAATAGTTTGTATGTATGAATATCTATGTGTGTGGGGTGTATAGGCCACAGCTACTGTTGATCGCCGTTGACCCATTTATTTCCTAGCAATGCGTTCTCCGAAACAAACCTACAGTGTTCAGTAAAAGTCTACCGGACTCCCTACCTGGGACTCAAATTATGACAATATTGTTGTCAGTATCACAAGGTACAAAGGTAAACGCTGTACTATTGGCTTGGGAACGAAATGGTTTATCCATGTTTCCCCCCTCCTCCCATTAACTTAACATAAGCCACCTAACCAGGTACACCGAGCGCGTGTGTATGTGCGGGTGAGTGGATAGGTAGGTGAGTGGAAAGGTCAAGGGATGCCTGGTCCTAACACCTGGTCCCGTTCAGTCTGTTCACGCTCACCAATGCCGATAACAATATGTAACTATTTCATTCAGAGACTGTCTGCATCCAGTCTTCATGTCAAGTTAAATGATTGTCGTGCTATGACTTAAAACATTATCATTTTGGAGAAAGGTTTTGTCATTTTTCGGAAACCTACTATCATGTTTCGTAAAGCTATTGTCATGTTTTGGAGAATCTGTTGTCACATTTGGGCTAGAGAATTCTATTCTCTTTGAATGCCCCAATTTAATTCACCTCAGACAGTCTCTATTACCAGGGCCTACTCTAACCCAACACGTCCATCACTCTGTATAATCGTCCATCACTCTGTATAATCGCATTGCTGAAAAGCATAAAAAAACAGCACGTTATTTTTCCTTGGCACAAACTGCGAAAGAGCCTACAGCTCAACAGCAAAACATCTGGACATGGGATAGAAATAGTCGTCTAGGAAAGCTATTGTCAGGTTTGCGAAATCCCTTGTCATGTTGTGGAAATCTAGTGTCATGTTGTGGAAATTTAGTGTCATGTTGTGGAAATCTATTGTCATGTTTTGGAAATCTATTGTCATTTTTGGAAAGGTCGTGTGTGGTTTGTGTCAAGTTATTGTCAAGTTTGGGATAAGCCATTTTCGTGTCTTCGGGATAGACATTTCTGGGATCAATTTATGCCACTACCGAAATCATTTACTGTCATTTTCAGGAAAAGCCATTGTCGCATCAATATTAACTTTTATTTTTCATTTGTTTGACAAGTTGATATGCCTGAAAGGCTTTCGATGATAACATTTGCTGAACTGTAGCTATTTAGTAAAACCCTCCTTCTGTCAAATGTACTTAGATTTATGCATTTTGAATACGCTTGGTGTTGATGAATCAACCATGAAGTTCATGTCATTAGTTGGGACTTAATATCCTTTTTGGCTCGTATGTCTGCTTGACATTTTAAAACAGGTGTTCTGTCGTTATTTTAAGATCTCTAAGCCCAAAACCAAAATTGCTGACTCCCTGGTCAGGTATTTCACCATGACCTTTGACCGCTCTGGTCTGCACAATAATCTCGATGGTGTGAAGAAAATAAAGGACCACGTTTTGTCGCCAACAAGACGTGGACATTTAAAGTTAACTCCTTCGAAGGTGACCAGATGCCGACTCCCTGTAACGTCCGGTAAACAAGGGAAACAAACATTTCTTTCTAAATGCGCGAATATTTTGTGCTCTCTCCTGGCCCTTCCTCACCCGCATTTGTCCGCTGTCAGGCACCGCTGGACCCGAGGCACTGACTCCTGATGAGAAACACATGCTGGAAACAGTCAAGAACGACACTCCACATAAAGGGAGGTGGGTGGGGGGAGGTGTAGGATGAGGGGAAAGCGTGGGGGCGAGAGGGGGGGGGGCTTATATATGACGGAAACCGCGGCAAGGACGCATGTGTGTAAGATTGAAAGATTTCTGTGAGGAGGTGAAAGAGAGGATGGAGGTGGAGGGAGGGGGGAGAAAGACGTAGAGCTGTGTGTAGATAGATGTGCAACTTTCTTGAAGCTGCTCAGATGCAGAATGCTGCCTGGGACATGTGACGAGTCCCATGCTAATAGCAGTTTGAGAAAAAAGGCGGAAATGGCCATTTGTATAGCTTGAGCTGAAGTTCAAATGACATTCTGTTATTTGGACAACAATTGTGTGCTATAGTCTAAGCCCTAAGCTTATGTGAATGTAAATTAATTTAATTAATGGTCAATTGTAGGTCTTCATAAAGTCACATATAATTTTAAAATCTTCGGACAAGACAAAATAATAATTATTATTATTAAATCTCATGACTATATGATGAAGGTCAAAGCACACCCATTACTGATATCTTTAATAGAAGAAAACTAGTTCCAAGCAAAGCGACCTGTATTGAAGTGACGTGTATTGCTTCTCTAACATTGGTTCCATCAGTCATAGGACAAGTCGTCCATTACCTTACGTGCTGTCCTATATTCTTGCTCCTCTTAACGAACGAATAGGAAACCTTCAAACCTATTCCAGTCCATCAATCGTTCATGTCTTCTAACAGTTCGTTAGCTCAACATTCTAGTGAAGCCAAGAAGATATGTTTAAAAATATATAAGATAAGAAGATAATAAGACTAGCACAACATTAGTATATAACAACCATCCGTTTATGTTAAAATACTACACACGGGAAACTTTAAAATTTCGTTTCATCATAACGGTCCACATAGTAATATAAAATCCGCTAAAACTAACAATACGGATAGACCTAGTAACCACTAAAGTAACAATACACAAAACTACTTTCAACAAGGGCAAGTTAAACGACACCATTTAAAACACTAACATTGGAAGAGATAATTTGGCGACACTATCGCATTGTTAAGTTAGCCGTAGGTTGATTTACAATAATTGGTTTTGAATACTTTCAGCTCTACAGAGAACTACAGTAATTGTAATCTTATACATTGAAAGTATTGAAAGCTACTTGCTCTCCCAATATATATCTCACATCCTAATGCAATGCAATTTAACACTTTCTCAATTTTGGGTTACGCCTTGCCCCTTGGCTTAATACTTATTCGTAGTTTCCACCACCAGGTCTCTGTGTCAACTACTAACAACTATTTGTTACTCCCCCTTGAACTTACTTCCCCTTCCACCCCGCCCCTGCATCCATCGTCTTTGTCTTCAGTTTCTTCCATCAGGTCATCCAAATGTCTCGCCCTGTCTTAAGTTCCAGCACCCTCTTTCATGTCTCCCTGGCATTTACTGACACATTTGTTTGGACTGGCCGTGCGGGTGAGTGGTGGTGGCAGACAGTACTCACACCTCATTAACCTGATGGACTCTGGTCAGTGGTGCAAGCTTTCTAAGACGCTGTTGGGTTGTAAAAGTTACAATTACTAAAAAAAAAAAAAAAAAAACCACTCAAAATAGAGTCATTGAGTATGCTGTTTGACTTGAACTGGACCTTTAAAAGTGTGACTGAAGAAATGTCTAGAAAAGATTTGGGAAAATATGAGACAAACCGTGCATAGTTCTGTAGTGAAAGGAATAATATAAACCACAATTGGTTCTTATTTTCTTTTATGCTACGTAATAATCTTGTAAAATGAAGTACAACTTTTAAACGATTTAATGAATGACTTAATGAATAGAGCAACAATCACTGTCACTATAACCTTGCAATAGTAGACAAAAAATCAAGGGATCTTCCATAGGAATGTGAGGCGTACGGCTAAGTGGTTAACTCCCTTGGCTGCCTAACAAGAGACCTCTTCTATCCCATTTTTATGAAGGGTTCAGACAAAGGAATCCTATATCTGAGATGAACTGCGCAGTGGTTTCCAGATCTGGCAGTTCTTCATATAGTTTTTTAGCGGCCCCCGAAAGGGGAAAAGACGCTATTAGTTTTGTGCGAAATGTCTGTCCGTCCGTCCCGTTTAGATCTCGTAAACTAGAAGAGATATTGAAAATCCGACTTCACAATATTTTAGACCATTCAAAGTTCTGATGCAAAGGCTACTTTTTTTTTTCCTGAAAGCGAAAATTCTAATTTTTAAAAATCAATTATGCAAGAAGTTTTTTATAAGAAAAAGCTAATTAGTATGCATTATATGTTACACCTAATTTAAGACGAATAGTAATCTTATAAACATCATTTTCGTGACCATTTTTCTATAGTACAAATATTTTTTGAGAATTCGAAAATGAGATTGAGCTTTTTCAAAGAAATTAACTTATTTAGTTCGAACCGAGGGTCCCGGGTTCGAATCCTGGTGAAGACTGGGATTTTCAACTTCTGAGTCTACCCAGCTCTAATGGGAACCTGACATTAGTTGGGGAAAAGCAAAGGCGGTTGGTCGTTGTGCTGGCTACATGACACCCTCGTTAACCGTAGGCCACAACGACAGATGAACTTTACATCATCTGCCCTATAGACCACAAACTAGTTAGGCCAGGTTCACATCTAACTTTACATTCACTTTCACGTATCCTTTGATCTGCGGGACGGTTGGGGCACTACACAAGATCTGTTAACCTTCTTTCTCCATTCTTATCTCTCATTTGTCTTTGATATAATTTCATTCGGATGTTCTTTCTGAAAATATTGAAGCCTACCTGGGTGGACCACTGGTCGTGCGGTTTGCGCGCTGGACTGTCGTTTGGATTTATCGACGATCGAAGGTTCAAACCCTGCCTGCTCCCATGCCCCGTCGTCCTGCGGGAGGTTTGGACTAGGAAGTAAACTATCTTCAACTCTGAAGGATTATCCGAATTATGTAAAACATTTTACTTCGGGGGCCGATTTTGAGTTTGTGTTTCCACACAAACTGTCTTTTGTAACCTTGTTTTTTTTATATTAGGGTTTTGGTGCCACTGTCTTTTTCGGTTGTGTCTGGGCTCAGATCGCGATGTTTTTGATTGAGCTTTGACTTGATCTTTGTTTGCTGAGCGCTCAATGGCATCACGGAAACCTTCTCACAGTTAGTACTCCCCAACATTGGCCAAGAGCGCAATAGAACTCTACTAGAAGTAGGGATGAAGCGCTACACAAAATAGGAGCCACCTTTAGTAATTGTCTAGAAAGACAATGGATGAATCACTGGTTTTGGCCTTTTTTGTGTCGGGCAGAGTTAGGTGAGGCTAAACAAGCCGATTCTTGAGTTTGCCACAGTTCGTGCATGTGAGTGCACCTGTTTCAGGGCTATCTAATAGGGAAACATTAACAAAATATTCCAATCCATCAATTGTTCATGTCTTCAAGCAGTTCATTAATTCAACATTCTAGTCAAGTAAAATAAGACACATTCTTTCATCTTCAATGAATAGGTAACAGTCTCCACAACATTAACATTACAAAAATGATCAGTTTAGATTAAAAACATAACAACACTAGTATCAACGTTAATTGCAAATACAATTCGTTCTGGTAAAATGTTTCCCACTTTTCATTGCAAGATATTTCGTTGGAATTGAACGTTGAATGTTTCTTACTTTAGTGTCTAAATGTTGACAACGACATTCTTCTCATTGCAGGACAGCTCAGGTCGTGTTCTGGACAAATGGTGTGTCGCTACACGAGAAGAAGAGATGGTGGTGCTGCAACAGTTTCTCCGGTTTGGGGAAACGAAAGCCATCGCCCAGGAGATCATTCTCCAAGACACTAAAGATAGGCACGAGGTTCTTGTCAAACAGAGCACACGAGCCGAGTCAGACATTAAAAAATTCATTGAGCGCAGCAACTTATCCATGCAATCGTACATCAAGTCGTATGAATCCACACGACAGCTGTTCGGATCCAGACCGGTTCCGTTTATCCCTCCACCTGGCACCAGAATAATGACCACGCCTCTTATTTCTCCAAGTTATACGCCGACGCGAGATTCCAGAAGTCTCACCCTACCTCAGACACCGACCACCTCCTCCACTCCTCTGGTCACTCCACCTGTCAGCAGGATTCAAATCATGCAGCCTTTTGATGCTCGAAAAGAGCACCCCAGTCCTTCCATCAGCCTTAGCCCAGGTAGCTTGGAGAAAAGCGTGGTGACTGTAGCTGCTCTACCTGCTAGAAGATCCCCTGTCTGTGACAGCCCTAAAAACCTAAGCACAACTCCGTCAACGATCTCCTCCACCGCTGCTTCGCCTTCACACCAACTGATTCAACCTCAACAGCTGCAGCAACAGTTACAACAGCAGCAGTTACAACAACAGCAGCAGTTACAGCAACAGTTGCAACAACAGCAGTTACAACAGCAACAATTACAACAACAGCAGCAACAACAACAGCTTGGAGGTTTGGACGAAGTTGATGGGAGCGACTCTGGCTCCGAAGACAATGATGAGATCCTTGATTATTCCAACAAAGACAACCCGGACTCACCGTCGGACCCAGACAAAAAGAACAAACAGCACATGAGAAAATCCTCCAATCCTATTAAGCGTCAGTGGACGCCGTCTGCCAACTTCGGCAGCACTTTCGTCGGGCCCAACGGAAAAAAGAGAGTTCTGTGCACAGCCTGTAATAAAACTTTCTGTGATAAAGGCGCACTCAAAATACATTACAGCGCCGTGCATTTAAAAGAAATGCACAAGTGCACAGTTGAAGGATGCAATATGATGTTCAGTTCCCGGCGAAGCAGAAATCGCCATAGCGCAAATCCAAATCCTAAACTACACATGCCACAGAAACGTAAAGATGATCTTGATCAATCAGACGAGATGGATCTCTCGTCTAACAACGGCAGCGAGAGGCTTACCCCTGTTGTTTCTACCCCAGCCCTGGTGGTCCCTAACACAACACCCATACTCACAAACCCAGCCCAAATCATACCCATCATGGAGTCCCCACGCATCCCGAGACCAGAGTCCAACTTCTTCATAGAAATGTCCGCACAATTTCCGTTCATGACTCCACCAGAAAAACGCATCAAGCTTGAAGACGATCTGCCGACAGACTTAAGTAAAGTCAGCAGGGCGCTAACTCCTGACGATGAACCATGCGACCTCAGCAAAAAATACGACGGCGAACTGAAATTAGAAATAGATCTGGACGCAGCTAGTGACGAGCGCGAAGATCTCAAAAATGACGACGAAGTAGATTCCGAAGGTTCTGGTGCCCGCAACGATATTAACTTAAGAGGAGGAAAGCGAAGGAAAAATGCAATCCCAACTCGCTGTGCACAAAACGCGGAACAACATGCAGGAAGCGACGATAATGACGAGAAAGAGGCCAAATATGGCCACCCTCCAAAAATTATCTACACCATTGGGAAAGTTGTAGATATCAAGCAGACCAACCACAGCTCTTACAGCAATGCTGACAGCCAATGCAAGACATTTGCTGACATTAAACACCAGACCAATGAAGACGTTTCCATTAACTTGGATAACATGATCTGTCACGACAAAAACCAGGAGGGCAACGGAGCAAAGCATTTTCCTAAAATTGCTTCTTTGTTGTGGTCGGGAGGCGTTAATGCGGAGGCATCAAATCACCAGGACACTCTGGAAGATGATGAAGAAATAAAAGGTGGCGTCAAAACTAAGTCTCCTAAAGAAGACAACGAATTAGCGGAAGAGAAGAAAAACGACTCCGAAGATAATGACGAGGATGAAGACGACGCTTCAGGCAGAGAAAGCTCGGAAGAATATATGGACTCGCTTCAGGATTATCCCTCAGAACTTTACCTTGATAAAGAGAACCCTTTAAAGTGTAAACTTTGCGGGAAAGTCTTCCAGAATACTTTCACTGTGAAAATACACTTCCAGAACGTGCATCTGAAGCTGATGCATTCGTGTACAGTGGATGGCTGTCTTGCCACTTTTCCTTCCAAAAGAAGCCGAGACCGACATAGCGCTAATGTTAATCTTCACCGAAGACTGCTCTCGGGTGATGGGGCTTCTGAGGAGGAGATGGACGACGCCCTAAGGGGCAACATCCTCGCCAAACTGTACGGCCGCGATTTGGTTGGTACCTGTGCATCTCCCGTAAGAAAATCTGTGAATGGAGACGGTGAACAAAACATCGCCAACAACAACAACAATAACAATGAGCAGGACGCGCCGAAGATCTCAGCTGTGCCAACCAGTGAACCGCTGAAGATTACTATCCAGCACGCCCTGAACGGTCATATCAGTAAGCCTGGCTCGGCAGGGTCAGAAGCCCTTTCAGACAGCGAGGGCAGTGAGGCCGCCGAGAAAGACATCCACGACTTTGTAGACAATGAGACACACAAGACCCCTTGTTCCGTGTGTGGAGAAAAATTCAGCACCCCTCTGGTCTTGCAGGAACACGTAGCACTTTCTCACCCTGATCTGAATCTCATGACCTTCGACCCGATGGTCTTACGAAAGTCTGTATCTCCCAGAAGAAACCGAAGCCGTCAGAAGGTTCGAAATGGAATGATAACCCGTAAATCTTCAGCGTGCTAAGGTATTTCATGTACCTGACATATGCTAAGATGCCTTTAAAGAGTGTCTCAAAACTTAAAGGAACTTACATATACATTCTAGGACACATTTATGAACTCTACCATTGCTTCAGTATTTTGAAAGAACTCACAAGCTGTTCAATAGACGGAAATGGATTATAAAATCACTCTCAGTTCTTTGACCTTTTTTACACATGTAATTATGTTACAACTCATCTGTATGCATTATAGTTGTTTATTTATGTTACTTAAAAAGCAATTTTGTTATTTAGCCTAAACTAAATGCATGTCCCTTTCGTTCCTATGCAAATGCAATTTTCCTTTTCAGAACAGTCAATGTTCTGATGGCCCACAGATCGAACAGTCAGTCAAACGTAAAATTTATATTAAAAAAAAAAACATTTGTAAAATATTTATCAATGAATGCTATTTTCAAATGTATAGATATGTGTCTCAGATATGTTTAGACTTATGTGCACTACAAAGATCATCAAGATGTTTCAATGTAGCTTTACAGTACAGATAAAGTCTCCGGACACAATGTCTTTCGCCCACAACTCGAACAGCTTAAAACGTTTTTTCAAATATATATTTTTTTTTAATAACTGAAATACAAAGTTTAATGCCATCTCTCAAATCTAGTTTCTTTCTGTGGGCCATAAAAAACTATTTGTTTATTTCAAATGCAGGGATAATTATATGTTTTGAAAATATGTTTATAGTAGTATGCAAATTGATTTCTATTGACTTATTTTGCAAACAATTAACACAAAAGTGCTTCATTTATTAGCTCCCTTTCCTTGTTACAATTTTGCCTTAGTCAATGGGAATTTTTTTTTCAATACCATAATGTATGCATATCTAAGTGACCTATTTTACTTTTTATTTTTTTTTTACACCTATTTATGTAAGTATGTATTATAATTTCATGTACATTACTATTTTTAAGGCTGATTCAATTTTTATATATCATTTTTATTACTGATGTATATAAGAAAAAGAATATTATTTCATGAAATTTCAAACTTTAAAATTGTGAAAAAAAAAATCGATGGCAATAACTGCAGATCATAAAATTATAAATAATAACCGTAGTTTCACAAAGCAATAATTGTTTTCATTAATAACTCAAACAGAAGCTCTTATACCTAGCTATGAAAATTGAATAGTTGGCAGTATCAACGGATGCTCAGCTGCAATGTCCAACTTTTAGTATTAATTGTTAAAAGATTAGGTGCCAATGTTATTTGGGGAGCTTAGTAGTGTGACATGTAGTCTACGTATAAGCTAAGTATTAGTGATGGTCGCGGAAGTGTCACCAGGTTGTCCCCCCATTGTGTCCAGGCCCATTTACGAAGGACAGCATCTAAAAAAAACAAAAAAACAACAATCAGAACTGAATGTCTCTAAGAGCAATGTACCTCGCCCCCTCTCTCATTGCCTCATATCGTGTCTGTTGGGGCCCTATCTCAATACTTGATAGAATAGGACTAAATGTATCTGTTGTATCCAATTCTTCCATCGTAGTTACTGAGCTAGAACAAAGTAGTGCACTACATTTGTCTCCACAATTTTAGAAAGTTGTTACATTCAAAGAGCTCTGTGTGAAAATGTGTACATACAAATGTGTACAAAATCAGTGGTGTGTGAACATAAGCTCCGAATCTTAATAACCTGTACATAATCCAATGAATCACTTTGAATCACTCTGTATCATAACCCTCACGATTGTATGTAAAACGCTATACAAACTGCTCTAAGCATGTTTATCTATCAACACTTTCAATTTATGTTGTTCTGTAACCTCTAAACTAGTCAAAGTTTAAAAAAAAAATGGTTAACACCTTTTCAGTATTACAGTCATGTGTTCTTTATTCTGTTCCTATGCATGCCTTTATAGCCTATATTCTACCTAGCTAGATCTTAATGCTGCAAGTTTTATATCCGATATTATTTTGCCTTCCTTTATTTTTCAGACTATAAAAAAAAATATTATTTATAAAATGTATGTGTACATAAAAAGATCATATTTATTAATTTATTCTTTTTTTTTTTTTGTTTGGTTGGTACTACATTTTATTTTGCGTGCTCAAATTCAGTATTAAACAATTCTAGAACTTTTTAGTCCTTTATGTCACAAGGAACTCAGGAAATCAAAATATACCATTTATCTCTGGTGACTTTTTTTTTTCACGCTTAGTATGTTGTTAGTTTGTGTGGAAGTTTATTTGAAATAAATATCTCCTTAGAAGTGTGTGTGTGTTATTTGTTTCTCACTCTAGGCCTATATATGTTCTAGAAAAAAAACAGATGTGATGGGTGGGTGAGGACGGGGATAGTTTTCTGCTGATCGGGTCAAAATCATTTGGTACTCTCTGTGGCCTGTGGTAATTATATGTGGTCAGTGGTAATTATCTGTGACCAGTACTATCACATGTCGTCAATACTTTTTGTTTTCTCAATTAATTCAATTAACTTATGAAAGAAGAGGTTCTCAAACTTTTGTTTCAAATAAACACTCAGACAGGATTAAGGAGGATTAGCCCAATGCAAACTTAGAAAATACAATGCTTGGATTATGCTTGTGTGTGTTTCTGTCAAAGTGTATGCTATGTAAATGCGTATGTTTAGTCAATGTCTATGTCAATATGTTTGCTGTGTGTGCCAAGAAGAAGGCTTGGTTAGGAAAATCTCCATCTAATTGTCTTTTTTTTCGTCTTGATTCTGTAGAGATATGTAGGTTAGTTTTTGTGTTATTCCAATTGTCACAACTGTGTCACAGCTGGTAGACTTTAAAGTCAGCTGGTAATTTGATTGCGATTACATTAAACCTCTTTAATCTCAGTTGTTGTTTTTTAAATAACAAAATGTAGTTTCACTGATTAGCTAATTATTTCTCCTGTACATCTACAGTCCGATCTCAATCCTCTAGGTGTTGAGCTACTGCAGAGCGAGATTGAATTCCAAATAAAACATAGAAGTCTTAGGTCATTTTAAAAAAACTCAGTTAACTAAAATGACATTATGTTTGAGATTCACTACGAACTTCTATTATCTCATTGTTCTAGTTTTCAAGTCAGAGCTCAGTGACATCTCGGTGATAATGACGTTAAATCTTAAAGGGCCGGACGTTGCTATAGCAAAAAGTACTGACTCAACATGTGACTTTAAAGAGCTATTCGTAACTGCAGATATAAAAGAAATACACTTTTAAAAAAAAATAAGATTTGAATAAAATATAAATCTAGATCTAAATTCTTATAGGTTAAAAACAATTTTTTTTAAATAATAATATTTGATATGTTCCTTTTTTACTTTATGCACAATTTAGTTGAACCTTTTTTTTATTATTATTATTTTGGGGGATTAAAAGAAAACACCAAATTGTTCTTTCTCATCTTGGATGATCTAAAAAAAAACGTATCTGCTCTAGTAAGTTAAATAAAGGGAACTATTTCTATTTTCATTATTTTCTAGCTAAAAGTGTCATTGTTGGCTGTTAGCTACAATTACCGCTTCATTTTTTTTTTTTCACCAAAATTGTTAGACTAGATCTATGTTTACTTTAGATTTTTACTGATTTTTAAACCATAAGCAATTCTTGTAAATTATAATTTTGTTGCAATTTTCCGTCTATGGGTGCTAATTTTATGAATAAAATCGCCTTTTTGTACTTTATTTACATTCATTTGTTTACCCTTTTAAAAAAAATGTATTTATGTCTGGTGTATGTAAATGAATTACGATGAGTATTTAATGATTAATGAATATTTTTTATACCCATATATTTAGTTGCGTCATTTTGCTAACAATTGTATTAATTTCATTTACATTGTTTCATAAATGTGTTTCATTTTGTTCAAACTTACAAATAGAGCCCAAAAAAGAAAGGATTAAAGTAACCAACTTTTTGGAGAAAGTTTTTATGAACACAATAGTTTCAATGTACCACTGAACTAAACCACTGTGACTATTGGTGGTGGTTTAGAATGGACAATTATTTCCAATTTAAATAAGTCTTATGCTATTGTTTAGTTGGTCTCAATAAATGTTCCGACTACCATCGACATGCCAACCATTCCAAAAACCTAAAGCACCATCAATTTATTATAGTATTGATCAAAGAGCATTGTTGTATTAATACGCTAGGTATAACTTGATGTCACAGTCAGAGATGTTGCTAACAGATTATATTCTATTTTGTCTACACTAGTCAGCAAAGAGACAACTAGTCCTGCAATGTTGCCACTGATGTGGCCGTCATTATCAAAACAAAACATATCTCATGTTCAATCTGTTCTCATGCCAACTTTAAAATCACGAGTTTGTTGCATTGCAGTTAGTCTTCCTTAGCATCACTTGTATATAAACCCTCTGAATGGAAGAGTCTCAATGCCCTGTCGTGTACAAACTTTGTCTGTTCTATTATGATGATATTATGGACGTTTTAATTCCTACTTCCACGCCACTTTATTTTATCAAAGACCTTCATCTTGGTAAATGCACAAATTGTTTTAATTGCTTTAACTGGACGTTATACAGCTCCCAATACATGGGGGGGGGGGACATCACTATCCCCTATACCCCCGCCCCAAAATGCAACAAATTTGTTTCGCCATCAATAGAATATACTCCTGACTTAATCTACACATTTTATTGATGAGAATAACAACCAATTTTGTGTTATGAATAAGTTTATTTTATTTGTAACTTAAGTAAATCTGAATAGCGATATTCATTCGGAAGTTTTGAAGTGTAATATTGGCAGGTCCGAAGTACAATTAATAATAGCCTTCATCCTTGCTCTCTAAACAAACATTACAATGTATTGTATATGTCATGTCTAATTGTATAACTACATTTACCTGGTTCATTCGACAACGTTGCTCGACTCCTATCATACAAAATGTGTATACAAAATCATGTGTAGAAAAAAAGCCTCCTTACGGAATCATTACCTAAAGTATTATTTCACCTGTGTTTTTACTTACTATACAATTGTGTTTTATAAACTCCACAGATTTTCACTTTAAAAATATAATGATTGTCCTCCACAAATCTTTTATGTTGACTTATAGTATTATAAAGCTGATGCAATAGAGTATTATAAAGCTGATGCAATATTTCAAATGTTTAATTTGTTTGTCTTTTTTTATTTTTTATTAAATATATTTTTGTTTTCTTTTATACAAATGAAATATTTTCAGTTTGAAGTCAATAGGCTAAGCCTTGCAAAAGCATTTAGAAACCAATGTAATGTATAGCCTAAATAAAATTGTTTATAGCATAATTTCATTCATCTTATTTTGTTTCTTTGTTGTACATGTTGTATTTGAATTAATTTATAAGAATATGGTAATGATTACGCAGAGATACTAATATAAATCTAGACAAATCTTAAGATCATGAAGAAAAACAGACTAACAAACTTACAGATCTAGATTGACGACTTACAGACATAAAAGACCTACAACTAAAACTAGTAAACATTAAGACATAGAATTAAGATTAGCAGACATAAAGACCTAGAACCAATGCAGAAAAAAAAAGTCCAAGAACGAAGACTAACAAACAGTAACTCCCAGAACTTTGACCAGGCCCGCCTTAGGCATAAGCAAACTAAATAGCCGCCTAGGGCCTCCAAATGGTAGGGGCCTCGCACAAAACTAAAAAAAAAAAAAATTAGAGAAAAAATGGCGAAACTAAGATCAGATCGAAGACATAGTAGAGCGCAATGACTCTCTGTTGACTGGTCTGTTTCTACTACGGAAATGCGATATATGTATTTCAGTTATTTGTCGATTTAAACATAGGCGGGCACGTTTTTTTATAAATTGCACAATTTTTTTTCCTTGTTTAATTTGGGGCCACCAAATTTACTTCTCCTCCAATTATCCAAGGCCGGCCCTGCTTAGAATACCACAAAGTCTAAAAGCCAAGACTAACAGACATCAAGTGTTAGAACGAAGATTAACATACAAAAAGTCCAAGAACTAAGACGAACAGACATAAAGTCCTAGAACTAAGACGAACAGACATAAAGTCCTAGAACTAAGACGAACAGACATAAAGTCCTAGAACTAAGACGAACAGACATAAAGTCCTAGAACTAAGACGAACAGACATAAAGTCCTAGCAATAACACGAACAGACATAAAGTCCTAGAACAAAACATAGTGCATGCCTATAACGTCGCAATCAAATTACCAGCTGACTTTAAAGTCTACCAGCTGCGACACAGTTGTGACAATTGGAATTCTCTTAATGAATCTCACCCCAATCCCCTCCCCTCCCCTTGTGTTTCTCCTGTCACCACTAAAAATTTGATAAGCCCCGGCTAGGTGGAGGTGAGACACGTCCGTACGTGACATTGGATGAAGCCCCGGTCACGTCATGTGACCGAGCCCACGGCCCAGGGGCCATCAATAATGAAAAGCTTCATTCCCAAACTAGGTGGTCATCCCAGCAGAACACAATGCCAATCAAACGTATGACACAGTCCTGCATTTGTCAAGTAACCTAACAGAAGTCATGGGCTAGCAAAGTTAATGTCATATTGAGAAAGTGAGAGAGAGAGAGAGAGAGAATAAGTAAAATAATGTTTCGAAGGACCAAAGTCGGGAAGCTATTGTTTGCTTGTTTGTTTAACACGTGAGTTGTTCTACAGTCGGAAACTAAATGTATGAAGTCTCAATAGCTATCAGTGGCGTAGTTAGGAATTTTGGGACCCGGGGCTTGACCTCTAAAGGGGCCCCTGCATTTTGACATGTGACATCATGAGATAAGATAATGGCGTAATATTTACTGTAAAAACAAATTTCGGTCACTCCTTTTGGGTAGCCATGGACGATTTTCAAATTTATACACCCTCCACGCCACTGATAGCTACTTTTTAAATATTCGACTTTATAATTTGATAATTGGCCCCAAAACTGCAATCTTTATAAGATATTTGTCTTAATAACTATAACTTT
This sequence comes from Biomphalaria glabrata, assembly GCF_947242115.1. NCBI lineage: Eukaryota > Metazoa > Mollusca > Gastropoda > Planorbidae > Biomphalaria > Biomphalaria glabrata. The sequence continues at coordinate 37,888,138 of NC_074711.1, forward strand.
ATATTTCACCCCAAAGCCACAGTTATATTTGACTCAATATCTACAATTTTAATATTTGACTCAATAACAACTATCTTGAGATTCGACCTATTAGCTACAGTTTGAATATGAAAATTCTATATTTCACTCAATTGTTAGAATTTTGAGATTCGTTTCAATGGCTACTATTTTTGTTATTTTACTCTATAGCAACAGTTGTTATATATTAAAAACTAATTATTTTATAAATCATTCATTTTGAAATTACTTCGATTAGTAATTTGCTTTAATCGATGATTGTGCCTCGTTTTAAAACGAGGTTGTTGTGACATGTATTTAATTAAAGAACACAAAATGAACTAACTAGTGCACTCTTCAAAAAAATAAAAAATATTGCCTTAGAGAGCTAACATTTCAATTATTTCGTAAAGTTTAAAAAAAAAACATGGCGGAATACTTAAAACCTAAGGAGTTGGGAGGAGAAGGGGAGAGGTGAGGGACCTTTTAATTGTAAGATTTTATTTCTTTTTTTTTTTTTGAAACAGGTGTTTGCATAGAAACAAAGTTGAGTACAATTTGATTTCACGGGATGTCCTATTCCTATTAACTTATTAGGCAGCAATTATTTCACTGAAGTAATAAACATTTCTCGTTATGCTTAAATACCTGTTGAGAGAAAATGTACATGATGCAAATAGTCGGGGGGGGGGGGGGTAGGTCAATGTCAATATGTAGTTTGAAGTCTTCAAGGTCTCAATAGTTCAGTCAATAAATCATCTGGGTAATCGAACTGAAATTCAAATTATTCAATAAAGAACTTTCGTTTACTTCGGTAGGAACAAAAAAAAACCACCTCATATATAGGTTCTACTCTCTCTCTCTCTCTCTCTCTCTCTCTCTCTCTCTCTAGTCTCATTGTTGTATATTTAGTATTATTTACATATAATATTGTTAACAAAGTAATAACATGAGACTGAAGTTGGAGGAAGATTGTATTCTGTGTTGGACAAATTATAACCTTATAGACCAAATCTTTAGATTTCTTGCCTAGATTTATCTGAATGTGGCATACATACCGGAAGTATTTAAGACCGGAAGCAAACAAAAAAAAGTGCAGCAAAGACAAGATAGCAGACGAACACAAATTGGAGCTGTTAGAAAGGGCTGGGTGTTAGGAACAGAAAGGGGGGGGGGCAAAGTTTCACAGTTTTGTTTTTTTTTAATTGGGCTTTTTTTTTCCACTTCTAAAAGTAAGAACGTGTAAACTGGTGCCGAGAACAATTAATAATCCTATCTTTTGAGCGATCTTTAAAAAAACAACAGCAGAAAACAATTAAAACTTAAAAGAGAGAACTCGGCTACAGTGAGAAACTAATGTGTTTATTTTGTTGGTTGCCTACTAAAAAGATCTACTTACAAACAAGGTGGCGGGTCACTTCTCACTCACTACTGTAGTGATATTTAGATCTGCGATCCTGTATTACAAATTGCTTGTCAACGGACATGAGTGTTCCATTATATATCAATGACTGGGATCAAGTCGCTTATGTATGTACAAAAACCTTTTTTGTTTTGACAAAAACATTCAACTATCTCATCACTTCCCTAAATCTATTACGTGTCATTATTTTTGTTGGAATGTTAACATTAGAAAAAGTCTATTTATAGACAATAAGTATTGTACTATGACAAATACCCTTCGACTGCCAAGCCTATTCCACTTTCGTTGTGTTCCTTATCACCTATATCTAATTTAGTCTTATTTGTGACAATCTCTTAGACAATTAATTTTATTAGCAATGTCTTTAATCATGCATAACTTAAAAATAGAAATGCTTATATTAGGGCCTACTTATCTTTGGTTGGAACTGCCTTTATGGATACTCAATAGGAGGGGGGAACAGCAACAGTTTGAAACGGATTCAGTACCCTTACCCCTAATGCGTCACGCATTTGAAATTACTCATCTGAGCGCAATGGTGGACTGGCTATATTCGCATTCGGGCACGGAATGGGCCGGTGGGTCCAACACCAAAGGGGTCAAATTGAATGACAGTAAGTCCGTACATGAATTTATATTTTCATTTTTCGTGTTATTAGCTATTGATAAATACGTTCTACAAAAACGTGATTTGGATGCAATCCTAA